>NC_140297.1:78841361-79395171 GCF_964211825.1 Aythya ferina | reverse complement strand
ACTACAGTATAGCACAGTATAGCTTATAGTACCTAGAGACAAGTACAACATTTCCACTAGCAGCTTCAGCTTGGACCCATGTACTCAACGCAGATCTGTATACAGATTTACACCTGGAGCAGGTCGGGGTCGTTACTTTTTTCAATATTTCTTCCTTCTGGTTTTGTTCAAATGCAATGTAACTAATTTCTTTATTAAACCTGAAAATAACCTGCATCCATTACATTTTTTTCATTGGCATCCAGTCTGATCTGACATCTGATTGAGATGTTCAGACCAAAGACTTCTGTTTGTCTTGTGTTACATCTAATATATCCAATACCCTGGAGTTTTGCTTGTTCCTTGACCCCATTTTATCAGTCTGTATGCACACTGATTTTAAAATAATCTGGATTTCAGCCAAATTGTAGTGTTTTTTGTTTATTTGTTTTGTTTTGTTTTGTTTTGTTTCTCTATCAGTGCAAACAACAACATTTAAAGTCCCTTTATTTTCCCATAACCATGCTATCATGTATCATGATAGGATGTATTCTAAAATTAGAATTTTAATTCAGAAATTGGATGCTTCAATTCTAACTCCAATTTATCACACTAAAGGATTCTCTGGTTGCTGGCAATCTGTTACAAGTATAAGGCAGAGGGTGAGGAAAAATACAGAGAACAGAAAAAAGTCTTTCAACCACAAATATATGAGATTATAAGAGATACTGCAGGAAGAATTTTCCATTGATGGGAAAATGAAATAGTATCAGTTTCTAAAGTTTAACGAAATGGAGGAAGAGTATGAAACAACATTAAGTTGTGAAAAGACTCTTTCAGCAGATTTGGGACTAGGATGGTGTTCAATTTTACGTGTCCCATTTGTTTCTGAGCTTTCTGCTCTCTTCTCTTTCTGGCTCAGGTCTCTTCTCTTTCTGGCTCAGGACATTAATCATTATAGTTGTAAAACAAAGATTTTAGCTACATCTGCACAAAACTTTTGTAATGAAACTAAAGAAATTCAGACTAACCTGTTTTGGGGTTTTACACTTGCAAGCTGGAAAGATAAATTCAAAACTAAGAGAAAAAGACTGAGGAAAAACTGTGTTATATGTTTCATTTTTGATGTTAAGAAAAAGTTCTAGGGGTTCAGATATGTGTTTATTTAACAAATACCTATAAAAACTTCTGATGCTACTTTTTCTTACCCTTTAATACCACTTTCTGTTGGAAATTGCTTCCCTTACAGCACACAGAACAAAGCCTGAAACACAACGGTGTTCCTTCCTGGTCAGTGCACAGCCACCCAATTCACTCTGAAGCCACCAAGAAGTCCCCATATGAACCAGCTAAAATGAAGTTGTCAGCATCCCGTTCTTAGGCAGTGTAATTTTAACTGCTCCAGAAAAATAAATAAATAAACTTGCTCATGTCCTCATTCACACCAATTTCATAATGTGTAAAGGCATGATCCTATGCAAGGCTGGCTGATATGTAGGTATTTCATAGAGATATCAGTCTGCAAGAAACCAAATTTCAGAAAAGAAAGCCCTAAACAATCATAACATGAGGAACAACTCTGTTGCAAATAGTAACCAAATGAAAAGTGGCAGGTTTTGGCAGTCTTCTGGTTTTCTGCAGCTGGTATTGTTGTTCTGATTCAAAACCATGTTCTTGGAAATCATCCGACATTTCAATTACAATGAAGGTTTCATGGTCAAAATCCTAAAACATAATTGAAATGTAAGCTTCATCACTCCACATTTGCTTTGTAAATGAACATCACAAAAGCAAAGGTTCAATCCAATTTGGACTGTAGTGATAACCATTTGAAAAGACATGTATCTCACAGGTAAGAGAACAATTCTGTCAGTGTTTTTTAAGTTTATAGCACAAATACCATTGGTAGTAAGTAATTAGTGAACTTCAGAAAAAAATGTTTCAAAAAAACAACAACAACAACAAAAAAACACAGTAAAATCAGTTTTTTCTCACTCAGCTATTTTAAGAAAAGGTTTACCCTTTCTGATAAATCTGTTCTGGGCATATATTACTTTATGTTAACTAGTCAAAGTATTTTTCACAGACGTCATTGTGCTCTCTCTGTTTTCTTTCATGGCCTATTGGCCATTTGTTTTCTACAAAAGCTTTAGATGACTACCCTGAGGAGAAAAGGGTGGGAGCATTGCACTCATATTCCTCCAAATATCCTTCCCAAGTATGGGAAGAAATGATTCAGAAAAGATTCTTTTGTCCTCATGTCAGGGGTCTAGACGACTGACATTAAAATCTGGATTGGTTGTTCAGATTTTTTTTTCTTAATAGTCCAGTTGTGGTGACTTTGCTGGCTGCCAGTCCCCAACACAGCCACTATTTCACTGCTCCTCCTCAACAGAAGAGGAGAAAATAGGAAGGACAACCCCAAGTGTCAAGATAAATACAGGGTGATCACAGTAACTCACCAGTTACTGTCATGGGCAAAATTGACTCACCTTGGGGAACTTTAATTTAATTTATTGCCAACTAAAACTAGAGTGGGAGGGTGAAAACGTGGTCTGGGGCCTGGGGCTGGTGTCAGTCCCTAAAAGCCCCCCTCTGCTGCCCCTTGCTCCTCATACCATGCCCTGCTCCAGTGGGGCCTGCCCAGGGGCAGAGGAAGAGAAATCCCTGCTCCAGGGGGATCTCTGCTCTGGCGCCTGGAGCCCCTCCTGCCCTCCTCCTCCTCTCCCCCAGGTGCCGGCAGGGCTATTTCTCCTTCTTTCCTCCTTCCTTCCTTCCTTCCTTCCTTCCTTCCTTCCTTCCTTCCTTCCTTCCTTCCTTCCTTCCTTCCTTCCTTCCTTCCTTCCTTCCTTCCTTCCTTCCTTCCTTCCTCCCTCCCTCCCTCCCTCCCTCCCTCCCTCCCTCCCTCCCTCCCTCCCTCCCTCCCTCCCTCCCTCCCTCCCTCCCTCCCTCCCTCCCTCCCTCCCTCCCTCCCTCCCTTCCTTCCTTCCTTCCTTCCTTCCTTCCTTCCTTCCTTCCTTCCTTCCTTCCTTCCTTTCTTCCTTCTTTTTCTTTCTCCTGGCTGCAAGGGGCAGTGTTTTGCCCTCCCTTCCCCAGGCTGTCCTTGAGGTGCCCACCCATGGCCGCTAGGCCCAGCCATGCCCTGTGGTGGGAACACCACAGCTGGCTGGATGCCCATGGTCGCTTGTGAGAGGGGCCATCCCTGCAGCCTATCAACTTTCATCCTGCAAAAACCTAGATGCTACACCAACACAAGTCAATAGACAGAAACAGGTTTTAAGGTGAAGTTCATTTAACATGTTCATTAACAAGTCTGTTTTTGGGCATGATGATTTGCACTGAAGAACATATTCCTCTTCCTTGTCTTTCCAGGGAGATCGAGCAATTTAATCAAATGTAGATTTTCGTATAGTGGTTTTCTGAAACTGGATGAGAAGAATGCCTTTGCATAAGATCAAAATAGATTAAACATCTGCATGCAAACATTCTAGAAGATGAAAATCAATTGAAATTATGTTCCCAGGAGCTGATGATAATGCTTGCAAACATTATTTGGAAAAGAAAGTCAAAATAATTGATATTGACAGTTGATTTATGTTTCAAGAAAAAAGACTAAAGTGGGTTTTGGGGGGTGATAGTATGTCTCCTTAAGATGCTATTTTGTTATGTTAAAGGGTATGGTTTATTTTAATATTTTATTTATTGTAACATTCTGACAAATGAAAAGACTCTGTGTTATTAAGACATAACATTTATTTGTTTCAAAAAACATATTGGTGGAAATTCGCTCTTCAATGGAAAGTTCATAAAAGTTGGTCTATTCTGACACCAGTTGTTCCCCCGACACTACTACAAAAGCAGGCATATCCAGCTAGCTTATCTCAAGATACACAGTATGACATATAAAAAGAAGAAGCCTGAAGCAACAACAACAAAGTTTGACAGGCAGATCTGAAAACTCATTTACTGTTGCTCCCAAGCATATGTAGGTACATTCTTTATTAATCTGTAGAAATGACAGATTATTTGAATGTATATAAAAATGTATTTCATCATACTGAAACATAATATTTTATCATAATTAAATGAACTGTGCATTTTTCAATGCACAATGCCATTTTTCAAGCAATATTTAAATTGTTGTTGCATACCAATGGTCTCTGCTCTATCATTTCATGTTTGTCTACATATATTACTATTTATTAATCTCTGTTAATAGAACCAACACTCATACCTGGAATAGTTTGATGGAATCCTCAGCTGATGTCAGCCAAATTGAGCTACATATTGGACAAATCTTAAATAAATATATACTTTACTGTGTAATAAATAAATTAATTAATAATTCATTTTAATGGTTACTCTAATAAAACTGTGTACAGAAAATTGACTTAATTTATCTGAATTCTAAACCAATTATAAAGTTTGAGGAAACTAATATGCTTAAGGAAAAATGTAAAAGAAACAACAGATAACCCATTTGAACAATCTATGATCAGAAATACTTTATGTTATATATTTGTGTAATTCCAGTGTTTAAAAGCTCCCTTGTTGACATTGTGACATTAGCACTCTATAACAAGTACCCTGGGAATAGGATAATATTCCTCAGCAGTCACACCAGCACTTTCTTTCTCAGACATACCAGCCTTTGTACACTTTCCAGCCTGATCTAGCATTAAGTAAATTCGATGTCAGCTATGTCAAAGTGCTCTGTTTTAACTGCAACTGACATTGTCACTTATGCCCAAAGGTTAAGGGGGGGATAAAAAAAGCAGTGCAAGATTTGATGAACCAGCAAAAATGTTGTTATGCTCCTTTGTAAATCATTTTATATTTCATCCTGTTCTAACAACATTGATCTGAAGTAATCTCAAACTATGGACATAACTGTTCTGTAAGTCTGGGGGGAAAGTACTAAGGCAACACTAAGAACTTCACTGATTTTATTGCCAGCACTGACTTTAAGAGGAAGTCACTATGGCACTATTAGCTTCCCTTCCATCTGATTTTTATTTTTTTTATATATATATATTATTTTATTATTATTATATGTATTGAAGAAGAAAAGGGGAGAGGCTGGAGGGTCACCAAAGCTTCTACCTTTAATTTTCTGTCTTCTTCAAAATTCTTCATTTTCATGGACATGCTGAAGGATGAATAATCTTCTTTCTTTCCTTCCTTCCTTCCTTCCTTCCTTCCTTCCTTCCTTCCTTCCTTCCTTCCTTCCTTCCTTCCTTCCTTCCTTCCTTCCTTCCTGATAAAAGATTTTATAATTTGCAAAACATGTAAATCATGGGTCCTCACCTTCTATTTTTCTTGTTTTCATGATATGGTCATAGTTCAATTTCTATTTAACTTTGGAGTTCACTCTCTGTTTAACTTCAGATATCTAAAGATGTTACTTAAGCAAAAGGGCTTATGAATTGCAGTACAGTGTTCCAACTGCAATGTAGATCTGTTGCTTCTGAGTATGCTAACATAAAAGTAGACATTTCCTGTTAATTCAACTCTGTCTACCCTGTTCCTAATATTAAAACCCTTTTTCTTCTATGACTATATTGCCAATGCATTTATCATTTTCCACACAAATAGCTCTGTAGAACATGTGTAGAGTATTTGTAGAGTGGATACTGTTTTTATTATGTGTCTTCTTCAGTGTTACAACTCTTTTTATTCCTTTTTAAAACAATGTCAGGAAAATGTAATTCTGTGTCATTAAAAAACAACCACCTGATTGAATAGTTGGGAAGAAACTCCTGAGCAAATACTGAGTTAATGCTCCCCAGAGTATTAACTATATACTATTCTGATATGTTTATGTGGTTATTATATTTTGTTATTATTTTCTAATGCTAGAGCAGATGTTATTCACACTTTTAGAAATACTTGGAAAAATATATATATCATTAATATTGCTAACAGCAATGAATTTTCATTGTTAATTATTTGTCGCATACACAAATGTATCTTTCCTTTTTATATTCATGGCATGTCAATTTTCAGTAAAAATCTTTGTATATTGCTTATTTGGTCTTCTCAACTCCATAAATGTTTTTAAAATTGAACATATTGCATATAGGTAATCAAAATACAGATGTCTAGGAGATGAAAAAATCTGGTACACTAATATAACTAAAACACGTTTGTGGATTGTATGGTTTTCCACTATCTGCATGGAAGTGCATGACCTGGCATTAACACTGTGCAAATCCATTTCCTCAATGTAGCTAATCTCTGACTCAGCTTGATGCCATTTCTCTAGGTTACACATACTATGCAAAAGAATCAGTTCTTGTAGTCAAACAGCTATTTGGTAAACTAAATATTCTCTCTCTCTCTTTTTAAAATTGAGATGTGGCTAATCCCTCATTTATTGGTATTTCCTCACTTGTAATCAGTTAACTGGTTTTATTTGGTTAAATACTCATGGTAATGGATTTGCTTGTGAAGAGATTGTAAGTAATCATGACAACCATTACAAAAAACATCTCCCCTTTGATATTTGATATTAATAGGATACTTAAATAGTCAGTTCAACAGCATCCGTTGTCTGGTGATGCACCAGGTTAACCACTTGCTCACCACTTGGTGTTTTGCGCAGTGTCTGGACTCCTCTCTGGGCTCTTCCTTTTTTTAAGGAAGACTTTATTATGTGAGACTCTAGAGTGTTATGAAGATCTCAGTACAAGAACTCCAACGCCTTTTTCTCAGATTAAGTATAATACAGTTGACTTCAGTAAAACTTCCACCTAATTTCAAGCATTTAAATAGTTTCTTGGGATCCTGCAGCATACTGAATAACCCTTCTCACCCCTTAAGAACAGAGTAGCTAAAAGCATGGTGAACCAGCTTGATTTGGTTACCAGCTCAGACAGAGAAAGAAGCTTGAGCTGTTTTCCCAGATGGTTCCATATGCAGGTTGCTAGAGCTCTCAAAATGATAATAATAATGACAACAACAACAACAACAATAATAATAAAATAAACAAAATCCAGAGATATGTGAAGTTAAGGATCTCTTTCTCTGAGGTACTAAAAGCACACTCAACCAGAAATGGAAATGATGGGGAAAAAGCTTGCAATAAAAGGAAGAACAAAACGAAGTACATTGGTAATGAGAGCAGAAATAAGAGATGGAATAACAAACACACCCCCATGAGCTTGGCCCTTAGGCAGCAATTACAACCAAAAAATATTAAAACATAAAAAATATATTATATATCATATATTATATATGATATATATTGAGAGAGAAACTGGAATTAATGAGAAAATACTTACAACAACATTATTTTCTTGATTACTGCAGCATATGATGTTAATCATATTTTTAATAACATGCATATAAATCAATATTAGAAGATCCTAAACAATTGTAGTGAAGGAGTTTGAGGAAATACATAATCTCATGAATAGTGGAATTATTAGAAGTTTTAGATGGGAATGCCAAAGGAAGTAGAATCTTCAAGCCTTTTTTTGTTGAAGAATATGCTGTGACAGATTGTGACAGATGATACCATAGGGTTTATACTCAGAACTACCAGGATGTGTGAAGTTATAAAAATTACTCAGGACAAAAAGATGAGAAGGCAAATGAGATATACCTATAGGTAAACTAGCTCATCAGCAGGAGAAGTAACTGGGAAACAGTAAATACTTAGATGAGACTTTGGGAAGAACTGAAAGAGGATGCCAAAAAAAAAAAGTAAAAAAAAAAAGTGCATGAACTGCAGTAACTTCAGCAGGTCCAGGGAACTTAGGCAATGTACAGAGTCTGGAAACATCAACATTTGAGATAAAACATTCTGCAATGTTGTACAATCATTAGAAGCACAATCAGTAGAAGCACAATCAGTAGAAGCACAAGCAAAACAGCGGAACGTCACAGGTAGTAATGATGAAGTTCTACACAGGTACATTTTCTGAAAAATTGAAAATAAGGGAATGGTTTCCTTAGTTAAGGTCCATTGAATTATAAACTGAACACTTGTGCTCAGTTGTTGCAACAAAAAAAAAAAAAAAAAAAAAAAAAAAAAAAAAAAAAGTTGCAATGTAGAAAGAATCCAAAATACTGAGAGGAAACCATCAATGGAAGGACAATTTTTACTTGGAGACATCATTATCTTTCTTAATTTGATAAATGAAATTATTTAGGCTTATTATGCAAAACTATGTTTAAAAATATGCCAACGCTTGTGTTTAAGAATTATAAGAATAAAGAAATACACATGGAGACACATATCTAATTAAAAAATAAAAATGCAAAATGTGTGGAACCTCAAGAAATTTCATGTGACAGTTCATCTGAATGTCTTTGAGCCATCATTTTAAACAAATATGTTTACATTTAAATATATTCTTATTCAATGATCTGTTGGCCCTATTAGCAAAATTGCACTGCATCTCTAATGGGACAGTTATTCATATATTTAAAATTATACACCTGTATGAAGAATTTTATAAGATAAATCCTAACTGTACCACACTCATCTTCTAAAGGGGTGTTTCTAATTTCCTTGCATGTAAAAATCTACTGTGTGACTAAGATAGCTAAATACAAATTACAATCCATAAGGGGATGCAAAACAAAGACAGAATTGAAGAACAAGATAAAATAATCAGCAAATATTAAGCTCCATGCATTTAAACATGGGAATTTCTCCATTAATACATCATGATTCTAAAAGAATAGTGGGAGATGTTAGTGTAAACTATTATTTAATGAATTTGAAATAGCATTTTGAAGGATTTTAAAAAGTTTTTAAATTAAGAAAACAAACAAACAAACAAACAAAAAACAACAAACAGCTTAACTGAACAGACAGAAGGTAAAGGGTTGAGAGAAGTCAAAGATTAATCTGGATTCAAGACAGTACAGAATGAACAAAATCTATGGAAAAAAACAAACAAACAAACAAAAACAACAGTCTAGCTGTATGCAGCAAAAATAATCTAGAAGTGTTAGCTAGTGTGCAACAACGAGATGCATTAATGATGTGACAAGAGGACCAAACACCTGTAAAAATGTTCAGCTTGATGGACTCTCACATTTTATATTGGAGAAATGCTGAGACTCTATGTTTCAGGTATGTTTGGAGCACTGCCACCACCAAAGGCCACAAATTAAAACTATTTTACAGCAATGAATAATCTGCTTGTGAAGTTCATAGCCCTGCTGGATAGCCAATCTTGTATCTGACAAATAGACAATTTATACCTTACTGCAGTTTTTATTTGTTCATCCCTTTGCAAGGTCATAGTTTCAAGGCTCCACTGTTACTGAAATTTCAGGAGGAGAACGTGAATAAACCTCTTCTGAATTTAAGTTTCCTTGTTCTTGTATATAAATTTCAGTGATCTTGTATATAAATTTCAGTGATCGTGAAAGTATGACAAATAAGAGTAGCTAAACACAAGCATTATATGATTGTCCTATATTTCTACCAAAGTACTTCAGTACTAATCAGTAGCAGTCTTTTCTCTAGTGTAACAATAAATGCAGCATTTTGTGGAACTACTGAGATAGCACTTTATTTATTTATTTCCTAAAAACAAAAGGAAGCTACTTGGAGACCTTTAATCTTGTTTCATGAGAGAACAAACTACATATTGAGTCCTGCTGGTCTTCAGAAGTGAAAGCTAATGTACTGAGCTGATATAGCATTCCAATATGCAGAGTACCAGTTTATGATAATTACTTTTGCATCTGCATTTAGAGTACCACATGTAATTACTGAAATGTATACTTTCTCTCAGCAATGGCATGCAATTTCCATTAGTGGTCTTGGCAGTCATGCGCATGCATTACAGGACCTCTAAGTAATCTGTAGCCCCTTGTAATTAAATGCAAAAAGAATTACAGGCAGTAGAATATAGTGAATAATTCACAACCAATAACTTGTCTGATGAATTTAGCCTATCCTTATGTACCCAAACACAGCCAGGTATTTTTTATCCTTTGTTATATATTAAATTACTTAAATTACTCATTTATTGTTTCATTCATCTGCAGGCCTTTTGCAACGTTTTGCAATATATTTCCAAATTGCTACTGGAAAAATGTTGATTACTTACATAATTTCTCACTAAAACTTTACACTAGGATTTTGAGAAAAATGGTGAAACTTTGTAAATTTGAAGCTTTTCTCTATTAAAATGATAATAATAATAAAAAAGTTTGAAAAAATCTATTTGCAAGTGAAGAGGAATCCAATAATAATTTAATGTCTTAAACTATTTGCACTAGAATTACTTGTAAAGATTAACTTATATCCAGTGGCAAATTCTCATGTTTTTAAACTCTTTTAAATGTAAGGAAGGAGCTCCTTTTCAAGCGCAAGGAGACTTGTAGGCCTTTGAATCATTTCTCTCATACTGAGGCTTTCCATATTATGTCTTTAATAGCTTACCTGCCACCTTCTTAAATGCCAGCTATATTACTTTCCTCACTATGGTTTCCTCACAACAGTCTCAGTATGCAAACACATTTGCTCTTCTGACAATTTAGTATTTTATTCAAAAAGCTCTTCTCTTCCTTTGATGATCCTAGAGCTGAGGCATTTGGAGATTGCAGTTATTTCTCTTTCTGAATGCATTTTTCTGGTCTTAAACAAAGAAAAAAAAAATCATCTCCTCACTTTATCTGGAAGAATTATTTTGTATCTAATTGGTTCTTTCCCTGCATATATGACACCCTTTTCTGCACTTTTGTTCTATGTTCATTTTTTTCTCAAAGATGACTGGAATTTTACACAGTATTACAAATCACATTTCATGAGTTCCAAAACAGAGACAAACTGTTGGATACAAAACAGTGTGAAAGAAAAAAAAAAAAAAAAAACAAAAAAAAACCACATAAAATTAATGTTGGAGTAGTTACAATCATTCATTATATTGACTCCTCTACAGAAAAATGCCATGATACCAAATTCAGCCAGGAAATTGTATCAGCTGAGGATGAGAAGAACCTGAATCATAACTCCACTGAAACAATGCAACTGCCTAGGTAGTCTCAGAGGCAAAAACCAACCAACCAACCAACCAACCAAACAAACAAACAAACAAAAACAAACAAAAAAACTTAGTCCTTTAGCAGACTTACAAAGAACTTCACAAAGTCAAACAATGAAAATACTCCAATTTAAACCAGGTATGCTCAAGTAGCATAACAGAGATCAAAGACAAAAGTGTAAGGTCCAGAAACAAATCTTTTTAAATCCAGAATAATATTTTATGCACCATGAATTTAATTTATATTTTCTGAAGAGAAAATGTCCATCAAGGCTTTTCACAGAAAAATTCAGTTTTATTAAGTCCACTTTTCCAGCATGACATTGCCATTAATAAAAACATTTTGAAGAATATTAAATGTAGAGTATACATATTCAGAATTCTTTAATACCCATGCACTGTGAAATTATTTAAATAATTTCTGAGAATCAATAAAAAAACATAACAAAACAAAACATCTTTTTTTAGAGGATGTTGTAACATTTCCATCCATGCTTATTAAGATCATTAATAACTAATCAGACAGATGAATACTTTCTATTAATAAATTCATTTAAATTCCATTATTCCTGTTGTAGAAACAATGTCTCAAAATCACGAAAATATGCATCACTAAAACTAATAATGTCTACTATTTTATTTATAACACAAAATATAAATATGAATAAAGGTTGTGTGGTTCTGGTGTTGTTGTTCGGTGATTCTTTTGTTGTTGTTTGTTTTTATGTGAAGCCATTGGTTCCAAGATTTTTTCAGCTTACAAAGAATCTGCCTGAAGTTTATTCTAGAAAGAATGTCTTGTTTATCTAATGATGATCAAATGAGAATTTTAAATTTAAATTTTACCTCATAGTTTTAAATGTAAATAAACAACTGTATATGGTATCACATTGAACAATGTGGTGAAACAAAATCTGTGCTTGTCAGACGAAAGTTAAAAATATCACTATTTTTAGACATCAAAACATTCTTTACACTATCAGTTTTATAGAAAAGACCCTTGTTTAATAGCAATTTGACTGAATTGTTCTTTAATTATTCAAAAATCCTCTCATTAAAAATGTATTAGTTATGTAATTCAGAAAAAAATACACTTGCTCTGGTTTGGTTTTGTGTGTGAACATATCACTCTAGATGCTTATTATCTAAAATATTGCACAATCGATCATTTAAGTTAATTAATGTTGCTTGTGTTCTGTGATGAATAACAATGAGGTTCTGTAAGTCATGATATAGTAATGAGTCAGTAATGTGTCATATGTTCATGGTGATTCATAAATAACTTTGTTTTCATAACACTTCAAAACAAAATAATCACAAACCATCAAATTAAGGAGTACTCTTCCATCAGCCAAGATATTTTTACTATGTCCCTATTGGTCCAGTGCAATTACTGATCTTACAGCTTGTGTGCATGACTACACACTAAATGAAACAGAAGACATACTTACCCTTAAGTTATGTAATTGTTATGAAAATCTTATTTTAATTTTAGTAAAATGCAATGACTAGTGCTTTGTTAGAGCAAGATTTTGTCATTTGTCCAGAATAAAGTCACAAGTGCAAACCCTAGACCTAATATTTAAAGTTATACAGAGAGATGGAAGTTATTATTTTCAAGGTCTTGGTTTAGTTTCTCCTTTCCTCTTTTTCTTTTGTTCACTTACTGTGTCTTAGACAAGCCTTGGGAATCTTTCTAATTTATAATTATTTTCTATTATTAGCCAGTCATTTCAACTTGTCTGGAAACTGGAATTTGATTCTACACTCTCTGAAACAAACTCCTGAGTTAAGGACTCTCTTCTCATGTCCCCCAAACAGCACAGCATGGTAGCACCTGAAGAACCATTATCATGTTGCCATTTACCTCATTTTAGTGGGCAACAGTCAGTCAGATGAGGAAGGCAGGAATCAGAAAGGAAATCAGGAATTATACAGAGGTAAGGATCACACTGCATTAAAGCATAGACATAAAGATCCAATTCCAGCAAAGTCTACTGCTTGTTCCAGTGACAAGAGCAATGTGATTTTAAATCTTTTTCTGACTCCAGAAAACACACAAAGAAAATATATAGTGAAACACCATATTAATGATACTATTCCTTTATATTCCTTTCCACCTGTCTTTTCTTTTTATGCAATGTTTGTACATACAAAAATGAATAATTAAAGATCGAATGTACTTGTACACCATTACATACAATAAGCTTTGACGTACACACATATAAATACGTAATCACTGATTAAGAAATAAAAATAGAAAAGAGAGAGAGAGAGAGAGAGGGAGAAGGAAAAAAACACACATTGGCATACCCATAAAAAAAATTCAGAGTTCCCAGGGTGTCTCCTGTTCATTTATATTCTGTACTGGAGAAAATCGCACAGTATGCAGGTTAGGTATTATTACTGCACACCACAGTACTCCAGGCTATTTAAACCACTGTATCATCATTCAGAATGTATATCAATGAACTAGACTGTGGCTCAACTCAATTGCTTTCAGAATGGACATGAATACTGTATGTAGACTTTATATGCACTGAGTACATAAGCATGCATGATATTTACACAATACAAGGACACAATACAAATGGTCTCATTGATTTTAAGGCACCAAGTATCAATGTATCTATTATGTAAAACTGAAATACCAAAGTCCATGGTTAAAGCATATGGTTAATTGCTCTGTTAAAGTAGAATAAAATAAAAGAATTATATACACTATGACCTCTGTGACATGAGTAGAAGTAATTACACCTGTATGCTTTTGAACCTCTGTAAGGTTCAGATTTTCCCACTGACATTGCATTGGGTTATTATTTAGAGAAACATCTTTTCAATGTTATTGCAATTGATATGGGAAGAGTTTAAAATAAGGAAGTTATTTGCCTGTTTTGAATACCTGCCACAACCACTGTTTTCAATAAACTTGGTAAATGGTACATGGAAATCTCATCATTCTTTGAATCTTTTTGGTAAAAAGGTAATTATTTTGAAAAATCTCTCTATAAAAAAATTCTACATTAAATTATTATCTTTGGGGGAAAAAAGGTGGAATGATTAATCAGTTATCTGATTATGTGACAGACTAATTATATTACTAATATTTCTAGTGGAAACCCATTAGTAACTGTACAAATCTTTTGTCACTGGGGAATTTATGAGTTGCAAATGCATACATATATATTGAATTTTATTTATTTTTGGCAAAATGGTTTCAGTAATTAGGATCAGGAAAAAGACAAACATTTCAGATTTTTTTAAGTGACAAATTAGATTTCAGAAAGATCAACCGCAGCAAATAAAGATTTTAATAATATATGAAATTGCAAGGCAAATGTTACCAATACATATTTACTATATGATAACACAAGGCAGAATGCACTCTCAGTAACCCATTTGATAAAGTAAGTGCAAAAGCCCAGGTATATGCAAGGATAAATCTAGCTAGCATTCATACAGGCATAAACTTGGAATTCTATGTAATTCTATTCTTACCTGAAATAACTTTTTTACTTTCAAAAGCAAACTTGACTAAAGCCCACTGAAACTAACAGAGTTTCACTGACTTTGGATCAGACTTTAAGGAATAGTACTTTTTTGACTCCCAACACAAAGCGTACATCTTATATATAAACGTCCCCCATGACCTTCCTTAAAGGTATTCTTCCTAATCTCAGGCCTCTGTTTCACTGCAAAAACATCACTTACCAAAACTAACTAAAGCTGAAACTATCAATGCACATTGAAACATCTGCAAGATACATTGCATAGCATTTTCTCTAAGTATTCCTTCTACCATTGTCCATGGCAATCACTATTTCTTCATGTATTATGTCTTGTTTGTTTTGAGATGTTTTGTGGTAAAACCTGTCTGCATCAGTAATAGGGAAATAATGCAGAAGTCTTTGGCAAACATTAACATACAAATCATGGAGTCCTTCCAGAAGACATAGAGTCGTTCTATAAACTTGTCTGGCTGAAAAAAAAAAAAATAAATATATATATATATTTGCATTGAAGTGCCTCCTGAAGACTGACCGTGGTGAATTCTTTTCTGCAATAAAAATCATTCCCTTAAACTCTTTTCAACCCACATTCAAATGTGGTAGTGTTAAAATATGGACGGAATCATCTTGAAATAGTTTCAAATCTATGTGACTTGGCACTGTTCTCACTACTATAATGCAAGTAATAGGTGTGGCAGAATTAGTGTAATAATTTGGGACAACCCAAATCTTCAGTAAAGCCTCATCTGTTCTGGGACTACATGCATATCAGAATAGTACAGTTGCATTGAAGAGTGTGTGAGAATTGACCATGTAAAGACATAAGGGAATTTAATGATTAGTCACAAACTCTTAAAAAGTATTTAAATACAATTTCTCTATGTTACAGTGCAGAACTATATTTAACAGCAATTCATTCGTATTACAGTGGAAACTACATATATTGTTACATTTTCAAAAGTGTCTCTGGGTAAGGAGTTTTTAAACACCTCTATTACTAGGCCTCTAACTTCCAGATGCATATGAATGTCCATCACTAGCAAAGCATAGAATGTGTTGGTTTTTGTTTGTTTATTTTGTTTGTTTGTTTTTGTTGTTTTGTTTTGTTTTGTTTTCACTTGGGCTCCCATATTTAAATCTCTACATTTACCTAAAAAAAAGTGTTTGTGGAAACTTGATCTCCTCAGGGGATGACAAGAAATGTTTGTCACTGTACTTCTTCTTACTATTCTCAAGTGGTTACAGTAAATTTGAGTCTATGTTCTATCTAATAAACCATTATTGTGTAAAAAATAAATTTATTTCAGTTGGGAATCTGGAAAGGCTGACTTTATTGAGTATTCACACTGTGCATACATAAAGTGTCTGATAGCCAGACCATTTAAATATTTAGGTAGACTGCTAAATACTGCATTGTAAAATGAAAAAATACATCTAAACTTATTTGTCACTGTACAAAACATGCATATTTGACACTGTTCTTTTTCCATTTCCAAATTAATAAAAAATTGCTTATGGGAATCTCAATGGTTGTGTGGCATTCAATAGGGTACATGAAGAACCAGAATCTGGTTAGTAATTTATTTCAATTTCTCTTACTCTAGTATGTATGCCAGAAGAAAAAATGGGTTTAATGTTTCAATCACTTTAATTTGTACAAATGCAGTAGACTTACATAAGATACATTTTTATGTATCATTATTCTCCCTAGATATCAGTTTCTCTTTTGCTTCACTTCACAAGAATCAGTGTCTCTAATTTTCCAAAGTAATTCACCCACATGTCTTCTTTCACAGCTAGGCTTAGTTTGTAGCTAGAGATTATGCTAAATTTATAGAATATATTAAATTCATAGTCATTGAGATATTTGCAAAAGGAGTTGTATTGTCATGTGCATATCAAAAACGTATTTTACGTACTACGTTGATATGGTACTGCTTACAAGAATCAAGCAATTATGAGAGCTGTGAAAATAGTCAATAGTTTTGCTTAGAAATGAAGAATTAGTAAATCTAAGTCATTTTGATCATTTTTAAATAAACCTTAAACACGCTTTGGTGTCTCAGCAAAATTTTTAGTTACCAATATTTGATATCAGGTCTGACAAACACTGGACTGAGAAGTTTGCAGCTTTTAAAATCCTTTGGGATATATGAAAAGAATAAGAACTCTGCATATGAGCAGGTAAAATTTCAAAATAATACATTTCGCAGAGCTTTATCATGCAACTTCCCTGCTGTTTTTAGTAGCATTCCCTGCTTGTGAGTGTACTGCTTTGGGAAGCATCCACCCAAAGGCAGCATGGATTCTTCTGAAAAGTGGCTCTCTTCTATTGCTTCAGGCAGAAAACAGTGTAAAAGTATCAGCGTGCAAGTCTTTGTTTCTTTTGCTTTGAAATAAGGAAGTTAACACAGAACACCAAAAAGAATATTGTCATCCAAGATCACTGCCCATCATTAAAGACATGAATTCTACTCTGTAAATCTGACCATCAGTTTGACCAATATCTTTAGGACATTTTTATTTCACATTCATGTGGTACTTCCCAAGACCTCAATGGACCTTTCTGAGCTGATTAATGCTTTGGTGCTGAGAGCAAATTTATTTTCCTGGACTTAACAACTCCAGCTGTCTGCCACTGGTGATAGATATGGATGACCATCATTCAACTAATTAACCAAATGCAAACTTGTTTCTATGTCATTAATGAATCTTGTATTCTAAAATGAAAGCAAAATTAATCTTCCTGGATTAACTAGTAGACACTTTTACTAGGGAGTCTAACTAACAGATGGGGAGATGTGGGTTGCATCATGATTTACTGCAAAATCTCACTTAAAGAACTACAGAAAACATTTAGACATCTTTGTGAAGTAAGACAGATGAAAAAGAAAAGATAAAAACTCTTTGCATCATCATAAACTATAGGGAGAGCCATAGGTGAGCAGGGACTAGAGAGTACACACTTTGTTTGTTTGTTTGTTTGTTTTGTACAGCCTTTCCAAACATCCCAGGTCAGCAGGAACATCCAAATTCATGCTTAACTCTGCACACATGACTAAGTAGCACTGATTTCTTTGGACCCCAAAGTCCTGCTTAGCTGCTTTTCCAAAAGAAAAGTGATTAAGCTAATGCTTGAAAGTTCAATGCAGTTTGGAAGTGCTTTGCTTAATGCAAACCTAGGCCATGTTTGGACAGAGAAGCTGACAACCATGCTGATACTCTGTTCGGTCTCCACAACTCTTGCCCCATAGCTTTAAGTAACAATAATGCAATGCATTTTTCCATATTTATTTACTGTGTTCTATACAGGCAGTCAGCAAGTGCATTTAATATATGTATGTACAATGGTACCATGAGATGACAGCTAGAAAATTTATGTGTGTAACACATATGTGTACCTTGCACATGCCTTTATTGGTTTACAAATTCTCATCTCCAGCCTTCTGAGAAAAGCCATAAGGAAATAATAGAATTAATAACTGCAAAAATTAATGCAATAACTTGATTGCCTTCAAGATGTGAATTAATCCAGGGATGCATTTTTTCATGTTAATGAATTGACCGGTGCTCTTTAGCCTCACTATCTTTTTTTTTTTTTTTTTTTTTTTTTAAATTACAATTACACATACAGAAGAAAAAAACGGGAAAACATTCAAACTTCACCAGTCATTCTTACATATTAGTTAATTTTCAAGTTAAAAGGAATATACTTCAGATTTCAGAGTCTATCAGGACTATAGAGATCTTATCAGCATTCTAGAAATTGAAAGAAGTTCTTGCTAGCAGTAGTGATTTGATACGAAGACAATTTGAAGCTGAACTGATTGCACCTGAAATAAGAAACGAGAAGAAAAATGGATTTACGATTGTGGCCAAATGTTAAAAAAATAACAGTTCCACCCTAAAAGACACTATATTTGTTCAGTTTCTAGGGACTGCACTTATTTATTTAAAATTAAACAAAAAAGCCTAGTATAGCTTGAGATCATTAGTTCATCTCAAAGAACTTCATACAATTTGTTTTCTTTATGAAAATATATTTGTTTCAGTAAAAATAAATTGTAGCTATTTCTATATCATTATACAATTTGCAGGGATTTAACAAGCCAATTGGCTTCTGGCCACCAATACTTCAAGGTTTTCATACTGCCAAGTAACATGCTCTGTCATATCCAACTCAGTAAATAATCACCTTATAGCAGTATAGTTTGTGTTTTCACTAAGTGAGTTCTCTAAAACTGCAAAGAACTGCCACCTTTTGTGTATGTATGTGTGTGTGCGAAACAGCTGCTTTTAGAAGAGGAAAAATCAGTACTGTATAATGCTGAAATTACAATTTTAATAGTACTACAGGGTTTTCATACAGCATTATAAACAGGATGGTTTTTCATGGTACAGGCTAATTCAAATAAAATCTGTGGATTTACAGTGTAAAGAGATGGTTCTTCAAGAATAAGCAAAATCTCTTAATAGTATAGAATGTGTACATTTCTTCAGCTCTGGAGATTGCTCTTAACATTGGCAATATTGCTGGTAAATTATGAGCCTTTATGCACATGGGAAAAAAATAAATAGAAGAGGCAGAGGGTAGGGGAGATAATGAGTACAATAATCCACCAAATCATACCACAAGCTGAACTTCAACTTTCAACCTGTCTTCAAAGTTAAAAGTTAGCTTCCAAAGCTTTTTAAGAGGCTGCTGCCCTTTTCAAACCACATTTCAGGTGCATCATTCTTACTGATTTATACATACTAAATGCTGCATGCCCTATTCCTTCTGCATAAAGCCAGAGAAGGCCGTGTAATTTCATTCTGCACCCTGGCAACCTCATTCAGCTCAGGCTGGTCAGACAGTCTTAAGGCTAATTACCAGAATATTGGTTTTGGTCTGAGCTGGGAATAGATAGGACCTATAGCTATTGGCTGACACAGACACACAAGATAGAGGCAAACCTGATCTTTTTCTGTGTAACAGTTGATGCTCCCTCCCCTTCATTCAGAATGACTGAGATGATAAAACAGAAAGAAGGCAGGGCAATGAGAATAACAGTAAAAAATCCACGGCAGCACTCCAGACAGTTTGAAGCACCATGAGCAAAAAGTTGCAAAAGCAACTTTAAATCACAGAATCACAGAATCACAGAATTTTCTAGGTTGGAAGAGACCTCAAGGTCATCGAGTCCAACCTCCAACCTAATGCTAACAGCCCTCCACTAAACCATATCCCTAAGTCCAACCTGGAAGGAACCTTTAGTGGGTTCCTTTTTTAAAAAAAGCAGATTAGGACTGCTTGAGGATTAGGTGATTCTGAATTATACACTTGGCATATTTGATAGAATTAGTAGATGCTATAGAATATACATAAAACTGTGTACATTACCTATACATGCACAACATGTTTCAAGATATGACTAATAGAAACAAGGAATTGTTAACACTGTAATAAGAACCTCCAGCAGAATGGAGCAATAAAATAGTGGATCTACAGTGGATAGTACTAGGGCTCTATAGCTGTTGCCTTCTTGAAAAGGGTGACATTTTTGGGAAATTTAAATGTTTCATGTTTAAAGCTTATTTCTTATACTATTTGTACTGTGTAATTTGTTACCACATCTGTCAGTGTTTAGATAGATTCAGATTACATGCCTATTGAAGATCAAATTTGAAAGGAAATACACTTAATCCTTTCTGGTCAGTTCTGAAACACAGCAGCATAGTAATATTGAGAATCTTGCTTTTGTGCTATTATTAAAAAAATTTAAAAAACGGAAAAAAATAAACTGTGAAGGGACTGCACATCCAGTTCACCGATGTGTCAGTAATTAGGAACTAATCCAGTAACTGTTTTAAGTTTATAATGCAAACATGTAACTCTCTTTTACTGATTCAACTGACTTTCAGTCTCAGGCTTACTTTTCACAGAGGTGTTTTGAAAATAACAACAACAAGAACAACAAAATATTAAAGCTACAGAACATAATGTATTCCCACCATTTTTAAACATATGATTTCCAGTCATTGTATCACAAACAGATTAACAAGGATGAGAACAAAACATCAAATCTAGAATCTACTGCTGGTGTTTATACTCAGGAAAGATATGATTTCCTGAGCTATATGACATTAATTTTTAAATCTTTGGTTGGGCCAGTCTAGCAGACAGACCACTGGTTGGAGGCATGAGACTGTGTTCTGCTACCAGTTTGCTACATGATCTTAAAGAAGACATTAAATCTCTCTGCATCTTTGTTTCCCCTGAGACCTTCTGTTCCTCTCAGGTTTCTTAATCATCTGTTCTTGACTGTTTTTGACAGGACAACAGTAAGGCATACCCAAATGAATGGCTGTCTTTGTTTGTTTGCTTTTCCTGTAAGATATTATGTTGTCTGCAAACATTTTGACAACATGAAGTTGTCAAGGAACTGTAGTTCTTGCTTGCAGTGTTCTAAAAAAAATTGTTTTTTATACAGAATTGAAGAAATGATAGCAGTGACTTAAGCAAGGCATAAACAGTTCTGCCTAAGGAAAATGCAGCTAGTTGTATCAATGAAAGAGGAGTCTGCAAGCACTTGACAGACTGATTCTTTGCTCTGTGTGACTGTGTCACACCTGGTTCCTGTAGGTATTTTGGAGTAAAGATGTCCAGCAGCTTCTCAATGCAGAATATGGATCTTACAGACAGAAATGAAAACCATAACAGAAATTAGGCTCATGGGGAAGGGATCCTTTGGAAACAAAGGAAAAACAAGCTAAGGAGACAACCACAAAATGGGAATTTTCTGCATAACAATTTCTGTGTACTCTTTATGTCATTGCAACCGTATCCTGGGGTGCATTAAACAAGCATTGCTAGTCGGTCAAGGGAGGTGACTGTCCCACTCTACTCTGCACCGGTGCGGCCTCACCTCAAGTACTGTGTGCAGTTCTGGGCACCACAGTACAAGAAGGACATTAAACTGTTGGAGAGTGCCCAGAGAAGGGTGACGAAGATCGTGAAGGGCCTAGAGGGGAAGATGTATGAGGAGTGGCTGAGGTCACTGGGCCTGCTCAGCCTGGAGAAGAGGTGGCTGAGGGGGGACCTCATCGCAATCTAAAGCCTCCTCGTGATGGGGAGTGGAGGGGCAGGTGACTTATTCTCCATAATCACCAGTGATAGGACCTGTGGGAATGGTGTTAAGCTGAGGCAGGGGAAGTTTAGGCTGGACAACAGGAAAGCATTCTTCACCAAGAGGGTGGTCGCACACTGGAACAGGCTCCCCAGTGAAGTGGTCACTGCACCAAGCCTGTCAGATTTTAAGAAGCGTTTGGACTGTGCACTTAGTCATATGGTCTGAATTTTTGGGTAGACCTGAGTGGTGCCAGGAGTTGGACTTGATGATCCTTATGGGTCCCTTCGATGTCGGGATATTCTATGATTCTATGATTGCTGGGAGGTGGTTTGAATGAAATAGGACATGCTTTAAACTCTGCAGTCAGCTTCCAGACTTCTTTCACCTGCAAGCAGACAGGTATGGCAGAAACCAGTACTTAAGTACTCAAAATCTAGTGCTGAGAAATTTTGCATAAAATAAACCATACAATGGCCACTTTATTCAGCTTGCTTCTAATTTTTAGACTTACGGAGAGCAAAACTAGAAAAGGAAGAAAGGGACTATTTCTGCTGTTTTCTAGTACTAAATTTTGACCAAGCAGCAGTTTTTAAACATCTCTGGGAGTTCTCATAAACATGCCCTCGATTTAAGCAACCCACACAGTAAGCAAATGCAATTAAATAAATACAAGAGAAGGAAACTTTTAAATGAATGCACTGTTGCCCCATCAAAGAAAGGATTAATACGTTTGATACCTTGTACTACACAGAACTAAGAATTTGGGGAAGTAGAAAAGAGGAAGAAATGATCCTAACTTGACACACATCTTTAGACACAAAAGACAGTATTGGTACCATGAATTTCTCTACTTACCTAGCTTTTTGGTCAAGACATACATGTAAGATTGCACAACACTAGCAATGAGCTTTGGAGAAAAGTCTGTGAGTGCTGACCTAAAGCACAAGAGGAGAGAAAGTGATCTCCTCTCTCCATGCAAGCACTGTACAATTTTATTTCATGTATAAATAATAGCCATACTGAATAAAAGGTGCAAGATAGATCATCTGTAATGGCTTAAAATAGCAGCCAAAAATAGAATCCTGGGATATTTTTTTTTAAGTCCTTTTAGCACATTCTAGGACAAAGCCCTTGTCAAAAGGAATAGACATTTTTGGACGAGCCAGCACATTTGTTCCCATAACCTCAAATGGAAAATCCCAACCATCCGTGAAATCAAACAGAAGACAGGTTCCTCCTACAAAAAGACATTTGTAATTATACTGCTTGGGATCAGACTTCTGTCACTCTGCTTTATACTCCTACTTCTCCTATCCTTTCTTGTGATCTCTTGCCAGATCTCTTTATTAGAGAAGAATATCAGAAGGGTGGAAAATAAACACCAAGAAGGCAACACTTATCTCACTCACTTAAGATGACTTAACAGTGTAAGAAATATTTCAGTTATGCAGATGAAATCTCATTTGCACTTACTGAACAAGTAACAAAATAACATTTCCTATAAAGTAAATTAAAAATAAAAATAAATTACTCTGAACCAGTTAATGCAGAGTCACCTTGTAACCTGATGTAATACATAGTTCCCACATTTGTTAGCCAGTTATAGCCTATATGTATTATATTATAATTTAAGCTGATTTCTTCTTTACTGTAAGTTTAGGAGCCCTGAAAGAAACATGTACTGTTGTAAAATCCAGAAAACATGGAAACGATTCTTCCCTGGAGCTGAAATTATGTGTTTTATGAATGTTCACCAAACTGCTACAGTTGACCATGCCTGGTAGAGCACAAGCCTTTAAGATTATAAATCAAATGAATTGCATTGCACATATGTACATTGATGGGACTTCCAGCCTGCCGTGTTTCAGATCAGCTAAGTAGTTCAAGGGAAATTACACATATGCTCCCTTAGTGCCACATAAAAGTCACAGCCTCCATGCTTTCACCGAGGACAAAGCTGGAAGGAGAGCATTGTGCTACAACTTGCTTCTGCTACAGGAAGGAAAACAAACATAATCTGAGTAAAACTGACTAAAACTCTGAAATTAAAAAACAAAACAAAACAAAACAAACAAACAAACAACAACAAAAAAAAACCTACAACAATGAACATATTTTAAAATGAAATAAATTACCTGTACATGTTCTGGCTGGGAAGGAAGTCAGCAGTTTAGGAAAGAAGAAACATTGGGAGAACTCAGACTAGAGCAATGACAGGTAGATTATGGGTAAAAAAGTAGCTACCACCTTGTATTCTCCCTTCCTTGTATGTGTATACAGAGTTACATGATGGAACAGGTGTATGAAGGACTATAAACTCTGTTTCAAATTTGCAGTCCAGTTTATGGCAATGTTAATAGCTGTTCTGTTGGCAGAATCAAGGGAGTGCCCTTTCAAGCACCTGCATGTATAAGGGGATTTGAAAGGTATTTATTGCACTTGTTACATGGAAAGATATTCAGCAGCATTCTCTACACTTCCTTTATGAAGCAGACTACCGAATTTCCTGAAAGTAACCTAAATTAATGGCTCTGAAAAGAGGAAATGCAGATAAAAGATGATTGCCTCCCTGTGAAATATGGGCAAACAACTTTAGACAGTTCCCAACACAAGAAAACTTTCTCACCTCTTTACTGCCATAACCTACTCAACAGAGCCTGTCAGGTATTTCAGAGAATGCACAAACTTCTTTCTTTCCATTTCTCTTCCCCTTCCCTCCTGCAATCCTCCCAGGTTCCTTTCTATCACAAGCACAGTGCTGTCAACCTGTTCCAACTAATCCCTGCATCTGTTCAATATGGCTATATCTAACAAGGTGTTTGCCTCTGGAGCATTGGCAGATAATTCCCATTGGCTATGGACTGCTCCCAGAAATGCAGAGATCCTGTACTTCCAGGCTTTCAGATATTAACACTCTGAAAAGACAAAAAACACACCAGGAAACCTTCCATCTGCTAAAGTTTTTGGCTTCTTGTCATTGAATATGACAATGATGAATAAATGCACTGAACATGAAATCAAGTTGAAATACTAACATTCAAACATAGAAGAGGTGGTTAGATGTCCAAATGGACAAAACAGATACCAGAAGGTTTGTACTGAGCCAAGAGTGACTGCACTGTCTAGCAAAGATAGGCATTCAGAACAGGGTAAACAATGCCAGCTCATCTGATTGGAAACTGTTTTGCTCTCAACAGATAAAATGGGGACATGACACTATTTTTTTGTACTCTCATTACAGGAATACCAAAAGGCTCCAGCTGAGATAAGAATTTTGTTCTGTTTCCTCATATCCACACATTCTAATTATCAAGAAATGGGCAATTATTATCATTTTAGAGATTAAGAAGTAAAGTCCAGTGGCAAAACCACTTAATTTTTGTGAAAGTCTGCAGCAGAGTTAAGTCAAAGAACTGAGATATTTTGAATCCCAAAACTGAGAGCAAAGTCATCTTTCCCTGCTCTTACTGCAAAAGGACTTGGCATTTCA
The DNA here is from genome assembly GCF_964211825.1 of Aythya ferina. Classification (NCBI taxonomy): domain Eukaryota; kingdom Metazoa; phylum Chordata; class Aves; order Anseriformes; family Anatidae; genus Aythya; species Aythya ferina. The sequence goes on along the minus strand of NC_140297.1, from coordinate 79,370,069 downwards.
ATTTGATGATGCATCCTTTTATTTCTTCATCCAGTACAATTAACTCCCATGATGAATTTATATGTTGCTATTCCTACACTGGGCTTGATACATCTTTGACCTAATCATTTCTTATCTGTGTGTTTATTAACTGAAAGTGTTTGTGAAATCTCACCTTACTGTCTTGTGTTACAAGAAATGCATTTAGAAGACAAAGATCATCCCTTTGCCTTTCCCTTGCCTTTGCGTGATCAATGAACTTCAGGATATGATTTTAAAAATTGATGCTGTGATTCATTTTCACAGCATGATGGAGAGGTCAGTTCGCTAAAGTGTTAAGTGACACCTTGGTGAGGCACAGACAGTTTAAGTCTTTTGCCATCTTATGAAAAATGTATTTCCCTTTGACAGAAATATTCATTTATTCTGTATGAAACCTTATGGAAGTTTTGAATAGATGAATTCTTACAGCCATATATGTTATCAAGCAGGCCGTATATGATGATAAGTATTTGCGAGCCACAGATTTTTTTTTCATATTATGAACAGATACTTCGACACCTTCCATTACCTTTATGTGCTAGTAGAAAAAACAAATAATAAAATCCAATGAGATCACACTACACAAAATTTACTTCCTCTTTCTCAAAAGCAGAATTCTAGTTCTGAAGATATTCATTCCTCAGATCAGCTTTCTTTTTACCCCCTCCAGGGATCCCAGAATTAGATCATTTGTCATGAAGAAAGTCCACTTATGTCCAGGTTGCTTTGTAGAGTGTGGAAAGAATTGGCTTATTTAGGGCAAATCTGGAATAATTCCACTGAAGTAAATGTGATTTCTCTGATTTTATTTTTTTCTTTTCTTTTCAATATGAATGAGAGTAGAATATATCTTACTTATGAAAATTATGGTATCTCTGCATTTCAAGTCTAAGAAGGGCTGAAACGCAAAATTTAAAGGTGAGAGACTTAATGTATCCATACCTAATGGTCTGTAATCTAAATGAGGAACCCCAATAATGCTCTTCTGTGCCTGTTCTCATAGCTATTTATATCAATTTTATACTGGCTTTTTTCATTTCTATCACTCCTTATTATAATTTAACCCACTGAACAAGCAGCTGAACTGAAGCTTGGAAGGCAACAAAAAAATATGTGAAGCAGAACACTCTTTTGTTCCATCAATGACAGTCCCCTGCTTTGCCACACTGGAATATGCATCTTAGGGACAGACCTGGATCACTAGAAAATGCTGCAAAGGGCAGTAATTCCAGCAATTACAGGGGGGAAGTAATTCTATTTATTTCATTATGCTGCTGTGCATAATCTGTCAGCCTTTAAAAGGAGTAGTTTAGGCATGTGTATTAACTAGTTTAGCTGTATTGCCTTGCACTTGGACAGGAAAGCAGATACTTCTGTGCCCAGATCCAAATTTTAAGAAGATTGTATAGTATTTGTGTCATAAGATGTGTATTTCTTCATAGGGGCACCTTCTTCCTCATCATGCAAGTTTATGAAACTAGGATAGGACCAATGCCTGTTTCACTGGCATTGAAACGACTGCTTCTTCTAGCCCAGAAATACGGGTTATAACATGAGCTGTTCCCAGTTCCTCTATGAATATTACCAATGTAAATAAGAGAGCAGTCTTTTATAATAATTATTATATATTTTTTTTCATTCCTTGTATCCATTTATCTTCTGTTTCTAAAATTGATATTATTTCTAAGTTGTTTTTTTCTATGCTTGACAATGTAGTATTCTGAAAACAAACACTGCATATTCACATGGCAAAGGAATATTCCACTCCTGCAAATCCTTCACCAGTCAAGAGACCTCACAGACATTAGTCAGCACTTTGATTTCAATGGGATCATGTACACCAGCAATGTGACAAACATCTCAACCTGACTGGGACCAAATTCTTGATGAGCTATACTTTAACCCATAAATAGTCCCACTTAAGTCAAGAGGAATACTTCTTTTTTAAAGATGTCCCCAAGTATCAGAGAGAGCCTTACTCAAACAGGTCCCAGCCCTTTAATGAATTTTGTGCAATTGCTACCCTACAACCACATACAGCCCCATTAGCTTCAACTAGGATCCATCAGGGACTCATTGCAAGACTGGGCTTAAAGGCAGGCTGCTCAGAATGGATGGTTTAACCAAAGGCATGATGTTAAAATGATTTAGATTGACAGTTATATTAAGTGAAACTACCTGTGTAGACACACACCAGTTTAGTATGCCCTTGTAATTTACAGTTTGAAACCTCAGGAGCCCACACACCACCTCACATGGGCTCAACACTGCAACAAAACAACCTTTGTTTGCTAACAGCACTCAGGAGAGCCATTCTACGGGACGATTTCTCCCTGCTTTGTGAGTTAAGAAGTCTGCAGCATGACCTATGCCTAATGATGAGCTTTTTTCCTTTACCAGGACAATGCACGGGTCTGGCCTGACCTGTCTACTCCCTGCATCCCCTTGGTCACTTTGCAGAGCTCTGCTGGATGGCCAGTTTGTGTCTGACTGAGCTTATTCTTTTCATGATCCCACTTGATCCAGAAGGAATAAGTGAACTTGTGAGCACTCGTTCTTCAAATTTCATCAGAGATGCTTCTAATGTAAGATAGGCTTTTTAAATGTCACATAAATAAAATACAAGATCTTTTCCTGGCCTCTCAATGTTCAGTGTTCAGTGTGTTCTCTGTGTTCAGTGAACTCTCTTCCATCCCTTGATACCGCATATTCTGAAAACCACTCAGAGATACCAGTGTTGACCTCAAGCCCTCTGACAGTGATTTTACTGAGCTGTGGAATAAGACCAAATAGCAGATAATTTGTTGCAGATATGGCACAATGAACTATTTTTTCAAATATCTGTTTCTCTGGTTTGCTCTTTTGAATTTGGCAACAAATTGTTGGCCCTTAATCTTGTGGTTCTTAATCTGCCGCAAGCCTGTGCCAGCAACACACAATATCCGTAAACCCAGACTATGGTCTGGTAGGTAGCTCTGTAATATCTGTAATTTGTAGATAACCTAACCTAATTTTTTTTGACCCACCATATAAAAGGTTGGGAACTGTTATGTTGTGTCCTCAGAATGAATAGGTGAAAATAGTGAAATAAACAAGAGGTTTTGTTTGCTTTCTTTTCCCTAACATGCTCTTCTCTCCTACAAAAAACAAACAAACAAACAAACAAAAAAAAACCAGACATTTCATGCTGATCGTGTTAAAGACTTGGAAGGATTCTTAAGAGTGAAGACACAGCAATAATTCAATAATTCAGTGGCATAAACTTTACCCTGCTCTCACCTGCAGTGATGCATATAAAAGTCATTTAGTATCACAGTTAATAAGAGTCCATTCTAACTAGAGTTTGCAAGAAAATTTGGCCCAGAAGTATCAGGTTAAAAAAATAAAATAAATCTAAACATAGAGAAGTACAGTGTTAGGCTTTTTTTTTTTTTTCCCCAACTTTTTAAATCTTATTTCTCCTCTCCTTTTGTTTTATTTGATCTGAATTTCCATGTGTTTATTACTTCCCCTTCTTTGTTGGACACACTGGAAAAATTCTTAGGTAAAGTTCTTTACTATGCAAAATATCATAAAGTGTCCAGTATCTCTCAGTTATATACATGCTTCCAGGCAAAATTGGATTACGAAATATTGTCTTTCATATTGGAAAAAAAAATATTGGCCACAAATAAGCCAAACTGATCCAAGAACTAGAGTAAGAACAATTAGTTTGAGAAATACAACTGGCTCTAACAACTACATAAGAGAAGAACAAGAATCAGCTAAATTCAAATGGTGTTAATCAAATTGTTTTAATTTTCAGTGATAAATTGTCATCAATTTGTTTCTCTTAGAAATCTATGATTTTTACATTTACTTAAAAAAAATAATAATAATCCTAACTTTTTTTTTTCTCACTGGCTGCTCTAAAAGACCAAATTCAGGAGACTATTTAAAGATCTCATGAGCTGTATTAGTAAGCTTAATATCTACAATCTGGTACAAAATTAAACAAATGCTTAAGAACTGCCCTGAATCAACCCCAAAGTTCCTGAATCTGGTATCGTTTTTCAATTCAACAGTCCTTTAATGCTATGGAGTCCATGAAGTGTACCTTGAAGAAGAATCTGATATATAAGAGAAACAGAAAACAATGGCAATAAAAAACATATAATATGAAGAAGAAACCAATACATAGAAGAAAATTATATATGTATATATTTTAGCTTCTAAATTCCCAATGGGACAGAAATTGTTTGGGTCTATTAAGCACTGTGTAATCAAGTAGAAAAAGGAAAGCTGATTTTAATCCACTCACTTTACACATTTTTAGTATTTATTGAATCAGCCTAGAGAAGCCCAGCAGATAACTTACCGTGTACTATTTATAGTTAGGGATCAAGCACCTTATGTTCTAAGCCTGTCTAATTTCAATTTTTTATTGACAGGAAAAGTACACAAAGTTTATAGTGCTGCATTCTTTTAGGAAAAAAAAATGAGAGAGAGAGAAAAGAAAAACATCTCTCTAAACCCACTCACATCTCATCTCATCAGTCATAACCTACTTGAATGATAATAGGTTCTCAAAGCTCCCTAGTTCTCTGTGACAGTTCTAATAATGCAGTGCCAGATGTTTGAAATGCCTGCAATATCCAGAGGTTGAAGTGCAATGACCTCCATGGTCCCTTGTTCAGTGGAAGTGGTTGCTAAATGTAAATGTAATTACAGTGCAATCCATTTACAATAGTAATGATTATAATATAACAAATAAAAGTACTTACCAAACTAAATACATTAAATTAAATGTATTGTTTTCTGAGTATAACAGACACTCTCTGGGCATTAGTAATATTTCCTAAGGAGAGAACAGGGAAGGAACTTTGAGCATATTTGAAAGATGGAAGAATGTCAAGGAATGCAACCTCTGTGCTTTCATTTCCACAAGCTGTGCAAACCTTTGAATTAAAACAAATATTTCTAAAAAAGCCAGGACTGTTACTTTTTTAGCTAAGCCTTTGCAACAACAGAATGGGCATTTTCTTACTGTCCAGATAGACAGTATACTATCTGATGACAGATAACTGGAACAGCACCATTCTTCTTATCATATTTCAACAGCAAACTTACTGTAATAACACTACATTCTTGCTTTCAAAATTAATTCATTAAGCATGTAGAATTAACACATAGCCCTGTTCAAGCCCCCAAGCCTAACCCAAACCAAAGAAAAAGATCTCCTTCATTCTGAATAATAATAATTCTTGTCAAATAAATAAATAGACCATATATTGGCCTATGTAGGAAAATGCTCAGTGAGTATGTAATTATGCCAAGTTAAGTGAGTAAAACCACTGGTGTTACTGAAACAACCACAGTAGTGGTCCTGCATAACGTTATTGTTTTTCATTACCTACATCTATGTGTTTTGTTGACTGCATTAAACCATGCTGGTGATGAGAAGCAAGTGGAATCTTTTTCCTGGGGAGGGAGAAATCTTTCTTTCATCTGCTGCCCTCATCTTCTTCCTTTATCTCAGTTCTTTTGTAGCCTGACTCTTTTTGCACAGATATACTTTCTCCTCACTAACTCCTGACAAATAGTTCACCAAATGCAGTTTTGAGCAAGTTGGTGTGGTTGGTAATGAGCATCAGATTACTTTAATTAGCTATTGTGTCTATGAAGGTAACAAAATTTATGACTGTTGTTTTCATCTTGCTATTATTATTAGTTTAGTACAGAATATTATGGAAAAGGCATTTGGTTGATTCAATATTTCATCACATAGCAAAGCAAACTATTGGCATGTTATGGATCACATTTTGGTGCTAGTGCAGTCACCCCTATAGTCTGACTACAGAAGAATTTAGGTGTCTCTCAGATGAGCAGATGCAGATGATGTGAAACAGAGGAAACTGGTAGATTAGGAGGGCAGGGCAGGAATTCCCTGAACTGATTCTTCTCATCCACCCTGTTCCTCATGAAATTTCTATGAAGTTACAAGTCAAGGTGCTTTCCCAGAGCCACTCAGCTGACTATGAGCTGTTTATACACAGCCTGTCCTCTCCAATGTGGAACACAAAGGGTTAATTTAATATAGTGACATCTTCCTTATGTTCTAGAGGCAGAGTTCCCACGACCACATTTGCAAAGTGTTGCCCTTTAATTTTTCAATCACTGATAGTGTCTTTCACTGTGGGAGTCTTTGTCGAATTTCAGTCCCAGCCAAGGAGAGTGTACAGACCTTTTCCTTAGGTCAGAGGTTGGACTCGATGATCTTGAGGTCTCTTCCAACCTAGAAATTCTGTGATTCTGTGTGATTCTTCCCTAATTTAGTCATATTCCTAATACCATGACTCAGACGTGCTCGGGAGAGCCCCATCCTACCTCCACTGCCTGCCTCACTGCACAAAGCAACTGCATTTGACCTGGCAATCTCTATCTTCCAGACCATGACTGCCTCTCACTGAGCTGCCTTTCCCAACTCACCACCTTCACTTAGTTACAGCAGAGCCAGGCAAAGTGAACTCTCACAGCTGGCTTCACATCTATGTGGACATAGCTGAGAGCAGCATTTTACTTCCTTCTGCTGTCCAAAGGCATCTGTATTGCCTACCACATTGCATGCAGAAACAGTGACTCATCCTTTCCCTGTGTAAAGCAAATGGATACTGTGTCACTTCTCTGGCCGCCAATTTCTACTATTTTCACCAACAAACATGTAGCAGTAGTCTTAATTGAGCTTCCACATGTTAGATGAAAATTGAAGCCCTAGAATCTGTAGAAACTTTCCAAACACAGCACAGAATACTTCAGGCTTCTTAACCACCCCTTGTAAGATCTTTGACCTGCTGATCTTCTTTTCCTGTCTCCAGACATGGCCAAGATGTTTTGTGTTATGTGTTGCTGCTCACTTAGATTCAGAAACACATTAATTGTATCCAAACACTCATCTGTCTCTCACTGTCCTTTAGTGAGAGAAACAGGTATTTAGATACCTCTTGTACAGATAAGATACTGAGAACATCATATGTGGATAAGTCTAAAAGCAAGTAACTAACTTTGCATAGATAAAAATTATCACACAGTCAGAAATTTGGGCCTATAGAAATTGAAACTGAACTCCATTTTTACATCTGTGAACTACTTCAGAAAACTAAAGTTTGAGGAAAAAAGTGTTTAGTTGTCGTTGTGCTTTTTTTTTTTTTTTTTTTTTTTTTATATACATCAATGATCTTCTTTTTAATTTATATAGCCACAGCTGTCAGCTACCTCCAAACCCTCTTAGTGCAGTGATATGGAAACATTTTTACTGAAAACTTCTTAGGAATACCTCAGAGAGTTCACATTCATATCTATTTAAGTGAGGAGATGAATAGAATCTACCTAACTTAATTGGGGGAGAGAAAAAAAAATCAATAGAGCAAGCTTTCTGCTTATCAACTGTATCTTATTTCTTCCTGGTTATTGCTTACACTTTGGCTTATTTGGAGGAAACCTTTGTTCAGACTTTAATTTGTTCTGTTTGTTCCATGGTCATATCCCCTGGTTCAGTTTAATAAGTAAAGAGTAGTATAAAGGAATAAAACATTATGGAAGTGTGTTGCTGATGGAGTATATCCACTTGGAAAACAGAGTTTCATTGTATTACGAAAATCTAGAAGTGTTTTGTCATAATGGGAAACATGTTAACTCTTCTGTTTAATTAGTTAATGCACATCAGAGGGATTATAACTTTACCATACAACAATAGTTCCATTTTTTTTTCCTAATATTGTTATCAAATCTATTTTCATTTTTTCTTTTAAAGTCCTGCTTAGTGCATCATAACCACCTACAGAAATTCACAGTGTCTGTGAAGGTCCATGCAAACAAATGGGGTTCATCAACACCACAGCCCACATTTACCAAAAGGATTCATGAGGTTTTGTGTGTGTTCTCTGTGTTATAACGTTTCTTGAATAATTCCATCAGTTAAAAACTACATGACCCTGTACCGAAAGCTAGGGATTCAGTTCCCTGAAGTCCATAAAATCTGAAGGAGACCATCAGCTTCTGTGTTATCATCTGCCTTCCCTAGCTTCCTCCTGGCATTGTCATACTGGATGCTGTGCAAATCATATTGCTACGGCATCTTCTTTTGAGGCATTGCCTTTGTGAGACAACCTGAACAGTGATAGAAGTCATACAGATGATGGTAGCAAGTCCACATGAAGTATCCTAGTTTTGAATCAATTCTGAGACTGTTCTGAGTACAGAACAACTACCTCATCAGCTTCTACTATGACAAAAGAAAGGAATGTGCTTTACCCTGCAGACTACATTCTCAGATAACAGCAAACAAAGCAGAAAATGCAGTACTCAATCTCCCTTGCTTCCCCAGGCCAGCCACATGATTCAGGGAAAGGAAAAAATTAAATAAAAAAGGGGGGGGGGGAGGGGGGGAAGGGAACGGACACACATGGGAAAGGGGGGATGTTGTGATGTTTAAAAAAAAGGAGGGGGATCTCAATAAACCTGGGGCTCAAGGACCCTGATACATTCTTTGATTATCACAGTCACAGGTGTTGAAACATGGAATGCAATATATTTCTGTAATAGCGATACTGCTTTGAGGAAATGTCTGTTAGTCTCAGGAATGTAGCATGTAAGTGACAAAAGGAAAAGTGTTCGCTTTGTTATTCTGAACTAGACTGCAGAGAGCAGGCTGGTATTCCAAGACTGGTGATCTGCTTTTTGTTGTAGATACTAATTCCCGAGAGCACAAGGACTTTCAGTGAGGATGAAACACAGCAGATTATTACTTAAATGATCCCAATTTCCTCTATTGTATTAGAGTGCATAAGCTTCAGTGTATTTATATTACCTGAGAAAATAAAATCATGTAAAGAAACTAAAACAAAAACCCTCTCTCCCCGTGCATTACTGAGAAAATTTTGTTAAATGACTTTGAATTGTGGTGCTATCAATTTTATGATGTTGAACAATCACTTATCTTAAACATTACATATTTAATTACAAAGACACTTATTTCTAATTTTATTTCTCTTCAATAAAGAGATCCTTAAATTCATTTTAAAGTTTTCCTTTCCTTTCCTTTCCTTTCCTTTCCTTTCCTTTCCTTTCCTTTCCTTTCCTTTCCTTTCCTTTCCTTTCCTTTCCTTTCCTTTCCTTTCCTTTCCTTTCCTTTCCTTTCCTTTCCTTTCCTTTCCCTTCCTTTCCTTTCCTCTTTGCTTTGCTTTTTCTTCTATTTTCTTCTCTTTTCTTTTTCTTATTTTTCAAGACCATAAAGCCTATATAATAATAATCCCTTGTATTCCTATTAGGGGGAAATGTGATGAGTAATGGTGTCTACTTTCTCCCTTAACATGTTGCCATTACACAAGTGTCCTTATCTCCACCTTTCTTAAATTCTAATGAAAAAGCAATTCTTTGGTATGAGTTACAATTCAGTTCTTACAATGGTATTTCCTACACTTGGAGAAATGACCCAATCTGACTGATTTCTACATGATTTTTTCCATCACTTGTCATTATGAAAAATCAGATGGGCACTTTGGACTGAAAAGGGAAAAATAAAATAACCAGCAGTGAAAATCTTGCAGATTTTCTCCCTACTTTAGGAAATGTGGTATATTACAAACTGTAATTTTATTCTTTGCCTTTTGTTAAAACAACTACTTGTATTTTATCATAATTTTTAATATAGTATAGCAATAGACTTATAGAGGAGCTAATCTATCAGATTTCTGAAAGATCTGCATAGTGAATTCACGTGTGTCATTGCTTGTAAGTTGTCCGAAACGATCTGTTTTTATACTAATTTGATTGTTCTTATGCAAGTCTGAACTCTACATCTTCACGGTACTGGTAACGCTGCTAATTTTTCTAAAGATTTGGATGTTTAAAGTTACTTGTTCATGCTATCTGCATAATGAATTGTCCTCTTCGAGGTGATAAATTATTTATTAGAGTAATGAACAAATCAATCAGGAGAGCTGGATAACTGAAACACACAGCTTTTGGCAAAGTAAGGTCTGAATGTTTACATTTATCACAGAAAAGCCTTGACTTTGATGCAGACCTTTCAAAGGTGTTTATTAATCATGATCTCATTACAGTTTTGGTGAACTAATAGCTTTTTATTTGTCAGAATTGTTTCTGATGATGTAGTACTGTTGTCCTAAAAATACAGATCTAGTTAGACTATTTAACCTTCTACAAAATTGTTCCAAGGGAGCTTATAAGAAAAATAATAATAATGATCAAGACTAATAGCAGACATAGAGTGGGATTTCAGAGCTGATGTCCATGAAACTAGGCCCTCAGATACAAAACCTGAGAGCACCTCCTGGGTTAGCTGCATCACATATCAGTGATTCACTCTAGAATTTAGAGTATTACCCTGGGAACAGGTCCAATTCTTTCAGAATATGACAGGGAGCATCTAAATGTAGAAAGATATGTATTGGGTACATTAAGCATATTTTAGTGTTTATTAGTGAGAGATTTGGGATTTAGACTAGAATGTGCTCTGAAACTAATCTAAATATACATCTGCTGAAGGGTAAAATGGCATAAACTGTAACTCGTGAAAATAATGAGTATGAATTAGTTTCTGAGCCACAGCTCTACAATTTATCTGGATCAGATATGGCAGAACTTGTTAAAAAGGCATATAATGGAGACCTATATAAGAATTTAGCCACATGATTGCCATTAAATCAGTGACTGTTGTGTGATGAAAAATTCTTTCACTGTTATGGACATTTGAAACCAATGAGTTAAAAAATTGGCTTGCAACCAAAGGGAAAAAAAAAAAATAAAAAGACAAGAAAATAAAATTGAACTGGGGCATAATGTTGAAAAAAATTACTGGAAAATGCCAGCATGTATTGCCATGGCAGGAGATGATCAGGAAAGTGAAATGTGTAGTATGGGGGAAAACCTTCTAATGCCAAACCTTTACTCTGCATTATATCAAATATTCAGCATAGAGCAGCTGTACCATGAAATTAAATTATCAGACTGGTTAACTATGAGACCATATATTAGATATGTGAAACTAGCCATGTTAATGGGCTCAACTTTCCTTGTGGTCTATGTTTAACAGTAAAATTATTTGGTTTAGTAAAATGCTTTTGCAAATAAACTCAAATACACTTAGCTGTACATATAATTAATAGCAAACATACTAAATGATTAGAAATTACAACCCTCAACATCAATTCATCTTGGTGACACATATGTTATTGATGATGAAATACCCTTGATATACACCTGGCATTGAAATACCGTGTATTTCAATGAATATATCGAACAATCTGTTTCCTTCATGACGTCTTACGGCTGGAGTTGAAATCAAATTTAAGTTTTAAGTTGGAATCAGGACATCTAATGAGAGTTCATGGGCAAAGCTCTATCAAAATGAGAAATGTGGGCATGAAGAATTGATCAATGGACTGTTCCCTCTTGAAAAACTAAATGCTTTAATCCTGAGGCAGAATATGCACTTTGTGTTAGTCTCATGCATATAAATAGCCACTTTTGAGTCCCAGTTTAATCTGAGTGAAAACATCTCCATATAACTCTGGATGTAAAAGTTCCCTTGCTCCCTTCCCCAATTTAGTGCTATCATTGGGGAATAGACTTAAGTGGGAGCTGGGTCTGACCTATAAATTCAATTAAGCAAATTCCTGGTTTGTTGATATCAGATGCAAGAAACCATTTTTATTTTTTCCTTAACCAGGTGATTTAAGTAAACGTGAGAACATACATCTACAACCTTTAAGCATTAATGTAAAAGAGGAATGAGTCTTTATGTCTTTTGGTAATAAAGTATAAGTAACTTTTTATCACTCCTGATACTTCTGGCAATACGTACATCCCTGTGTGATGTCTAATAAATGCTTCATTTTGGTGCAACTTTCCTCAGGATTACACAGTATACAACACATATCATCACTGCTGTCTTATCTCTACTGGTACAGGCAATAATGAAGTGTGTTCTTCCTTGATTAATGTGCAAAGGTTCTTTAAGAAAAAGAAGCAGATCATTTATATCATCTTGAATGGCCACAGGAGATAGCCTTGGACTGAAAAAGATCAACATTTAAATGGACAAATAGTGGAAGAACAGGGGATATTAAATATATTTTTAAAGTGAAATCCATTTTAAAGACTTGCCTGACATGCACAGAGAGCTTATGGCAGACGTGACACAGGAAATATCTTTACTTGGCTTTCTGGCCCTTTATTTTTAAATCACATGATTTTGTGCCATTTGGATATTTAGATTCCATTCACTACAAATGAAATCAGAAGGAGCTGCAACATCTTCTGAGAATCAAGCACCACCAAAAATCAGTTTGACAATGTGGAACTGCAGACTGCAGCATTAGCGTCCTATTTTCCAATGTCTGCACACCACAGTCTCATCAATTCATTTCAGATTGTAGACTGCCCCTTTGTAAGCTTCACATGTGGCACCATACTACACTTCAGTGTTTTATTATCTCATGCTGCAGTCATTTTATCCAATTAACACACCTCTTCATTGCAGACTACTACATGGGTACCAAGAGGATTAAATAACAGGATACAGGATGGGAGGGGAAAAAAGTCATACTCTCATGCCATCCAGATTCTTGGCTGCACATTTTTTGCTCCTAAATGCTACAGATACAACAAATACTAATGCTCTTATCAGGATTAACTTTCCCTTGATATTTATTCTGCTTTCTTTTGATTCTTCCAATTATTCCAGGAAAACATTTTTAGTCAGGAAAAAAATACTGATTTAATCAGGCTCTCTATCTGCTTATTCAGGAAAAAAAAATGTAAAAGGGTTTGCTTCTTCCCCTCTCAGTCCCCACTATCTTTGCAGTATCAGTGGGGTTTTTTGTTTGTTTGTTTGTTTCATTTTTGCCTGAGTAATATGTAGTTTCTTTTAATAATGATAGTGATCTCTCTCTTGGCATTTCACTCATAATTAAACCAAATGCCTATGGAAACACATTGCTCTGGTCTTTTCTTGAGGCATTTTGGAATATTGAATATTATCTGGTCTGAAGTAAGAAAATAACTAAACTGAAGTATTCCAATCTACTAGCTAACTTTATCAGTGAACATATTACATTATTCCATTATTATCCAAGTCTATTCTGGAAATAGGCAAACATTCAATATTCATTTTACAAATGGGAAAACAAAGACTTTAGCTAGCATCTTTTTACAAGACAAAGCAGGACACACAATGCCTCAGTTCCTCTGTTCCTGCCTTAGCGCCCTGATCAAATAACCACATGGACAACTAAATTCACTACAGTTTTTGATGTATATCATCTTGCAGGCTTAATACAGACAAAATTATTAGTATCTTTACTGGGCACCTTATCCATGCAGTGACTTAGCTCAGATTTAATATATTAGGAACAACTTCTTCAACATTAAAATGCAAATACTGTTTCTGTGAAACACAACCTTTATTTAACCATACAACAAAAAATATGTTATAGTAAGGTTTGAAGGATAGGCATCTGACTAGATGACAACTCAGGGCATACATGTAGTAGTAACAGGAGTTACTCAGATACTGCTTTTGGCAGGGAGGGAGGCAAAGAGAAGAATTGTTATCCCAGAAGAAAACTGGTCTTTTAAGTGATTCCACTGCATTTGTTGGCTGCAGTGTTACTTAGAAATGCTGAGGCCATAGAAGTAAGTTCATGACACCAATGAAAATGTGTATGAGGTGTCTACTATTAAATTAGACATCTGTTGAGCAATGGTATTGAACGATATAAACCAATATATAGGTTGCCATAATTCTGCTTAAGTACTGTGCTGCTGAAAATGCTCAGCAATTAAGACACTACTGTCATCAGTCAGGAAAACAAACAAAAAAACAAAAAACCAACCCTATATTTTTTTGAAGGTTACTATTAAAGAGGTAAATTGAAAGACTACTGATTATACAAATGCATAAGTAATTTCCAGCTCGTTTTCATACATAACAATTCAGATATAATAAACCATATTGCAATGGAGTGAGATATTATGTTTGTTTACATTTATGCATGATATCATTATCAAAATTTTGATAGAAATTGCATACTGCTAGGATAACATGAATGAAGGTTTCTGTGTTTTAAGTTAACCAACGTAAGTGTTAAAAAAAAAAATGAAATAAAAAAAAGTTATTCTAGATCCCTTGGGTGAGATATTGATTATTAGGGAGTGCAAGTCTGCCCACATCCTTTAGCAAAACATACCTTATAGAAATATATAGGTTGGAAAAGACCTCTAGAGACCATCTGGTGCAATGATCACTGTTCAGATCAGGCCCAGTCAGAGCAGTTTCTCAAGGCAATGCTCTATGAAAACTGACCATCTGAAGCACAAAGATCCCACTGCTGCTCTTGGTACCTCTTGCTGTGTCAAAGCATACTCATGGTGAAAAAAATATATTTTTTTACTTAATCAGAATTTTTCCTTCTGCAACATTTTCTCATTGCCTTTCACCCTTCTAATGTGCACCTCTGGGAAGATTCTGGCTTGGTGTACACACTTTCATTACATAGGGGTAGATACCAATAAGATCCAAGATCCTCCTCCTTAATTTTCTTTACTTCAGGCTGGATAGATCCAGACCTTTCAGGACTCCTATAGCTATGTGCTTCAGCCTGACCCCCGATCACCTCTGTGGTTATCTTCTAGTACATAGAATCATAGAATCATAGAATATCCTGAGTTGGAAGGGACCCTTAAGGATCATCAAGTCCAACTCTTGACACTGCACAGGTCTACCCAAAAGTTCAGACCATGTGACTAAGTGCACAGTCCAATCTCTTCTTAAATTCAGACAGGCTCGGTGCAGTGACCACTTCCCTGGGGAGCCTGTTCCAGTGTCCAACCACCCTCTCTGTGAAGAACCCCCTCCTGACGTCCAGCCTAAATTTCCCCTGCCTCAGCTTAACCCCGTTCCCGCGGGTCCTGTCGCTGGTGTTAATGGAGAAAAGGTCTCCTGCCTCTCGACACCCCCTTACGAGGAAGTTGTAGACTGTGATGAGGTCTCCCCTCAGCCTCCTCTTCTCCAGGCTGAACAGGCCCAGTGACCTCAGCCGTTCTTCGTACGTCTTCCCCTCCAGGCCTTTCACCATCTTCATAGCCCTCCTCTGGACACTCTCCAACAGTTTCATGTCCTTTTTATACTGTGGTGCCCAGAACTGCACACAGTACTCGAGGTGAGGCCGCACCAGCGCAGAGTAGAGTGGGACAATCACCTCCCTTGACCTACTAGCGATGCCGTGCTTGATGCACCCCAGGACACGGTTGGCCCTCCTGGCTGCCAGGGCACACTGCTGGCTCATATTCAACTTGCTGTCTACCACAACCCCCAGATCCCTGTCTTCTAGGCTGCTCTCCAGCGTCTCATCGCCCAGTCTGTACGTGCAGCCAGGGTTTCCCCATCCCAGGTGCAGGACCCGGCACTTGCTCTTATTGAACTTCATGCGGTTGGTGATCGCCCAGCTCTCCAACCTATCCAGATCCCTCTGCAAGGCCTTTCCACCCTCATTCGAGTCCGCAACTCCTCCAAGTTTGGTGTCATCATCAAACTTGCTCAAAATACCTTCTATTCCTACATCCAGATCGTTTATAAAAATATTGAAAAGTACCGGCCCTAAAATGGAGCCTTGAGGGACCCCACTGGTGTCCGCCCGCCAGCCTGACACAGCCCCATTTACCATAACCCTTTGGGCCCTGCCCGTTAGCCAATTGCTCACCCATCGTATGATGTTTTTATTTAGCTGTATGGTGGACATTTTGTCCAGTAGGATCCTATGGGAAACCGTGTCAAAAGCCTTGCTGAAGTCCAAAAAAATCACATCAGCTGGTTTCCCTTGGTCCACCATACGGGTGATCTTATCATAAAAGGAAATCAGGTTAGTTAGGCAGGACCTACCTTTCACAAACCCATGCTGGCTGGGACCAATGACTGCTTTGTCCCCCAAGTGAGCCTCAATAAGTTCGAGAACCATCTTCTCCATGATTTTACCAGGCACTGACGTGAGACTGACAGGCCTGTAATTGCTAGGGTCTTCTTTCTGACCCTTCTTGAAAATCGGCACAACATTTGCCAGCTTCCAGTCTACCGGGACCTCTCCAAATTCCCAGGATCTTTGAAAAATAATTGAGAGAGGTTCTGCGTTGACGTCCACCAGCTCTTTCAGCACCCGGGGATGAATCCCATCCGGACCCATGGACTTGCAGAGATCCAGGTGGAGTAGCAAATCCCGCACACGTTCAGGGTCGGTTGGGAGTTTGTCATCCCCACCGTCCTGGTCCTCCAGCTCAGGGCACCCTGGGTCCCGAAGCCCATCATCGGCATTGAAGACAGAGGCAAAGAAGGCGTTAAGCGTCTCTGCTTTGCCTATGTCATTGTCTGTGAGGAGACCTTCCCTATCAAGGAGCGGCCCTATGTATTCTTTAGTTCTCCTTTTTCCATTCACATATCTAAAAAAACCCTTTTTATTTTCTCTCACAGACACAGCCAGCTTCAACTCTAGGTGTGCTTTGGCCACACGAACTTTCTCCCTACAAACATGAACAGCATCCCTGTATTCTTTCCATGACACCTGGCCCTCCTTCCAGTAGCAAAACACTCTCTGTTTCCGCCTAATCTCCATTAGAATGTTCCTGGTCAGCCACGCTGGCCTCCTGCCCCGCCTGCCTGACTTGCGATATTTAGGAATTGCCTGATCTTGTGCTTCTAGGAGGCATCGCTTAAAGAATGACCAGCACTGGTGGACATCGAGGCCTTCAAGAGCAGTTTCCCAGGGGACCTTGCTGACTAGTTCCCTGAGCAGCCTGAAGTCCGCTTTCCCCATATCTAGGGATGAGGTTTTGGTGGCACTTTTCCTTCTGTCACCGTAAATTTTGAACTCAACCACTTCATGGTCGCTATGACCAAGGCGGCCACCAATCACCACATCTCCCACCAGACCCTCTGTTTTCTAGCAACAGGTCTAGGAGGGCACCTTTCCTAGTTGGCTCCATTAGCACCTGCACCAAGAAGTTATCATCTAGGTGCTTCATGAACCTCCTGGACTTGCTCGTGTCAGCCGTGTGGTACTCCCAGTTAACGTCTGGCAAGTTGAAGTCCCCCATAAGGACAAGGGGAGTTAATCTCGAGGCCTCTCTTAGTTCTGTAAAGAATAATTTATCGGCGCTATCGTCCTGGCCAGGCGGTCTGTAATAGACTCCCACAACGACATCCCCTTTATTCGTTCGTCCCTTGATCCTTACCCAGAGGCTCTCAACTTTGCCATTGCCGACCTGAAGTTCCACACAGTCCAGCCCCTGCTTCACATACATCGCCACCCCACCACCTCGCCTACCCTGCCTGTCCCTCCTGAAGAGCCTGTAACCATCTATCGCAACACCCCAGTCACAGGACTCATCCCACCAGGTTTCGCTTATGCTGATGATGTCGTAGTTGCGGGACTGGGCCAGGACTTCTAGCTCATCTATTTTATTCCTCATACTGCGTGCGTTTGTGTAAAAGCATTTCAAGTGCGTCTCCTTACACTCAGCACCTTGTGGATCTGACCGAAGGACCTCACTGGCACACAGCCCCTCTGATTCTAGCGTACCATCCCTTAGGTCTTCACCGGCGTGCCTGGTTTTAGCCCCTTCCCCCTTCGACTCTAGTTTAAAGCCCTATCTATCAGCCCTGCCAACTCCTGACCAAAGATCCTTACCCCTCTCCGAGAGAGGCGCATCCCATCCGGTGCCATCAGGCCCGGTGTAGCATAGACCTTCCCGTGATCAAAGAACCCAAAGTTCTGCCTGTTACAACAGTCTCGAAGCCACGAGTTTATGTGAACAGCACGCCTTTCAGCTTCGATCCCCCCTATCGGAAGGACAGAGGCAAACACAACCTGTGCCCCTGATCCTCTAAGTAGTCGCCCCAAATCCCTAAAGTCTCTTTTGATCGCCTTCGGACTTCTCGTTGCTACTTCATCGCTACCAGCCTGAAAGACCAGTAGCAGGTAGTAGTCAGTGGGCCGTACCAGGCACTTGACTTTCTTGGCAAAGTCTCTCACCCGAGCCCCAGGGAGGCAACAGACTTCTCTGCGGGTTGGGTCCGGTCGGCATATCGGTCCCTCTGTCCCTTTCAGAAGGGAGCCCCCCATAACAATAGCCTTTCTTTCTTTTTTGAAGGATGATGTGGCAATGCGATGTGTATCACACAACTACATCTACATCACATCTACAACTCTTTTGTACTTGGGAGCCCAGCTTATCTAGATCTCTCCTGTCAGCCCTGCATTTCAGTCATTAACTGATCTGATATTGTCTGGAAACTTGTGGAGTGCATTGTATCCCATCGTCTAGTCATTAAGAAAGCAAGCAAACAAACAAACAAAACATTAAACAGAAGTGGCCTCAGTATCTACCAGAGAGCACCACTAAGTAACCAGCTGCCCATTGAATTTCCTGCTGCTGATCACCACACTTTGAGCCCAGAGAACAGCCGATTTTCAACTCGTATCACAAATTTGGTTGTAAGTACACTGTGGGAGATTATGTTGAAGCCCTTTCTTAAGCAAGTTATTAAAGTATACAGGAAGATGGCCAACTTCAATCCCAAAACAAAAAGTATGATAGCAATGTGAGAAACTGCTGGACACTGCAATACATGAAGATTGAAAAGTAGTTGGTCCACCCCAACTTGAAACTAAGCTAAGAAAGAAAGTGATAAACTATAAGACATTATAAATCATGAAAGAGGAATAGCAGGAGTGCTTCTGGGTGTAAGATGTGAAAAAACAGTAACAGGGAGGCACAGGCTTAGTGGGATCGATGTCCAAGGCTAAAATTATCATAAAAGGGTGGAAAATCTGCAAAACCAGGTGAACAAAGAAAGTGTAAACAGGACATGTTATACATTGATGTAGGGGAAAAAAAAAAAAAAAAAAAAAAAAAAGAATATAAGGAAGGCAGAACATTTGATTTGGGTTTTAATAGAGTGCTGGTAAGGAGAGACAAGGGTGGGACTGCTCCATAAGGGAAGGGGAGCCACAAGCCAAGACAATAGGGCAGGCCAGGCCATGTCCTCAGTAACAAAGGCAGTCCCACAGTACCTTAACAAAAAGAGCAGAGCAGGCCTGGGACAGTAACCAGAGACAGCCAAGGGTTCATATCACCGTACATGTCAGGAGTGATGAGGAAGGTCCAAAGTTGAGTTTGGAAGCCAAGTCTATGACCAAGGTACAAGGCCAGGCACAGACCTACCTGCAAACCAGCTTGCACAAGATCTCTTCAGTGCTGCTCCCAAAGGGAGACCAGGACCTTTCTTCTCCCAAATCTCTCTCACACAGCTCTTTCCCAGAAGACTGATCCACGATCTCACAGTTGTACTGAATTTGTATTGGCCTTGAACACTGGCAGCCAAAGCCCTGGGGAGGAGGAAGAAAGATGTTGCAGAGCCCATTGGTGCACTCAAAGCCCTGATGAACTAGTGAAGAGCCCTGCACCTAGTCAGTGCAGCCTGCAACAGGGCAATAAACCTGTTTTTCTCACTACCTCCCGTGCCTAAGTTGCTTCCCCATTTGAGAGACTTAGTAACAAGCAAGGAAATAACCAAAAGGGACAGATCAGGTACCACTAAAACAAAGTAAATGATAGCCCATGCTATTCCCTCACCCACAGAGTCAGTCATAGGATCATAGAATAATAGGACCTTAAAGACCACTGAATTCCAACCACTCTTCCAGAGACAGGGATACCTTCCACTAGACCAGGTTGCTCAAAGCCCCATCCAACACTTCTCCTTGAACACTTCCAGAGAAGACATCTCATCAAAGAAAACACTTAGCATGCAAGTCACCATTTCCCTTTGGTAAATCCTTTCTATCTGTTCCAAAACATCATCATCTCTTGCATATTCCTAGACATGGTTTCTGAAATAGTTTGCTCCAGAATTGTCCCAGGGACTAAGGCTAGATAACCAGCCTGAAATTTTCTGGATTCTTCACCCTGCCCTTTTAGAAGATAGAAAGGTATTATCAAGGTTTATTGAGGTTAATTTATATAGAGGTAATTTAGTAGCAATGTGTCATATATGTTTGAAAACAGAATCTATAGGGTAGAATAAAATTTATCCCAAATTTCCTGTCCTCAGATTGTCTCCCTACATTTGTTTTCACTTTGCTTTCCTCCTCTCTGCCAACAGTCTCATAGCCCTCCATAGACTTCTCCCTCTATACCAGGAAAGTGGTAGCCCTGTTTCTTCACAGGTGTGTTGAGGATGCCAGCTACCCAAGGACTTGCTTTCAAGCATCACTTTTTTGAAGGATTATGTGACTGCTTAGTATTTTTTGGAGGTTGTATGTATAAAAAGTACGTTAATTTCATTCTTAACTCACAGGACTTATATTATAATTTTAGTATATTGACCTGAGAATGTCAATGTTGAGAATGTCATACTACAGATAAGCTGTGAGCCTTTGATAATATTTGCATTATAACTTGATCAGAAGTGATAATGATATTAGAAGTGCATGGAAAGTCTTTCTCTTCACATCAATCCAGTCTACCCAGCATTTTTAGGTATAAAAGCTATTCTATAAGTGAGCTCCACAGCAAATCCTTCACACACCTTGGTCTACAAGGAGGGGTTTTAGGTGTTCTGAGGATATCAACAGCAGACTATTTGAGGAGACTGCTGAATCTAGCCTGTAGTTTACTTTTTCCCCTTCCTTTAGTATGAAGAGCGGTTGTTGAACTTCAATGTCAATATTCAGCAAAGACACAATTTCTATGTCTAGCATAAGTAGCTTAAGTTTATATAGGTTTCCTAAATGTGCAGATGACTGGCTTAGACTCCCCCCACATCTCCCAAATTAATTGTTAATGGATGGTACAAGGAACTAAATGCAACATTTGTTATATAAATTCATATTTATATGATTTTGTGTTTTACAAGCATGCCAACTTGTGTCAAAATCTATGCAGGCCTGCGTGTACGTCAATCTACATCTTTGATACTAAACTTTCTTAAAATTTAAAGATGACAGGTGCATGCCTGCTACAAATCAATATAAAATGACAGTACTTCCAAAATCTGTTTTTACATTAAAAACATTACCCCATCTGTCACCCCTAGTTTTCCTACACCAAAAATATCCAAGTATGTTGGGCTTTGTGATACAAAATATCCACAGCGATTCAACTGACAAGAACGTTTTATAAAAGATCAGAAGAGGAGGAAAGTACAGGATATCTGCACCCCTGTTGACATTAATGTTTTCCCAGAGATCCATGAAAAACTAGATTTGTTTGCTGTATCCCTAGTTTCCCTGCCAATAAAGGAATTTTTTATTTTTTTTTTTTTTTGAGCTGCATAGTTATATTTCCAGTTGTCCTTTATCCACTTGAAGATACATAAGCTTTTTTGCAATATCACAAACATGGGCCACTTTTGATGGGTTAGTCTTTCTCCCACTTAGAATCCACAGGGCTTTCTATGCAAATGCCAGACCAGCCTAATTCAAGCCTGCTCTTGCACAGGTCCTGAACTGCACAAATCAAATAGGCTAGTCACTAAAGGTGAACAAACAGTGCTGCAAAGGATCTGCTGAGATAATTTTCATGCTGACTGGGAGAAAATTATTGTAGATAGGGAAGACAGAGAGTACAGGAAGAGGCAACATGGAGGTGAATGACAAGAGCTGGTCAAACAAGCCCTATTCATGTAGGCAACTCTTAATTGGTCAACTAATCTTAATGAGGACACTGAAAGTGGTGGCATGAGTAAAGACTGTATACATCAGAGCTACATACTTGGGTGATGACAAGTGATGAAAGTAATGATTCAAGGCATCGGGCCTTTTAAAACATATGGAAATGGCAATTTGAGACAGACCTTAACCTTCCACAGACTGAATCTTAATTATTTATAATTCTGAAGAATCACATTGCTTGGTTTAAAGGTCTCTGAACACAAATGCTGATTTAGATGAAATAGGAAAGTATCTGGGAAATGGGAAAAAAGAATAATAACTTAAATGAACTATGCATTTTTATTTATCTTTTCATTCAGCCAGGAAGCTCAATCCCTATCAAAATTATGTCCTCCTAACAACCTGATTCATTTTAACTTACAATCCACAGAAAGAAAACAACATTACCCTTCATCAAAGGTTTGAACTAGTATTTGAAGAGCAGACAGCTGTGATCTTGTAAGCCTCTGGATTTTTTCTTGTCTCAGTGTGCTTAAATAAACAGAAGCAAACTGTTTGCTTTATGTAAGAAAAAGAAGAATTGTAAAAATGCCTTAGCTCTGCTTGGAATTCATCCAAACTAAAGAAATTAAGTTTCTGTCTGTAGCAAAACTGACATTCCTCCTTCTAAAATCCTAAAATGTCAGCTTGAGTTGCCCACCCCTACTCCTTGGAATTTTATTAGGTTAGCTATCAAAACTGCATTCATTCGTAGCTGCTTGATAATTCCTATGAAGTAGGAGAGGAACACATGCAGTTTGCTGAGCTGCCATTCACAAGAGTTGATATGCAGTTCATATAAGAAATTATTTTACTTGCACTCCCACAACCTGAAATATAGTCCTTTTATTTTTTTTTTTTTATTACAAACATGTTGCTTGTTCTTTTCATGCTTTTGTTCTCCACCATACTTTTTTCTGCTACAGGGAATTAAAGTAGAAGATCAAACATAAGCAACAAGAATAGAAACATCCTTCTTTTAACTTCTTGATTAAAAATAATAAAAATAATATATATATAAAACAAAACAAAACAAAACACAAGCCCCTTCCTCCCTTCCTTTGACAAAGCTGGTCTCAGAGGAGCCCTGCTCATGGCACAGTCACAAAGATGAAATCTGATCTGTACAAGTATGTGTGTGCTAACATACAGATTCTCCTAGCACCATGAAAACATATAAGGGACTGTCAGTGTGTAATGCTTTACCTATACCATCTGGAACAGATAAGGAAAAAAAAATAGAAAAGGGATGTGAGTGTGCAAAGAAACCAGGGGCATTTCCTCCCTTTACTGGTTCAGTCTTAGACCTGTGAATCTCAGGCTAGGTGTCAGGCTACTCTGAGCTATGCCATGCTTGAGTTGATTTTGTGCTCTGGCTTCAACAGCATAGGAAGAGTATGTCAGTGGACTGTATAAAAAAGTAGTCATGTTAAACAATACCCATTAAAACACACACACCCTCTCAAGCTGTAGTTTCCTCTGTTTCTGTTTAAAAGGTCTTTGGATGCTTTCAGTTTTCCCTGCCTTTATTTGTATCATCACTCATGCTACATTGACGTGTGAATGCTATGTCAGCTTTGTCATTTTAATGTACTGCTAATCTTTAAATAGTCAGCCTTGAAAACTCATTTCAGGCAAGAGCTTTGCATAGAAGATCTTAGCTTAGAAGATTAAAATGTGTTGCCTAATTGTTCCATACTCTTCCCTCCCTCCCCCCACCCCCCAAATAAGCAGTCACATGCACTGTGCTGATTCAAAGGATTAGTTTTACCATTTTTTTCTCTTTTACAGCTGCAGGAGGAGAAAATTAAAAACAAAGGTGGACATAAAACTGCAAAGCTTCCTTTCAACACTTACACTTAGCTGTTTCTAATTTTTCCAGTCAAAATATAGGGGCTATAATTTGGCTTTCTTTGCTAGCACAATGACTGCTTAATATACCCTTAATCATTTAGCCTAGTATCTGATAATCATTACACCTGCCCTGTAGCACTGGCAGCTGTGCTTCTCCAGAGTTCTTGCATTGTTTTATGTTCTACAGTATATCTTGGCAGTTAAATAATTTCTTGA
Source organism: Aythya ferina (assembly GCF_964211825.1). Classification (NCBI taxonomy): domain Eukaryota; kingdom Metazoa; phylum Chordata; class Aves; order Anseriformes; family Anatidae; genus Aythya; species Aythya ferina. Next base: position 79,346,214 of record NC_140297.1, on the reverse strand, counting down.
CAATGAAACAAATGAAGTAACAGACCCCTGATCCACCCCCTTATCCACCACCACCACCACCACAATTAATACTGTGACTACATCAGTGCCTGTTCAACTTTCCTGTTTTTAAAGAAAGAAAAAAGATACCTGAAAGGAAGTATTACTAGATTTCCTCCTTACGCTGAATGTTGCAAGAAAAGCAGGGCTCTTCCTCACCTAACACAAAGCATAAACAGCAGCAACAAAATTAATTTCTTCATGCTACTCATTCAGCATGCTCTGCAGAATGAGAAATTAACTTTTTCTCAGCCTGTTAAAGCCAATCCACAAGGGACATCTTATTTGAGTCTGGGTTTCACGTGCTTTTAAGGAAGGGCTGCAGCTGTAGGAAAAGGAAAACTGTGCACATTACTTCTTTCTGCTGAGTTCATGTTCTAGAAAGCAGTAAGGAAATAATTTTCTAAATATGTTCATGTATATGATAGAAAGTATTATTTGCTTTACCTATTTATTCTCAGCTTATTATCAGCAGAGGGTTGATATGGATTTAATTCTCCTTCCTGGAGGGAAGGAGAGATGCTGCTGAGACTCTGCAAAGGCCCCTCTGGAAGAGGAGCTTCCATATTTGAGGGATGTCAAGTAGGAAAAAGACCAATCTTATATGACCTAGTAGCCTGCTAGCCATGGAAAGACAAAACTTGGGGAGAGGAGCACAATCACATCTCTGAGAGGACGGAAAGAGTGGAAATTTGGACTCTTACAGGCTACTTACATTCTGAAGTAATGTTCATTATGCTTTGAGGTAAACTTTAAATAAATAATTATTTTATTATCATAGTCAATTTTGTTAAGGAAAAATCACTTTTCTGCTATATTTGCAAATAAAAAATATCACAGGGCTTCTCACCAGAACTATTCAGTATTTCAGACATTTTCCAGACCAGTAAGATAGGGAATTTGTCCTAGTGAGGCAAACAGAGATCATTCATTTTGTCTAGCCTTACCTTCAGACATACCCTAGACATATTTAAAATTTTCTTATCTCCACCACATAAATTCTCTGAGCATTACTAAAGACACTCCATAACAAAAAATTACAAAACCATGAATGCAGTGATCACGATTTGCAAGTCTCTGGATTTTACCTTACAAATGTCTAGTCAAGGTTACAGTGGTATTTTCTGGAGGTGAGTTTGCCCATAAAAGTCACAGTGAAAAGGCCATGGTGACATCTAATTTAGACATGTAAGAAAGTATACCAATTTTAATAAAATAAATGGATTAAACATAATTATTTATTTAAATTTGCTCTTACTTGACCATTTCGGTATTATTCATGCAACTATAGACGTGTATGTGAGGGAAAAGGTCAATATATCAGCTAGATACCCCACAACACTGCAAAAACATTTAGGAAGCTGTCTAGTTTGTATGAGCAAAATGTTTCAGGTGTTCTCCTTCAATGAATTTATCTTGAGTTTGATATCATCTTCTGCTTCAAAATCCCCCAAAATATTATTTAGCATACATTTTACTAATCTGAAATATCTGAGTAAGGACTCAATTTTATTTATTTATTTATTTATTTTTGTCTCCACTTCTAATGACTCATTACCTTTTTTTTTTTTTGTGAAGAAGAGAGTTCCTTTTTTCTTGTCCTGCCTTTCCCCTCATCTTAACCTCGGTTATATAATTACACTGGCTTACCAAAATTTTTGCATGCAAAGGAGATTGAGAATGCCAGTCAAAGAGGTATTAATTCTTTAGGCTACTCTGAAAATCTGTGTCAGACACTTTTCCACTCTTTTCTGAAAACAGCTTTTGCTCTGTGGGTTAGAAAATTTAGAGGTTAGTTTGGGCTCAGGCTTTTTTAAAAAACAAAGTCTAAAAATGCCTGGTTTAGAATTATCATGGCAGGTGAAGAAAACAGCAACAGCCATCTTAATTTCAATTCACTTCTGTCCTTTGCCATACTCAAGGACACAAGGAAAGGTTAGCATGGATAAAGGAAAAGAGAACAGGGAGGAAAAATCCACATGCTGTAAGTAGGAATAAACACAGATTAAAAGAAAAAAAATATTGTCAGCTGTATCTCTTCTGTAGCTTTGGACAGCTTTACACCAAATTAATTCCTTTATTTATACAAGGATGTGAGATGAATCCAACCAGTTGAATCATACAGTGCATAATCCAAACATTTCAACTATCTCAGGTCTTTTTTCCTATCCTAGAAGGATACTAGAAATTCCCTTTATGCTCTGACAGTTTCCAGTAGGAGAGGAATCTTTTGCTCTTTATTTAGCCTTGTATCTTACCTTCTCTCTGCTCCTGACCTTTCAGTGTGCAATGATTTATGGAACAGAGAGAAAGAAGAGAATGCCAAGCACTGCTCAAACAACAGAAGCAAACTTCAGCTGACCTGGGCAATGTGAGGATAACTCCTTGTATTCAGTTCACATACAAAAAGATCAGTAAAAATTTAATTATTTAATAAAATTTAATAATTATGTAATAATCCATCCTCTCCACCATGAAAAGCCCAAAGCTTGGATAGCATATTAGACATTATGAATAGCACATACCTCTGCTGATTACAGGATTTCAGAGCTACAGAAAAAGTAGTTCTAGTTACATAATGGAAGTTCCTTATTTTGCCAAAATGCAAAAGGCTGGCATTCTCACAATTGTCTCAGCCCAGTATACCACCTGAAATGAACAGCATTGTTATCTGCAGTTGTAATATTCCTCTCTTCTGAGCCCTTACCTCTCTATGTGGAAGCTCTAGATGAACTTAATGCTAAAATTATCAGTAACCATTACTACATTTTCCTGTATTCCTTGAATGATTGCCTTAAGCAAAAATATTTTGTAGCCTTCCTTCCAATCCAGTATCCCACTAACTACATTTCTCTGAGTTCTTTTACTGGGGCAGAGGACCACACAAACAGACTAGGGTGAGAATGCCACAAACATAATTCATACTTATGCCCTTCCTCTCTTTTACTTCCCCAGCAGTAACGACAGGCCTCACTACATTTTTTACATTGTCACCATTTTTTGCTCTCCTATACATAGAAATTCTAGGAAAACAACCTCACCAAATAAGCTATTTTCCAGCAAGCAGTAAAGAAAAGGTAGTAAGAGATGGGAGAAAAAAACAAACAATCAAACAATCAAACAAACAAAAAAAAACAAGCATTTAAAGGGTTCAGAAAAACTTTTTCTTAGGCGATTTGGGCCCACTGTAACAGGCCAGCAGAATAGCTGTGGAAAGAGAGGAACTGGCTTTGCTCTGTACTCAGCTAATACAAAGTGGGAGCAGTGTGGTTGGTCACCAGTTTATAGACATGACGAGTGAGCATAATGAGAATTGTGATCCCCCTTGTTTCAGAATTTATTGATACCAACCGAAGAGTTGTACTAAAACAACTCGTCTTTTTCATATTATTGACAGAGATAAGAGCAGAGAATTTTCTCTCTTTTTGAAACAGTTCTCAGGTGCATCAACAGATGTGCATACCACATATATTAGGTTACATTTCTGCTGTCTTCTTTATTTTATAATGGGGAAACAATAGAAAAGGCAGGATACTTTACTCACATCCACTTCTCTTGATTCACCTGCTTTGACCAATGTATCATCTGGGATCCAAATTCAATTGCCTAGCATTCTCAAATTGAATTTTACTATAAGATCCCCAAAGTTTCATAAATTCCATGCTGGAAATACACAGTTTTCTACTCATCAATGCTATTCTTATTCCACTGTTAAAGATTTCCTTCTACAAGAAAAACAGCTAAAAATGACTCTTTGCAGTGAATGGCACAATAGTACACAATGCAACAAACAATAAACGTTATCTTAGAAAGAAAAGCTGGTGAGTTTTTTTGCAGTCCATTTGTGAACTAAAAGTGAAGCACAAATGTGAAAACCTGATTTTGATCAATAACCATACTTAAACTAAACATCAATCTTGTCTCTGAATTCACCAAGCAGAATTGCAGAAGACTGTAATTTCCTTGCCTTATATCAATTCTAATGAATTTGTCCTGATGGAAAATTGCTAACTTACAACCTTAAACCCAATTCTTTATTTTCTACCTGCAGTGAAAAGTTTTACACAATGCTTAAAGATCTATAAAGTATACTTAAAAATTCTGGCAGATTTTGGAAAGTGCTAGACATTCAAAGAGAGCACTCAGTTTTAAATTTGTAATCAGGTAGACTGACTTTAAAACTTCTTGGCACTTCTCAGTCTCCCCCATTTCTCTCTGGGGACAGGTGCCAAATATCATTGCACCATAGAGGGACAAAGAATCCTTCTCACAGTGTAAAACCTCATCCCTCCCCAGGCATATCAGCTTTATGCTTAGGAACCAGATCCTTCTCACTGATATGGCACCATTTGAATAAAAAATGTCTTTTCTACTTTTTTTTTTTTTTTTTTTTTTTCTTCAGGATTGTTCCTGCTTTGCCTGTCAACTTTTATGGGGGAGTGAATGAATCAGCTCAGAAAGCATGAAGGAGTAGAAAATTCTTATCCTAACTTGTCATATTATCTTTTTGGCCACCTGGCCTGAAATTCAGACACAATAAACATTTGAGTTTGGTATTTTAAGGCTAACACCATTGCTACTTCAAGGTTATGAAGGACCTTATCTTACTTCAGGGAGGATATGGAAAGGAATAGTAAATTCATCATAGTTAAGACTCAAAAGATGCCATTACTCTGACCTTGACTACATATTTCATTAAACATGAACTATTTTCAGTTCGGGTACCTTTTCATATCAAAGCAGCAGGTCAATAGGAATGTTTCTTCCCTCCTCCCTTTCCCTGAGGGAAAAAAAAAAAAATAAAAAATAGACTTGTTACTTCTTACTAAATGTAACTTACAGGAATTAGTCTTTACATGAAGGCAGACTAAAAATAAACTTGTTTTCTCATTAATATCTGTACATACGGAGAAGAAAAAGAACTTAAAAAATATCATTCTGATAAATTGTAGTTTCACTATAAAACATATGAACCTATGATCACTTCATTAAACAACTTACATGGTGTTACTCCTGCTTTGGTTTGACTGCAATTTCTTTCATAGTACTAATCCTTATTTCCCTACTGTACAGCAAGAGAGAATAGCTCTGTAAGTGTGTAGCCCTTTGTTGAATTTGGGATTTGGGGAGGAAGGTTTTTTTCTTCTAAATTCAAATTAAAGTAGAATTGTATTTCCTTCTTTTGTGCCTAGATGAGTAAAATATTTTCCTTAAATAAGTCATACAACAGTCCAAACTGTCATCTGTTTTGGTATGTAAAACAGAGATTAAAAAATACAATAAGTATTTTTATCAACTTTGATGGATTTTCTGAAAAAAACCTTTTTCAAATCAATTCATTAGAACTACATAGGGTTCATAACAGTCTATGAACCTTCCCTATTCTTCAAGAAACATAGTTCTTCAAATTTTCTGACTCTTGTCACTAAAAGTGAGCAAGGAATACAATGCTTATGTCAATTCTTTATGACTTATATACATACATATGTATATATATAAATGTGAAAACATATTTTTCCTGACAAAAGAAAATTTGAGAGCTTTTCTACTGAAGTCAATGTTTAAAAAGAGAAAGAGAGTAGAAGCAAAATTAAAATTAGCAGTAAAAAATACATGGTAATAAAATGAGGTATTGATTCAATACTGCTGCCACTTCACACACAACTTACTGGAAAAGAAATATTCAAAACACTAATGAGGTTTATAATGAAGTCAGATATAAATTGTGTGATACACTTCATAGGCCTCCGGCAAAAAAGTGCAGATTATTCATTGAAGTAATTGCCTAAAAAATAGGGTATCGCTAAAACACTACAGTATCAGTTTAGTATCAAATGAACCCAGGTAAAACTGTAAACTGCCTTAATAATTGTTTTCTCCAAATCTGAGACATTAGTATGCACAAGATAAATGTAACTAGCTAATTGCTAAGAACTGGAAAATTGGAAGAATCTCCTTGTTTGCTTCTTGCTGTTTCAAACACCTTGCTAGTATTTGTGAAAGAACTGCAGCTATTATACCTTTATACCGGCCAGGAACACAGAAAAACACATGGACATAGGAATCCAACGGAAACTTTTCATTAAGCACCAAGAAAATGAATAAGAAAAAAAAAAAAATAAAAATGTGTAGGCATGAAAAGACCTCTTTGGCAAGATATGCATTTTATCAATGGTTCTGTACATTGCCATTCATAGATTTGAGTATGCATGACTTATTTTTATTTCTAGGACACTAGAGGAGGCTCTGGAGTCATGATTTTTTTTTTTTTTTTTTTTTTTTTTTTTTTTTAACAAGGTTAAGGAAATTAGAAAAGAGGTAACTTGATGGTGTACTATAAAAAATGTACCCATTGTTCCTCGATGCAACTTTAAGAGCTTCAGCTGAGCTACATCAAGATTAATTCTGATCATAGAGGATTATTCTTAGATATGTACACATTTAAGGACTTGAAGAAATGCTCTGTAATAATTCCTGTTCCAATGAAAAATTTACTCCTTGCTTTCTCTCTTCCTGCTCCAAAAGGCCTATGAAGGTGTTTGGCATTTTTTTTAGAGTTAGTTAGATAGTTAGATGGTTTTGGTTATGTTTCTGTATTTTAGGCTTCATTTATCACCTTACTTTCTTGCTATGTCTACTGCTTGTAAATATTTTTACTGAAATGTCATTTAAGTCTAGATAGATCTCCCTTCTCAACTTTCTCTTCTAAATTTCAAGTTCTTAAAATTAGGTTTATAGTGTATTTAGTTAAACCTTAGTAAGGAATAAATGACAAAACAAAACAACAAATAAAAACAACCACAGAAGGTATTTTAAAAAATATATTTTATATTTCGAAAGTAGCATATGTATGGAGAACAGCTTCTACAAGATCCACTTCACTCAAACTGCAAGTTATTCTCTTGCTAATCCAGACGAGTATGCAGACAGCCTTCATGGCTGCAAAGGTGCATTACTGATGACTTCTGTTCATCTGGTTGTCCACCTACATCATCAGTCCTGCATTCAGCAAAGCTGCTTTTTAGCTGTCTGGACACAAGACTGTAGTGCTGCACAGGTTTATTCCATACCAGATGCAGAAGTCTTTATTTATCAAAGCTGAAGTTCATGAGGTTCTTGTCATCCCTTTTCTCTAGCCTGTGAAGTCTTTTGAACAGCACCCTTCCCTCCAGCCTTTCTTCATGTTTCTATCATCCAAAAACATGCAGAAAGTGCACTCTGTCTTACTACTGAGTTTGTTAACAAAGGATTCCCTGGAGATTAAGTGAGGCTGGCCAGCCTGTAGTTCCCTGGATTCTTCTTGTTCCCCATCTTCAAGATGGTGGTATTGTTTCCCTTTTTCCAATGAGCAGCAATATCACAAGGACAGTGGATAACTCCTCCAGCACCCTTTGGTGCATCCTGTCTGGCCCCTTGAGAGAGCCCTTCTTTGATCTTCCTCTGTTGTGGGTAATGCTTTCCTCCCACAGACTCTGCTAACAGGCAGGAGGTCTATGCAGGCAAACCTTACCTGTCAAAAAAAAAAAGGTAAATCTAAATTGGGTACCTTGGCTTTCTCCATGCCATTTGACACTAACTCTCCAGACCCACTGAGCACTGGCCCCACATTTTCTTTGCCTCCCTTTGGTGCCAGCAAACTTATAGAAGCTCTTGTGGCTGCCCTTCACATCATTCTTTAGTTCCAACTCCAGCTGTGCGTTGGCTTTTCTAGCTCCATCCCTGCATATTTGAACAATGTTTCTGTATTCCGACTGTCTGTCCCATCCCCATTTCCACCTTCTGTGTTCCTCTTTTAACTGTTCGAGCTCAGTCAGGAGTTCCTTGCTGATCCATGCTGGACTTCTGCCACACTTGCTGTGATAGTCCTTGAAATATCAGCTCTCACATTAGACCAGTTTCTCTGCATTTCTTTGAAATTTTAGCTGTTGAAGATATGCTTCATTTTCCTTTTATTTTTCTTTTTTCTATTTTTTTTTTCTTTTTTTTTTTTTTCATTTTAATTTAAGCTAATTTAATTAAGCTACTGTTATAGCTACAGGGAAATCAATAAAGTTACACAGCTATGAAACAGAGTGACACTGCAACGAATAACTTAAAACCACCTCTTATAATTGCCTGACACTTCTCATGGCCTACTGCTTAGTTAAACACAGCTTTGCCAAACTTCTAATATTTCAACCTCTGGTGAACGTTTTTCAGATTCTTCAGTTTTAAGAGAATAAAACTAGTTAAAATATATCTTTTTTTTTTTTTTTTTTTGTAAATAAAAGAGTCAGGCAAACATCTCTTTGAAAAGCTAAGCACAACCATGTTTAGATGATATGCAATTTATCAGATGTCAGTTTTACTGTTCCCCCTAAAATCCATTCAGATACTGAAAGGGGAAACAAACAAACAAAAAAAATTGCCAGTCACTGAATGGGACTGGAACTTGTAATCCAGGCTGACCCTTCCAGGGCAAATGGTGAGCAGAAACTAAATATCTGGAACATGGAAAAGCTCAAGGTAGGTGTGTTTCCAAAAACAGGGGCACTAGGTGATGGCGTGTTACATGGAAGCAAGGTATAGCTGACCAGCATCTTCTACTCTAAAGCAAATACTAACAGACAGCATAGTTCCCTGTGGGCTAATTGCGCCTGTGGGTGAGAATTGAGCTACCAGCCCTGATAAGAGTGTGACATGAGCCCATTTCTCACAGATCCCACCTGCCAGCTGCACTGGCTGCTCCACAGTGCTTGGTGAATCTCAGGAGGAGCACTTGTCTCTTTGCTGTGCAAAGCAGAAGCTGTGGTTGAACTCCTGTTCAAATGCAACCCACCAGAAGTAGAAAGAGCCCGATGTTTGTGTTTAAAAAAAAAAAAAAAGGGAAGGGAAGGGACACATAACTACCAAAAGCACCTCATCTCAGCACTGCTGATGCTGTTTCAATACGTACCATAAATACGTACACGTCAAAATGTTTTCTTAGAATAATCCCACTCTTTCATGATACAACGTTTCTTGAACATGATAAAAGTAGTTTGATCTTAAACTCCAAAACCTGGAGGATTCATAATGTCCCTCTAAAAGAAAATGAAAAGGCTCATCAGGTAGCCCTCAGATACTTAAGAAATACATTTAAGAAAGCAAATAGATGGGAATATTACTTTAATGTAACAAAGCTGAGGAATTTCATTGTAATGTGCTTGAAACATGCCTCAGCATAAATGCACACAGATGCCTAGCTTTAATACAACACAGCTTATTACTGACATCAGTGGGGTAATACTAAACTACTTCTCCACACAGGTGGAGAGTGCAATTTTGAAGGCTACTGAACACTGTGAATCTCCCAATGTATCACAATTATAGAAACACCTGTGTTAAATAACTTTGCGCTGATTCACTATGAAAATGCATGGTGTTCAATAGTCCTTAGAATTAAATGCCTTGCCAACAAGCCACAGGTGTACACCACTGGAGCACATGATAATATAATTGTGAAGGATGTGATGACAGCTCTCCATCCATAATACCACCTTCCCAAGATGCACTCATGCATCTATTTTATATTTAGGTATTTTCTAACTTTATCTTTATCTTTAGAGTCACCTAAGAAAGCAGCGTTGGTTCTAAAAGGAGAGCTATGCAGAAAAGAAGCAACAACGTAACGTATAATTCAGATTTAAAATCTTGATTGAATCCAGTCCAGGAAAAAAAAAAAAGGCGGGGGAAAGGGGGTGAAGAAGGGAGGCTAGGGGAGCTGGTATTTTGCATATACAGGATAATCTTGACCTTTAATATTCTTATATCTATATCAAGGTTTTGTCAAATACTTTCTTTACAGAAAATACTACAGAAGCTACTGATAAAATAAATACTTTGAATCTGTTGATCACTATAGCAGAATTGTATTAATTTGTTAAAGTTGAGAGTTTAGTTTAAAAATTCCATGGGTATTACCCATAAAAATTCCATGGGTATACCTTTCTGTTATACAAGGACATTTTGAGTGTTTTTTAAAGAAATGTATTCCTATTTGGTAGACACTGACTGGTATTAGTCCTATTCTTTGGCATAGAATTTTTGCAAGACCACTTCAGAAAATTTTGGGGGAGTTATATGATGTGGAAACTTCAGAAAATCCCTGGAGCTTTCTGCCAGAAGTTTGTGACCATGTGAGACAATAACCAAGAACAGCTAGTACAGAACCTCCTTCTAGATTGTTTCAAATAAACAATAAATATATATTATATATGAAGTTCTTAAATTAAGGAACAGAAAACTATAGCGTTACTGTCCTAAAAGATTCTGTAGAATGATAAAACTGTCTGTAACAATTATGAAACCACACATCTATCCAGATCCACTGAGGTGTACTGCCCTTTGTTTCAGTGTTTTAATGGCATGCAAAACCTAAAGGTTCAGTCAAATTTAATTTTCTGATGATTACAGTTACAAGATCCTGTACTGCAATAGTGGATGACAGGAAGAAGGTGAGCTTCGTGACTATACGTGACTTAGAAATGCATGCAAGTTGGCTAGAGTTAGTAAGAGGAAAGTGGAAAGGAAAGTTAGAAGAGGAAAGCCAAGTGGACTCATTCTCCTCATGCTTCTCTCTGCTCTTGATATGGCTTTTGATCCAAATCTTTTCTACATGTTTCAGTTAGCCCAGAGCTACAAGTACAGGTACAGAAATTTACACAGCATCTAAACTGTACTGAACATTTGCACTAGTTGGTATGGTTTTACTTTGTTTTAATTCCAAGTCCGGGGTAGCATTATTGCAAAATGCAATATTGCAAATCTGTGAAAAGTTCAGTCAAAGATCCTTGTGTTATAGTCACAACTTTAACCTTCACTCCTTCCCTCATGTTTGTCTATTTGCAGCAATTATGACATTCACTCACCTCTCACCCATAGCATGAGTATTAAACTGTTGAATAGAAATTCCATGGGAATAAGAATGAGCAAATCTGACATCCCCCAATCTGCAAATATGCTAAAAGATTGAAGAAAGGGGATCATAGAAGAAATTCTTCCCCTCCTCAATAGCCACTGTCTGTCAGATTCATGTCATTTAATTACCATAAATGCGAGTCAGTAACTTCCATCAATTTGTATCTAATTGTCGATTTAAATCTGGTGCAAGCTTTCTCCTCAAAGTACAGAATATTAAGTAGTACTGAGATTTCCTCTCATACTACTGCATTGTTAATGCCTGCTTTTTGTTCTTCTGGCTCTCATACATGAAGAACAGCAAGGGACTCCACTCTTTTTAACTCCTCTGTGCACATATACACATACACATGCACACACACACACACGCACACTGGGTCTCCTCAACAACAGAATCCAGAGCATGTTTTAGAAACAAACATTTACTATGTCATAGTCTTCAAGGTACTATGATTTTAATAGCTATCAACTTGACTGATAGCAAGATTTAGCAATGGGAGACTTCAAGGAATGAAACTATGAGACTGGAGTTAAAAACTTTTTTAAAAGCTTTTTTTGGTATGACTGCAATGAGAGTCATGCTCACTGATACGCACAGTGGTGGCAGATAACATAAACTGACCAGTGGATTATGCAGCTGCCTCTTGATCTCAATGAATTTATTCAGAAAACTAAAAAAAATAATAATAAAATACATATATATATATATATATATTTGTCCTTCTATTCAGATCCACACATTGGATGTGTGGATGCATTATCTCTGTCCTTTGTTTTTGAAGTATTGATATTTTCATGTAATACACTCTGTTTTTTGGCCCAGATTCTCTTTCTGCTTGATCTTGTGGTCAAACCCTAATCCTGCTCTTTTGAACACCACAGCTTAAAGTGATTCAGTATTATGCCTTCCTTTCCAAGTCATAGAATAAGATAAGACAGGTCATGAGGAAACAAATCTTTGCTGACAAGTAAATATCTCTGATAACCTAACTGCCAAACATGACAAAAGTCCAGAGACACACAGAAATTGATTTAACTAAGCAATATTTCAGTTTTGCTTGCATGCTTCTGATCAGTGATTTCATTAGGATATAGAATCATAGAACAAAGTTTTCATCCTGGATCAGACAAAAACCAAAGCTCAGCTACAAGGACAAAAGTACCCTTGCTTAAATGTATCTATAGCATAGTGCCACCTACTTGAAAGTGCATAGTTATAAAGGCTATAGTTGAGCATGTATCTAATTCCTTTGAGGATCATGGATATAAACCAAATCAATGGTACTTTGAAGTTAGTGAAGCTGCATCAATTTTTATCCATATTGTCTAGAACATAAGATACTCTCAAAGTGTGGTAAAGATTTTGAGCAGAATAATGTACAACATACTATTAAAATTTCAATGCATACCACCTATCCTAAAAAACAAATGTTTGAGGATCAAGTTAAAACACACTGAAGAATATAACCTATATTCAAGAATATAGCTGTCATTGAATTATGTGGACACTTTATTAATTTATGAAAACCATCTGCTGGCTACATTACTGAGGTGGTTTAACTTAAGGTGTCTGGAATTTAACAGTAAAAACATTGATGGTGGTGAGGTAAGCTAGTCTTCAAGCCAACTGATTTGTTCAAACAAGACTGATTTATTAGCTTTCATAACTTTAAGTTATCCCCAACTACCCATCTAGAAAAAAATAGTATTTTCGCACTTGCTGCTCCAGAATGATGAAGACAAAAGCAATAATGAAATTTAAAGGATCATCCCCTTTTCTCAAACAGATGAGTACTAGACAGAAATACAGGGGCCCCCTAAGTTTTATTTATTTATTTATTTTTCTAATTTGGATACACTCTTGATCACTATGAGGGAATTAATAATTTAGACAGACTTTTTTGCAGTCTCCTTCTTTATCTGCATTCTTTCTTCAGTTAAACAAATACCATTCAATTACAAAAAGCTGACTGACTTTACTCACAGGCCTCTGTATATGAGTAAGTACAAGAGCATGCATGCATTGTGTTTAAGGTAATTTCTGATTTAGAACTGGTAAATGCCAGAAAATTGGTACCACAGTGGATGCACTTAAAGAGACCAAATGGACAGCAGATGTACAGATAGACCTGTAATCATGACAACAGTTAAAAATTAATTCAGCCTGTCTACATGATTGAAATTTATTCTGTATCCAGGGACTACAGTGCTAAATGAGTTTCATAAGATGGTTACACTCTGCACTGTTGAATCATTTTAGGAAGAGACTTATTTTAAAGTAGCTGGATAGTATTTTCTCCAGTGGTATACAAAGATAGAAGTAACTAAGATTATACTCTGTAATTCATTAGACACTACACCAATTGCTTTGATATTTTCTGAAATACTAACTATATGCAATTACAGGTTGTTGTTTTCATATTCCCGTTAGTCTATGGCTGCATGCAGCTACTTCTTGGGGAAAGAAAACATAAGCACTGCATTAGAGCACAGGCGCTAAATACCTGTATTATGGCAGCATGCCCAATTTCTATCACTAACATCGAAAGCATTGCTTATCAGGGCCTTCCTTCTTATCAACTTTCCAGATAAGTTTATACCTAAAAAGACAGATGTGTAAGTACAAGAGCAGACAGTCTGAATGATGTTAAGCAGAAGATTAACTCATTTGCTGTTACATTCTTGGTATCTGTATTCAGTTTCTGCTAGTGAAAATTGGTTATATGGTTTCATCTTAGTCTTTATTTGCAGCTGTCGGTAAATACTGATGTTATAGCCTGTTATATCCCTTTAACAGATGACCAAGATTATCTTGTATGGATTGGAACTGAAATATGCATGCAAAACTGTGAAAGTTTTGAACATTGCTATTTCTTCTACTCCATGGACATTGAACCCTTAGAAAAATACCTAAAATAGTCAAATCTCAGTGAAAAAATATTTCTTGATGATGCATCTATGGGGAGTTCCTGTTCTCATAACAAACTGGTAAATTGACAAGAAAGATATTTCTTTTGTAGGAAATTCTTTGCACTTTAACTTAAAATGACAATGAGTCAGAAAAAAAATAAGCATGAAAATTCTCCAGTCTGCTCCACGTATGAATGCATCTTAACACTATACTATTTTCTGTTATTACAGAGAATCCTATAAGAGAAGTAGGAAGCCTTGCTGTGTAATTAAGACCATTTGATTTCCCATCATACTCAGTATTTACTGCATCAACTGAATTGTATTCTCAATATTATACTTGAGATGGTACCTAAGTAGAAGCCCAGATATACACATCCCCACACTTCTCTCCCTGCTCTGTATCCCTGTACCTTGGTTTTAAAAGAAGGAAAGCAAGCCTGGCTCCTAGGACTGGAAGGGAACTGTGGTGTGCTCAGACAGTTTCCTAGTCAGGATTCTGCAGAAGAACCAAGGCTCTTGCACATGCCAAGGTACACATTGGGTACTTAGCATAAAGCTAACCTTGATTTTCCTGTTCCTAGACACCCATTTGCAAGTGTTAATACCTGGTGGAGGCAGATACATTCACAACAGTTAAGTGTCCCTTCATAATAGCACAGTATTTGAGTGATCTGTCTCTTACTGTTACAGACTTTTGATTTGTTAACTAACTGCCTAAGAAAATGAGCATCCAACGTTAGTTATTCTAGCTTGATGTGCACGCCTGTTGCTGTTTTGTGCAGGTAATGCATAAAATTACAGACTATAATGTTGGAGATTTTCCTTTCCTCCTTTTTTCCCTTAGTGTAGAAGAAAAGTCTTTCAGAACAAATGTGAATAGCTGCCTCAGTGTGTGTGTGTGTGTGTTTATAGAAAATGATAATATGCACCTTGGTAGCCTTCATATAATCTTTATGTGCTGTGAGATTTAATAGGATTTTCATGCTGATCTTGTAATGGCATGTTTTTAAGTCTTGCTGTTTTTCTTTGGAAGCAAATGAGCTATGGCTGCAAGAACCCTTAGTTAATGGCACTGTGTTATCGCCTGACCATCCTCTAGGTTAACTTGGTTAGCTCGTGGCCAGTTATCTGTGCATACCAAAATGATGTGCAGAACACCACAGCTAAACATTGTGGATTCATTTTATATCTATGGCATCTTTTAGTTTCAGGTCTGTAATATTCATTTAAATGTTTCAGTAGATTCTGAAAGACAATTATAGGTTGGAAAAAATCCCCCAGATAAGGGTAAAAGCCAAGTTTTCATTATAAATTAGGTTAGACTAAAGAGAGGACATAAGAATGTTATATTGTAAGCTAAACTATAATGGGAGTAGATAAGCTAATTCACTTTCATAGCTAATATTACAGTGCTAAGTCAGGTCCATAAAGCGAAACCAAAAGAGTATTTACTTTGGTAAGACAAGAAAGAATTTGTTCTTAACATTTCTCAATTGTTATATACCTCTTCTTCAGCGGATTACAAAAAAAAAAAAAAAAAAAAAAAGGATGCCATTATTAATGCCATTATTATGTGTAGTAGCAGTCTTGCGAAAAGATTTAGTAGTGACTGGAAGTTGCTTTTAATACACTCAAAGAATTATTTAAAAAATTAAGTGTCCCAAAGTAATTTTACTCCTGAGACCTGATGTAACTACTGAGACTGAAAAGACAGCCAGATTACCACAAAACTAGCAGCAGAAGCAGATGAGACTGAGGTCATATATACATATGTATATTTATGTGTGTGTGTGTGTGTGTATATATAGTCATTTTATCGTTACTCCACTCCTACCTTGGCCTTTCTTCCTTCCAGACTATTTCTTTTATTTTTTTTCTTTCTTTCTTTCTTTATATATATATATATATATATATATATTTACACATACAAACATGTATCTATCTATCTATAGATAGATATCTAGATATCTAGATATATAGATAAATACATGCCTGAAAACAATATTTTTTTCTTTAGACATCTATAAATATAATAAATACAAAATTAGGTATGTATTTATTATATATACTTATATACATAAAATACAATATTTATTTCTTTATATGTGTTTATTAATATTATATATTATTTATATTTTCCTTATATGTGTATTTATTATAAATATTTATACATTGTGTATATATTATATATATATGTATTTATTGTCATGTATATCATATATGTATATATAAAGAAAAAAAGAAAAAAAAGTCTGGGAGGAGGAAAGGCCAAGGTAGGAGTGGAGTATATTCTTTTGTAAAGGATGAAAAAAACACTGAATAACATGTTAGGGAGTCTGAAATTCAATTTAAGAGTCTGGGAAGTGATAAGTTTCTTCTTATTATTTTCTAGTTTCTTTATTTTCACTGTTTGTTTGTATTTAATCCATCAAACTCTTATCCATGAAATTTTCCTGCTTTAGACAAGGAGCAAGTAGACATTTTCTTTGCAGACAAAAGTAGTTCAGGTTTTTGTAGCTCTCACTTTTTTTTTTTTTTTTTTTTTACAGTTGACAAGAACTAGATAATATTTATCATCTCTCTAAGAGCTTGATCCAGTACTACCAGAGTCAATAGAATTTTTTCTAGTGACCTCAATAGGCTGAAGATCAGGCAGTGAAAGAAATGTCTTGTGTGTGTGTGTGCCAATAATAACAAATTCATCCCATACCCTAGGAGTGTATCTGATCCAATATCCATCCCCTCCCTAAAACATAAAATGAATTGAAAGATATTATAAGCACACAGCTACAGCTGTGACATCTTAATGGATCTCTTGTCAGAACATAATACAAAGCCATTAAAATGTTCCAGCATAAGTCATTTGTTACTGCAGGAAACAGAACATCACCGCTTATACTTTCACAAATTCCTGTAAAAAATAGCTTCTCCACCAAGATACACACCTGTACATTTTAGGGTATTAGATTTACCATCTTCCCTATGAGCAAGAGAAAGAATACATAATCGACAGATGAATGCTTATTAAGCAGAAAAGAGCAGCCAACTGCAAAAAGATGCTTCTGTGGTAACTGCTGTGTGACTCCACCAAATTTAAAGGAGACAATTAAAAAGACAAATTAATAATGGTTAGCTCCTTAAAATGGCAACTGTGCATTAGCTGGTGCAAGTCATCATGGTAACTGATTCTGCTCTTCAGCTTTTCACATGATCATTATATTGCAGATGGAAAACAACTTTTTGCCCTTTTAATTTTAGAAGATGTCTGTAACCAGATAAATAACTGTTCTTATTCTTTATTCATACAGTTCTAATTATATCTTATTTTGGCCACAGCTATAATATTTGTGCTTGCCTAATTTCTTGCATTTAAATTCAACGCATATATAAAGAGCTAGAGCATCCACTCTGATGTTATTTAATTTTGAGAATTCAAGTCTCAATTAAAAATGAAGTATTTTGTAACAAAAAGCATCATGTCATAATAAAATGTGGGCTTGAGGTAACCTATGTGTTAAGTTTTTCTTAAATATATTTCTTTATATTATATTTATATTTCTTTATTTTATATTTTCTTAAATATATTTACCCACAGCAATGATTTAATGAGTGTATATGATATTATATACTCATTATATAATAGATATTCTTAATTCTTAACGCATTGTACAATGTCTCTGTTTAGTTACCAAACATAAGATTATAAAAGTCTACTACTTCAGAGATGAGAGCTGTGTTTTAGCTAGGTTATCATCAACCATTTAATAGATTAAATTAATTTTTCACAGTAGGATTTAATCTAAGGGTTTATCTTGGACTCCTTTGTAGTCTAAATTTAATTTAAATATGTATAATACTAAATGTTTGGGGTATATTTGTGAACTTTGTATTGACCACAAATCAAATGCTATGTAATGTAGCTGGAAAATTGCTAACATATCATGACTATGATCTTTCAAGACACTACTTTTTTTACATAGTTTTTGGGATGACTCTCTACCGTGAATTTCCTCAGTAGCTCCAGACTCCAAGCAGAGGAACAAGAACTGGGGTGGCAGGTTGAATATCACTCACTGCTTTCTCTCCATCTGTATTTATTGGACTGAAAAGTTCTCATTATTTCTCTAAATATTTTTAACTTTATACACAGAGGATTTCATGCAGGATCATGTCTAAACATTGCAGCAGGGCAAAAACCTACAGAAATTGTATAAACATGGTTGTGATGAAGTCTAGAGTTTGTGCACTTTAAGTCACTCTAAAGGCCCATATACCGTTTTGAAAATGAAATCTGATTGACAATGAAAATCTGAGAGCAGTAATGTGTCACACAAGGGGACTTGACTTCATAGACAGCAATCTCTGAACTATATGATTTGGTCTTAAGATGCAAGAAATAAAAGAAAAATAAAAGATACTGAAATGATAAAGACAAACCAGAAAATATGCATACATCTGTGCATATGTTTGTACCCAAGTGCACTCTTTTACAGACACAATAGACATTATTTTGTTAGAACACTACACTCAGGAGGTTATACTTCTGCCCTAACCAGTTGTCTGTACAGCAGTCAGATCAAAGCATCAAAATGTCACACACTTCATGCATGAAGTCTTCAGTATGTTTTTTGTCTGCTGAGGCCGAGGAAGAAGATATGCATTTTTATTATTTTATTTATTTATTTATTTACTTTAATCTGCCATTTGTGACTGTCTCTCCATGACTGACTTAGGAGCCCAGAAGATATGGGAGTTTTCATGTCCTTTGTTTTGTTTGCACCTTCCCCAACACTCTGATCACTCTGATCATACACAGAGAGAGGAGCTTTAATTGCTAGCATTTCTTACCTGAAATATAGATCCTTTGCTTTGTATTAATAATACATCATTAGGGGGAAAATATGTTTAGATCCATCTACTTTTCAATAAAAGATAATGCAAGAAAATGCAGCCCCTGCACTGTTCCTACAGTAGGAACACAAGAATGCACGGACTCAAAACTGCACATATCAAAGGATCGGGATTTTACTTCAGTTTTCCTATATCTGCGATTGTGTTAATACTAGAGAGAGATGTTTTCCTCAGAGTCACACTCCAAATGAACAGAAACCTACAACTTCTGACAACAGGAAGGACTGTAAACCAAGAGCCATCCTGATTACTGGCATCTTTCTGCACAAAACAAAGAATTATGAAAGGGGTCTGATATGAAAAACAGCAAGTTGGAAAAACTCATCCAAATAATCAAAGCCCTACTGAATCAAGTGGTTATGGCTCCAGAAATAAGCAGAGGACTTGATACCTTGTCTTTTATTAAAATAAGTATATTTACTTTTACCACAGTAAATCATTTGTAATACAGATGTGAATTGAGCTATCTTGTTGGATGAAGCTTTACACTTTCAATAGAAAAGAATCCAGTCCAATTTTTGAGGTCTTAAAGATTCCCGAAGCAATTGAATTCTGTGGTTTTTATCCACATTCCCTAGTGGATAAAATTCTATCTCTCAAAACTTCATACATAATCGACAAAAAAAAACCTGTCAAGCTCAATTCTGCAGACTGAATTATCTCTCACTCAGAAAGAAGAGACAATCCCTATAGGTCAGGTTTGAATCATGGGTAGGATAAAGTTGTTCTGAACCTCTCTGCCATCTATAGTAAGCCCACGGATAAATATAAGAGTTCAATGTCCACTGCTTTTATAGTACAACAATTTAGCTCTGTTCTTTAAAGAGGAGTCAAGGAGTCAATCACACTTTAAAATAATGATGGAAAAATGTGCTATAAGGCCTTGGGTGCATAAATTGAGTATGCTAGGAAAGAAACAGTTTGCTGAAGAGATAAAAATACTTTGGGTAATGTAATATTTTCAGTTAAGCTAGAATAAATCTTCCTGAATCTGGAAGAAACTATTTCACCTTTAGCGCAGGGTAATTTCTATCCCAAGCAAAGGCACAGGAACAGCATCTCTTTCCTCCAGTTCCCTCTCTATCACAGCAGTTTAATTCATACATCTGCAATCGTCTTTACCTGATGTAGATCACCAGCACATTTTATTATTTTTTTTTTAGTTTATATCAAAGAGAAGATTTCAATTCCATGTCAGTGTAACCCATGACTTACTAACTACAGTAATGCAGTGTTTCACTATAGAGAGGAGCACCATACTGGCCAAAATGAAATATTGGCCCTCTTCTCTCAGGTCACAGTATGCATGTGCCTTTGTTAGTGGATAACCACCTTGATATACCACAAACCCATGAAGAGAAGAACCCTGGAGAGCATTGCTTATTGTGCCTCAGCTGTTGGTTAACCCCCCCACTTTTTTTTTTTTTTTTTTAACCATTTATTCCTTTGTTTATAAAAAGAGGACAGGAGAAATGTCTACACTAGATAAATAACAGATAATTTTCATTGTATGAAAATTCACTTTCCTATTACTTGATACACTTAAATTTCTTTGCTGAAAGGTAAACTTGTTCATTCAAATTTGAAATAACAATGTGATAATACCATTATACCTCTTTCTATACAAACATGAGCACAATAATAATGTAAATAATGTAAAAATAATATAAAATAATGTAAAAAATAACATAAAAATAACATAGCCTTTCAAACATTTCACCTACACATTCTATGGGGTTAAAATGGTGCTAATGATTAAAGGCACAGATAGATAATTTAATGGCATAGAAATATGATGCTTGATTATCCCCATTTATTCTTTTAATTAGTGTTAGGCAGCATTAACATGCCTGAAATTTAATGCCCACTTGCAAAACTGAAGAAAACTTGAAATACCTTTCTAAGAATTCAATTTTTTGATACAAGTGTTTTTTTTTTTTTTGTTGTTGTTGTTTTGTTTTGTTTTGTTTTGTTTTTTCCATTTTGGCACTTCAAACAGTTAAACATCATGTACAGTGGTTATAACAGTGTTGCTCTGATTCTACAATTTCCAGCACCGGAAGTACTGCCTATGGAAAGGGAATTCAACATGGTTTTCAACTGCCCTCATGCATGCTCTTTTTTCCATTGGCATGAGTTCAATATATGAGTATCTTTACATATGTGGAATGGCTTGGCATTACAGATGTAAATAACAGCACAACAATACCTCTTTGCAGCCACTGGCTGGCTGCTATGAGTCACTGGAGGTCAGGAAGCGATACTGCTCTTAAATATTGCAATCACCTGGGGAAAAAAAAATAAACATTTCATTCCTCAGTTCACATCCACTTAACATCACATGAAAGAACTGATTTCATGTGCAACTTAAAATGGCTACAAATGTTAGGCCTTTTCTCAAACTAGCCTTCTTCCTTAAAACTAAGCAGTTTAAGCTTTTTATACTTTGTGGGCATTGGCATGCATATGTATATATATATATATATATATATATATATTATTTTTTTTGCCAAGTCTGTTGAAATCTCCAAAACAGTCCAATATGGGCTAGATTTAGTGTCATAGTCTGTCTGAGGAGGGGATACAGCTGTCTTGCTTCAGAAGGAACTATCAGGGGGCAACAATTTCTTTCAGGCTGTCCCAAGAAGATGGGAAGCAGCGGAAAAGCAGTGAGCGATTATCTTCTTGGATACTCCCCTAAAAGTATGGGCAGCCCTAAAGAAGCCATCAAAGAGCAAAGAGCTCTGACCTCTGCCTGCCCAACCTTTCTCTAATCATCCCCAACGCCCTACCCCCAGAAAAGTCAGAGGGATCCAGCTGTGATCTACAGACTTCATGAGGACAAGGTGTTTGGGCAGCAACATCTAGCTAACTAGGCTGCATCTTTCTAAGAGTGGCTTATGGCTTCGAATTTGGAGTTGGCTCACGTTCACCTGCACTGGAAAGCACTAGAATACACATGTATCAGTGTGCCAAAGACTGTGCAGATAAACCTGCCTTTCTCACTGTTAGATGCCTAATATCAACCACTTATGAATAGAATGACTACATGTTTGAGCCCATGGGAAATTAAAAAGTTAAAAAATCTTTTCCCATGGCAGCAATATAACAATAGATATCTTGAATCTACTTTACTGAATTCACTGAATGGTCCTGAACAATAAATTTATTGGTTAGGTAGTCCTAAACATGTTAAACTTGTTAGTTAAATACTGACAACAGTATAAACCATAACCACTCCTAAATGCCCCTCTGACATTAAAATTTCCTTTCAGCTTTCTGTAGTTTCCTTCTTGAATCTTTGTGAAGTTAACTCAGTTTAACTTCTTCTTGATGTTAAAATGAAAGCGTTTTCCTAATGGAGTTGAACTGTGGTAATTATAATATCAGACTCAGATAGTGTAATTATAGTTCAGTTTTTTTAAAAGCCCATTTCAGTTGGTAGACTTCATATATGTTGGTTTCAGCACACACATTGAAATAAGTCACAACACAGAAGTGCAATCAATATTCTAGATGGCATATATTCTATTCCTCCTTCTACTTCGTTTCAAGCACATAATGCTGACTGGGTTACTGGTGAGAGACATTAATTTTCCTCTGTTGCTTCAATAATATGAGACAAGGTGTTCCCCACTGGCTAAGGCATTTTCATCCTCAAGTGCTGCTTGTGCACTTGTAAAACTTGAAATATTCTTGAAGGAATGGTTGAACAATGGAGTTTTATCACATAGAAGTGCTTCTTGGTGATCAATTTTGATGCTTATTTTGTGGGGAGGATTCAAATTGAGCAATTAAGAATTTTTAATTTATTAGTGCCAAATCTGTTCTGTTAATCCTACAGTTTTGGTTACTTACATATTAACTATTATGAGAATAAAATTTTAATATATTAATATACCATATGTTCTATAAAGAAAAGAGAAGTTTTAACCATGATGGAGAAGTAAATTCTTCATGCTTCCAGGAAATGTTTTTTTCTGAAGCTTTTCTTATTAGAAATATCAAAATCCTACTTTTGCATTCTAGTTCATAACAAAAATACACTTCAAAGAACTAAAATGGGAGGTATGGAAAGACTAAACAACAACAGCTAAATAGCTGTACTACACTAACAGATACTCTTTACTATTTCTGGTATTCTTCTTGACCTCAGAATTTCAGTGGCATTTCCACGAGGAACAGAAGTCACAAATTAATTTTATCATTCCAAATTTCCCATTTCTACAAATATGACAAAAGAGTATTTTCTTGAAGTCTATTTTTTGCTTGTTTGGTCCAACTAGGCTATAAATAATATAAATAATAGGACAACTGTTTGTATACTACAATATAAAATGATCCCATTATTAACTGCTGGAGGAGATTTTTTCATATTTTATCTAAAACAGTGTTCCTGCTCTTTTTCTTGGTCTGAATTTAAATAATCTTAGAAGCTTTCTTCCTAATGCAATTTAGCTGAATTTTAAAAGAAAAAGAATGCTAACACTAACCCTTTCCCCAATCACTGAGCTAAATTAACGGCAACCTTAATAATCCCTGACTTGTATTGTGCATAATTAATTGTACCTGCAAACAGAAAGAAGTAATACAAAGCAAATATACAATATTTTGGCTTATGAAAATAAACTCTCATTTGGGTGTTTTCAAAAATTTTCTACCAAAGAATGACAGATACTTACATCATATCTAGTTGCTTTAAGGTCCTGGAAAATAAATCCATGTTGCATCAACGTAGGTTGTTGCTCAAAACATGGCACTGTGGGGAAGAAAGCTCTATGATTATTTTTTTAATGTGTTTTATGTTTTGCTTCTATCTTACACTTCCAAAGAAAACAAAAACAAGCCTCTCAGAAGACCTTCTGACACGTCAGGACAAGTTTAATAACTAAAGCAAAACACACACATTTGTTAAAGGTAGCAACTCTACACTAATGCACGTAGCATGGGTAACAAACAGGAGGAGCTGGAAGCCATCGTGCAGCAGGCAGGCTATGACTTGGTTGCCATCACAGAGAAGTGGTGGGACCACTCTCATGACTGGAGTGCTGCAATGACGCGCAGTGGCTCTCTATATTAGAGAATCTTTTGATATTGTGGAACTCGAGGCTGGGAATGATAAGATTGAGTCCCTGTGGGTTAGGATTGGTGGGAAGGCCAACAAGGCTAGCATCCTGGTCAGGGTCTGTTATAGACTGCCGAACCAGGATGAGGAGACAGATGAGGAGTTATACAGGCAGCTGACAGAAGTTGAGAAATCATCAGTGCTTGTTCTCGTGGGTGACTTCAACTTCCCTGACATTTCCTGGAAGCACAACACAGCCCAGAGAAAGCAGTCTAGGAGGTTTCTGGAGAGCGTGGAAGATAGCTTCCTGACACAGCTGGTTAGTGGGCCTACCAGGGGTGGCGCCCTGCTAGACCTTCTCTTCACAAACAGAGAAGGACTGGTGGGAGATGTGATTGTCGGGAGCTGTCTTGGGCAGAGTGACCACGAAATGGTGGAGTTCTCTATTCTTGGCGAGGCCAGGAAGGGGACCAGTAAAACCGCTGTATTGGACTTCCGGAGGGCTGACTTTGAGCTGCTCAGGACACTGGTTGGCTGAGTCCCTTGGGAGGCAGTTCTGAAGGGCAGAGGAGTCCTAGAAGGCTGAGCGCTCTTCAAGAGGGAAACCTTAATGGCACAGAAGCAGTCCGTCCCCACGTGCCCAAATATGACCCGGTGGGGAAGAAGACCGGCCTGGCTCAACAGAGAGTTGCAGCTTGAGCTTAGGAGAAAAAAGAGGGTTTATAATCCTTGGAAAAAAGGGCGGGCCACTGAGGAGGTCTATAAGGATGTAGTGAGGCTGTGCAAGGACGAAATTAGAAAGGCCAAAGGTCATCTGGAGCTCAATCTGGCTACTGTCGTTAAAGACAACAAAAAATCTTTTTAAAAATACATCAACGCGAAATGGAGGACTAAGGAGAATCTCCATCCTTTACTGGATGTGGGAGAAAACCTTGTTACAAAAGATAAGGAAAAGGTGGAGGTGCTTAATGCCTTCTTTGCCTCA
Organism: Aythya ferina; assembly: GCF_964211825.1. Taxonomy (NCBI): domain Eukaryota; kingdom Metazoa; phylum Chordata; class Aves; order Anseriformes; family Anatidae; genus Aythya; species Aythya ferina. The sequence goes on along the minus strand of NC_140297.1, from coordinate 79,321,363 downwards.
GTCTTTAGCGGCAATACCGGTTGTTCTCTGGATACCCAGTACCCTGAGCTGGTGGAAGGGGATGGGGAGCAGGATGTGGCCCTCACTATCCAGAAAGAAATGGTTGGTGACCTGGTACGGCACTTGGATGTGCACAAGTCGATGGGGCTGGATGGGATCCACCCGAGGATACTGAGAGAACTGGCAGAGGAGCTGGCCAAGACCACTTTCCATCATTTATTGGCACTCCTGGCTATTGGGGGAGGTCCCAGTTGACTGGCAGCTAGAAAACGTGACGCCCATCTACAAGAAGGGCTGGAGGACAGATCCGGGAAACTATAGGCCTGTCAGTTTGACCTCAGTGCCAGGGAAGCTCATGGAGCAGATTATCTTGAGAGTCATCTCATGGCACTTACAAGGCAAGCAGGCCATCAGACACAGTCAGCATGGGTTTATGAAAGGCAGGTCCTGCTTGACGAACCTGATCTCCTTCTATGACAAAGTGACATGCTGGGTGGATGAGGGAAAGGCTGTGGATGTGGTCTACCTTGACTTCAGTAAGGCTTTTGACACCGTCTCCCACAGCATTCTCCTCAAGAAACTGGCTGCTCGTGGCTTGGACTGGCGTACGCTTCGTTGGGTTAGAAACTGGCTGGATAGCTGGGCCCAAAGAGTTGTGGTGAATGGAGTCAAATCCAGTTGGAGGCCGGTCACTAGTGGCGTCCCCCAGAGCTCGGTACTGGGGCCAGTCCTCTTTAATATCTTTATCGATGATCTGGATGAGGGCATCGAGTGCACCCTCAGTAAGTTTGCAGATTAAGTTAGGTGCATGTATTGATCTGCTCGAGGGCAGGAAGGCTCTGCAGGAGGATCTGAATAGGCTGCACCGATGGGCTGAGGTCAACTGCATGAAGTTCGACAAGGCCAAGTGCCGGGTCCTGCACGTGCGGCGCAACAACCCCAAGCAGAGATACAGGCTAGGAGATGAGTGGTTGGAAAGCTGCCTGGTAGAGAAGGACCTGGGAGTGATGGTTGATAGTCTGCTGAATATGAGCCAGAAGTGTGCTTGCGTGGCCAAGAAGGCCAACAGCAACATGGTTTGTATAAGAAACAGTGTGGCCAGCAGGGCTAGGGAAGTGATTGTCCCCCTGTACTTGGCTCTGGTGAGGCCGCACCTCAAGTACTGTGTTCAGTTTTGGGCCCTTCACTACAAGAAGGACATCAAGGTGCTCGAGCGAGTCCAGAGAAGGGCGACAAAGCTGGTGAGGGGCCTGGAGAACAAGTCCTACGAGGAGCGGCTGAGGGAGCTGGGCTTGTTCAGCCTGGAGAAGAGAAGGCTCAGGGGCGACCTTATCGCTCTCTGTAGGTACCTTAAAGGAGGCTGTAGCGAGGTGGGGTTTGGTCTGTTCTCCCACGTGCCTGGTGACAGGATGAGGGGGACATGGGCTAAAGTTGCACAGGGAAGTTTTTGGCTGGATGTTAGGAAGAACTTCTTTACCGAAAGGGCTGTTAGGCATTGGAACGGGCTGCCCAGGGAAGTGGTGGAGTCACCATCCCTGGAGGTCTTTAAAAGATGTTTAGATGCAGAACTTAGTAATATGGTTTAGTGGAGGACTTGTTACTGTTAGGTCAGAGGTTGGACTCAATGATCTTGAGGTCTCTTCCAACCTAGAAATTCTGTGATTCTGAGATTCTGTAACTCGGTCTGTCTACTCTGCAGAAGTGCCAGAGAGGCATTCAGGCTGCTCCCCAGTGGTACATTCCCTGACTGCACCAGCTGGGCACACTGAAAAAACAGTCTTGTTGTTCCTCCATTCAGATGGCACCCAGTAAGTGAGGACAGGGTTTGCTCCCGGCTGGCGCCATCTCTGGTACCACCAACTCCCCTCAGAGAAAAAAATACGTGTTTCTTCATGTTGCCCTTTCCTCGCCTTGAGACAGATGGAGTTGCTCAACTTTAAAACCTTCCACTGAGTAAGATCTAGTGAATAAAAAGGAAAAAGGAAAAAAAAAAAAGTATTAATAACAGCCAAAAGAAGGAGAAAAGACACAGCACAGGTCTCCAAAACAGCAGCGTGTTTTGTTATTGAACATAATCATCTGGAATTAGAGGTGCTTACTGAAAGAACAGTCAGCCAAAATTTGTTTTGACCTTCTTCTGAATATAACTTTGGACATGGTGCGGGTGCCTGTGTGTGCGGGTGCCCGCGTCTGCATTGTTGCTGCCTGTGGGGCGATGCTGGGGCTGCCCCATGTTGGCCCCAGCAGCCCCACAGCAGGGCACGGCTGGGCCCAGCAGCCAAGATGGTGGTGCCTCGCCTCAGGGACAGCCTGGGGAAGAAAGGAGGGCACAGTGCTGCCCAGCAGCTGGCAGAAAGAAAGGAAGAAAGGGGGCGAAACAGCCCTGTCGGCACCTGGGGAAGAGGAGGAGGAGGGAGAGCAGGAGGGGCTCCAGCTGCCACAGCAGAGATCCTCCTGGAGCAGGGATTTCCCTCCCTCAGCCCCACAGTGGAGCAGGGCATGGTGTGAGGAGGAAGGGGGAGCAGAGAGGGGCTCTCAGGGACTGACCCCAGCCCTGTGCCCCAGCCTAGGAAGTAGGAGAAAGTTTTCTTTTAATATTTGTCTTTTTTCTCATTATCCAGTTCTATTTTTAATTGGCAATAAATTAAATGTATTTTCCCCAGCTCAAATCTGTTTCTCATTAGCAAGTTACCCAGATGGCAAAGTCCTAGAGGATTGGGATGAGGCAGGATGCCTGTATTCAGACAACCAAATTCTACCTCAATTCCACTGTTTCCAGCTGTTGGATTTACTGCTAAGAAGTTTAGTCAATAAGAAACACTGAAGACTTGTATTAGTCTATCTGAATAGAGAAGAAATGGTTCACCCCTTCAAAGTATTAAAAAAAAAAAAAAGTCACTTCCATGTCCTGTGACAATTTTATTTGATTTATACTGCACTATGAACTGCTACAGGAATTAAGAATTCCTCAGACAATATTTTACCAGCTAGGGTACAGTTCACACTGCCCTAGATTTTGCTGATGTCAATGTATTTCTTTTGCTGATGTGCACGAGGTCACTTAGTACTGGAAAGATTAAATGAAATGATGGTATGAAATAGTCAAACTGCTGGTAGGTTTGTATGGCCTGTCTATTGGGATCCGAGAATCCCGTTAAAGTTAGGATACCTTTTAGTTCTAATGAATCAGGAATCAGGCATGGTTCATGAACCAGGGTTGCTTACTATTAATTATTGATATTACATCTCCATATGTAGGTCCCAGCTAACAAGACAGTTCATTGCGCTCTATAACTACACATACCGTGAGACACTCCTCCTAAGCATTACAGTTCAAATGGAAAGATAGATAAAGGCTAAGAAGGGAAGAAAAACAACATTCAAATATGAAAGTACTTATGCTAGACCATACTCCAACGTCAATGGCAGAAATGGGGAGAAAAAATTGAAGGGTTTTTTTTTTTAACCCTTAGCCATGTGAGATTCGTTCTGAGCCCAAATACTTCTGCCACATATGGAACAGAGAACAGAGTTCTCATCCTGCCTCAACTATCAATTGTTTTGATTGGTGAGGCCACACATGGAATACTGTATGCATCTCTGGGCTCCCCAGTACAAGTGGGACGTAAAACTTCTAGAGAGGGTCCAGCATAGAGTCATGAAGATGATTAAGGGATTGGAGCATCTGTCCTATGAGGAAAGACTAAGTGAGCTGGGCCTGTTTAGCCTAGAGAAGAGGAGATTGAGAGGGGATCTTATCAACTTCTATAAATACCTGAGGGGACAATGTAAAGAGGATGAGGCCAAACTCTTCTCAGTGGTGGCCAGTGAATGGACAAGGGATAATAGGTATAAATTGAACCACAGTAGGTTTCATTGTTATATGAGGAGGAACTTCAGGTGACAGAGCACTGGAACAGGCTGCCCAGAGAGGCTGTGGAGTCTCCTTTGGAGATATTCAAAACCCGCCTAGATGCAATCCTATGTAACATGCTCTAGGTGACCCTGCTTGAGCAGGGGGTTGGACTACATGATCTCTGGAGGTCCCTTCCAATCTCAACCATTCTGTGATTCTGTGATTCTGTATTCAGGCCCTGAAATCCCAAACACCTCCAAATATACACACAGCTTCTTCAGTTTACTCTGTCTTCCTCAGCTAAATAGCAAATTAGTGTGATACTGATGGCTTCTTCCCATAAGAAAGCATTACCCTTCCTCTAAAGCAAGGCAGGCAAAACAAACTCATTACAGCATAAATGGAAAATAATGCCAGCACTTTAACTTCTCCTCTAACTGCTCTGAGAGTGGAAGAAAGCAGGTGCATCCTGTATACAATCTTGGTAGAGACAGCCAAAGAGCAGTACATAGGGCAACAGCTGTACTTGTGTATTCTGCTTTATTCCTTGTAGGTCTGTCTATCTAGAGCATCAAACAATCCCAGCTAAATGCCTTTCTTCCATTGAGGAAACTATGGTGAAGTCATAAATTACATCTGTCACCTTCTGCAGTCAGAGTTTTTCCACTTACTATGTAGAAACCGGATCTAGTGTAGAGGTGGATGATTTAGCACATAACATAGTGAATAGCTTTTAACCAAATACTTTGTAATTTAATAAAGTGTCTGTGCTATACTTCTAAGTTGCTGCTACGATAGAATTTTTAATTAAAACTGTTACCGCCCCTTTCCCCTTTTGGTGTCAAATAGATCATTTGCATTTTCACAGCCCTGAGAAAGCAGTCTAGGAGGTTTCTGGAGAGCGTGGAAGATAGCTTCCTGACGCAGCTGGTTAGTGAACCTACCAGGGGTGGTGCCCCGCTAGACCTTCTCTTCACAAACAGAGAAGGACTGGTGGAGGACGTGATTGTCGGGAGCTGTCTTGGGCAGAGTGACCACACAATGGTGGAGTTCACTATTCTTGGCGAGGCCAGGAAGGGGACCAGTAAAACCGCTGTATTGGACTTTCGGAGGGCTGACTTTGAGCTGCTCAGGACACTAGTTGGTGGAGTCCCTTGGGAGGCGGTTCTGAAGGGCAGAGGAGTCCAGGAAGGCTGGGCGCTCTTCAAGAGGGAAATCTTAAGGGCACAGGAATGGTCTGTCCCCACGTGCCCAAAGACGAGCTGGCAGGGAAGAAGACCAGCCTGGCTCAACAGAGAATTGTGGCTTAATCTTAGGAGGAAAAAGAGGGTTTATAAGCTTTGGAAAAGTGGGCAGGCCACTAAGGAGGACTTTAAAGAAGTAGCGAGGCTGTGCAGGGAAAAAATTAGGAAGGCCAAAGCTCATCTGGAGCTCAATCTGGCTACTGCCGTCAAAGATAACAAAAAACGTTTCTATAAATACATCAACACAAAAAGGAGGACTAAGGAGAATCTCCATCCTTTACTGGATGCGGGGGGAAACTTAGTTACAAGAGATGAGGAAAAGGCGGAGGTGCTCAATGCCTTCTTTGCCTCAGACTTTAGCGGCAATACCGGTTGTTCTCTGGATACTCAGTACCCTGAGCTGGTGGAAGGGGATGGGGAGCAGGATGTGGCCCTCATTATCCATGAAGAAATTGTTGGTGACCTGCTACGGCACTTAGATGTGCACAAGTCGATGGGGCCGGATGGGATCCACCCAAGGGTACTGAGGGAACTGGCAGAGGAGCTGGCCAAGCCACTGTCCATCATTTATCAGCAGTCCTGGCGATCGGGGGAGGTCCCAATCGACTGGCGGCTAGCAAACGTGACGCCCATCTACAAGAAGGGCTGGAGGGCAGCCCCGGGAAACTACAGGCCTGTCAGTTTGACCTCAGTGCCAGGAAAGCTCATGGAGCAGATCCTCCTGAGAGTCATCATGCAGCACTTGCAGGGGAAGCAGGCGATCAGGCCCAGTCAGCATGGCTTTATGAAAGGCAGGTCATGCCTGACGAACCTGATCTCCTTCTATGACAAAGTGACGCGCTGGGTGGACAAGGGAAAGGCTGTGGATGTGGTCTACCTTGAGTTCAGCAAGGCTTTTGACACCGTCTCCCACAGCATTCTCCTCAAGAAACTGGCTGCTCTTGGCTTTGACTGGCGCACGCTTCGTTGGGTTAGAAACTGGCTGGATAGCCGGGCCCAAAGAGTCGTGGTGAATGGAGCCAAGTCCAGTTGGAGGCCAGTCACTAGTGGCGTCCCCCAGGGCTCGGTGCTGGGGCTGGTCCTCTTTAATATCTTCACCGATGATCTGGACGAGGGCATCGAGTGCACCCTCAGTAAGTTCGCAGATGACACCAAGTTAGGTGCGTGTGTCGATCTGCTTGAGGGTAGGAAAGCTCTGCAGGAGGATCTGGATAGGCTGCACCGATGGGCTGAGGTCAACTGCATGAAGTTCAACAAGGCCAAGTGCCGGGTCCTGCACCTGGGGCACAATAACCCCAAGCAGAGCTACAGGCTGGGAGAGGAATGGTTGGAGAGCTGCCAGGCAGAGAAGGACCTGGGAGTGATGGTGGATAGTCTGCTGAATATGAGCCAGCAGTGTGCTCAGGTGGCCAAGAAGGCCAACGGCATCCTGGCTTGTATCAGGAACAGTGTGACCAGCAGGGCTAGGGAGGTGATCGTCCCCCTGTACTCAGCTCTGGTGAGGCCGCACCTCGAGTACTGTGTTCAGTTTTGAGCCCCTCGCTACAAGAAGGACATCGAGGTGCTTGAGCGGGTGCAGAGAAGGGCGACGAAGCTGGTGAGGGGCCTGGAGAACAAGTCCTACGAGGAGCGGCTGAGGGAGCTGGGCTTGTTCAGCCTGGAGAAGAGAAGGCTCAGGGGCGACCTTATCGCTCTCTATGGGTACCTCAAGGGAGGCTGTAGCGAGGTGGGGGTTGGCCTGTTCTCCCACGTGCCTGGTGACAGGACGAGGGGGAATGGGCTTAAGTTGTGCCAAGGGAGTTTTAGGTTAGATGTTAGGAAGAACTTCTTCACTGAAAGGGTTGTGAGGCACTGGAACAGGCTGCCCAGGGAAGTGGTGGAGTCACCATCCCTGGAAGTCTTCAAAAGACGTTTAGATGTAGAGCTTAGGGAAATGGTTTAGTGGGGACTGTTAGCATTAGGTCAGAGGTTGGACTCGATGATCTTGAGGTCTCTTCCAACCTAGAAAATTCTGTGATTCTGTGATTCTGTGAACATAATTTCCTTTAATGTCTAAATAAATGCTCCACTTAATGATAGCATTTAAATAAAATTTTAATGAAAAAGTGAAATATAATATATAGGGTTGAATCCAATTTTCTTGAGTTTTAACACACATGTGGAACATGCTCTGAACTAAGGAAAATATTTTGAACCTGATGGACTGTAAATTACAACCCTTGGTGTGTAGTCAGTTTTTAATTAATTTTCTTAGTCATTCTCCATAATCCTTATAGTTGCCTGAAAAAAAAAAAAAAAAAAAAAGTAGTTGCCTTGGGCAGGGAGTGGGGAAAATTATACATCTACATTTCTGTGATATTTAACTTAGACTTCATAACCAACAAATATAAAACATAAAATATTTCAAAGATACCGAGTAGAAATTCTGTTCAGGCTATACTTTCATGTAAAGCAAGTGCCTATTTTTCACTCCATGAACAAAGATAGAGATTTATTCTTTCTTAACATCCTAAAGACAAATACTAAGTAAATATGCAGTCTCTCATTGCATTTATTATGTTAAAAACTCACATTTAAGAAATATCACTGAAGTGGGTAGAGAAAGAATTTATTCTAACAAAAGTCATACTAAACCCCAAGAGACGGCTTACATGTTAAGATGACTTAGATACCAAATCATAATTAGAGATAATTCAAATCTTTCTGTTCAGAAATTCTGCCAGAACCGGAACCTATGTAAACTTTGAAGAAGTATAGTATAGAGATGCCTGAGGTATAGTTTTTGATTTTGTTTTCCCCAGCTGATACCACATCCTAATTGGACAGGATGTTTTTAAGAGCTATTTCTCTATAATTTTAGATTACAAATAATGTCTTTTCCGAATATTATTGTAAACTGATGTTATTATTTATAGAAAAAAAGTTTGTGAAAGAATACAAAGTTGTTTTATTTATTTATTTATTTATTTATTTTCCAAGAAGCAGCATAAGTTCTCTGTGCAGTATAACTAAATGCAATGCATGCCTTCAATTGATGTTATTTTAGTGATCTAGAGCTTGCTAGCTAGAGTTCGCAACCTGTACAATTCACCTAGCTTTTCAGGTTCACTTCACACAATTACCATGATTCCAGATGAACTACAGTGCAAACAAGTTCCACTTCATCTTGAATAGTGCAATATCATCTGGGGACCAATTAAATTGACCTCTTTGTGGTAATGCTAAGACTAGAGTTTTCCTTTCCTTTAACTGTAAGATAAAGATGTGAATGGTCAAGAATCTTGCTGTAAAGATGTATCCTTTGGGCATACATAGGAACTCTATGCATAACAAATACAGTTATCAAGAGCATCCAAAGTCTCTTAAAAGAGCTGAATATTTATGGACTTTTAATAAGACTTTTTGTTGTAAGTGAAGAAAGTGCTTTTCCATCCAGGGAGTTCCAAAACATTGCAAGCAAAGGGAATTACTCAGTTACCCCCACTGGGGTGGGAAGCAAAGCAGTTTTCTTAGGCCACCTCCAATTCCCTTAGGCCACCTCTCAGTGCTCACAAAGTGTCTTTATCTTAGAAGGAATTACTGGCACTGGGCCAGTCTGGTTTCTGTTTAGCCTTTGGTGCAAGCAATCTGCAGGATGGTTTGTGTACCTCTGTTTTGAACAAGAGATTGTGCCAAACTGTAGTGAGGATTTTTAAAGAACAAACCACACTGTGGATACCTTACATTATGAGAATAGAAATGTCTTAAAAAGGGTAGAAAAAATGAGCATGGATGTTACAGACCTCTTTATTGAGTATCCAGAACTACAGAACAAATGTTGAAATAAAGTATCGGTAAATGACAAGCAGAACAAAAAGCAAATATGGTTTTAGCACATGTAGGTTGTGAGATTTATCAGATATCTTTCTTTGGAAAAAAGAAAAAAAAAGATATTTATTTGATAAGGATTTGCTAGACTAGGAACATCTATTTAACTTAGGAAGGGAACAAACTACATTAGAGAAAACAATAACTCATCTTAAAAAGTGTTATATCAGACTCAATGGCTGTTACTAGCAAAGTTTCTGAAAGGTCAGTCTTAGGTTCTAAGTTATTCAGACCCTGCTATTAAATTTAGTCTGCTAATTCTGTTCATTACGTAAAGTAGAAAGAATGTCAATACAGGAAAACATCAGAATATTTTATTCTGGAAAAAAAAAAAAAGAAGTAAAATAAATTAAAAAAAAAAAAGACTATGGACTGGAACAAGAAAATGGCATGAGATTTCATAGCAGAGTGCAAGGTCATGCTTTTTGGGATTAATAACAAGAATTTCCTCCTTCACATGGGAAGTCATTAGTTGGAAATGTCAGAGGAAGAGCAAGATCTAGGTGTATTAGTCAATTATAAGATTACTATGAACCATCACTGTGAAGTAGCCATGAAAATGTCAGAAGCAATCCTAGGATTTTTCAGGCAAGATATTTCACAAAGAAATATGGAAGTATTAATGTCATTGGAGCAGGCACTCCTAATATATCAACTGGAACGCTGCATATAATGCAGGTTCATCATGTTCAAGGAAGATGTATTGAATCTCAGGTGTAGTTGCACTGAATGTTAAACCTAAGCTCACTGCCAGTAAGCCACTGCTACCACTGCTGTGTAGTCCCCAGTCAGTCAGCCAGAGGGTGTTGTATGCTCTCAGCATCCTCTTCTTCTCCCTTTATGGAGACCATAAGGGAGAAGACCTCTTCCTGAGATTGGCTGAATTGGAGTGTTACTAACTGGAGGCACTGTTCAGACAATAGTGGCTAACCACAACCTTGAATGGGAACAGAGAAGAGTTACAGTGATGATCACAGGAGCAGAGAAATGAAAGATGCTGTGTTAATTAACCTAGAAAACCTGGTGTTGCAATGGTATATGTTAAATTAGTTCATTCATTTATTCAAAAGAGTAAAATGAATATATTTAGGTCAGAAACTAGAATACATTTTATAATAACCAGAGGAGTGAGGGAAGCATGTTTTAAATGTGAAACTGGTCTTCTTTACAGAATGAGACCCTTCTGTTTTCAGACACTCTTTCCACATATGCTGTCCACCCCCCTGCAAACACACACAATCTTAGAGTGTGCAGACACTCAGCTGGCCTTTAATTTTGAATTTTAAAGTTTGACATTTATAAAGCTTTCAGTTGTTCAGTTGACTCAATGAAATATGGTAAGAGCTGCATTTTCCAATTGGAGTTAGCTATAACACACGGTGTAACAGCTGGCATTAAAATGTCACAATTGTTTCCTTTATTTAGGGTCTCCTTCCAGCCTTAAGTCTGCTCAAACATCCACACAAAGTAGGTAAACGTGACTGTAAAATATGAAACTTATTTTAGGCTTTATCTTTGCACATTTTATTTCAAGGGAATAACAGTTTTCCCACAAAAGGAATTTATAATGTGTGCCTATAGCATTAGACTAACTTAAAATATTTGACTTCTGGAAAAATACCCACCAACCAAGATATTTGCCACAGTTGGATAAGTGGATAATGTCTGGAATGTTAAACTAGAAGGCAAACCTTCACCACAACATATGTATGGACCAAATAAAATAACTGGGACTTCTGCCAATGTATTTCAGGAAGGATTTAAGTCAAATGACTTATTATTTACTAACAGCAGCTGTTAAATCTGAATAATTTGCAGTACCTTAAATGGAAGTTTCAAGACTTCAAGTGAGACACTTGTGAGCTGCACTACTTTAATATACATGCAGCAGTAATTAATCTCTCAAGACTTTATTCTTCAGTCTGTAAAAGGCATTGAAAAACCCTGGATGAACTGTTTTGGAAGCATTTTTTTACTGCCTTCAAAATCCTGAGCAGGAATTCGGAAATAATATTCTTCTTTGGCAGTACTGATGGAGGCCAATACACTAATTAATATTCCCAGGCATTTATGCTCTAATCCTGAAAGTGCAGAAGAACAATTTTTCAAAATAAGAAAATAGACACATTTCCCATATGCTTCCTTTTGGGAAGGGACTGGGAAGACATGACAATGATGAATTGTAGATTAATGGTATTTTCTATGGGGGCCTTAGATTTCTTGAAGAAAATGAGGATTGCACACTTTTATTACAGGCTCCAAACAAACTTTTGTACTTAGGAACTGTTGCTGTTACTGAAAATCACAGCACAAAGAGTTTTAAGTAGCACTCACAACTGTAATTTGCAACATAAATTCTCATGGTAGACAGACAAAGTAGCCAGAATAACAGAATTTCACAAAAGCTAAGGGAAGCATAGGAAGAAGAAACAAGATCCTCCATAGCAGAAGGGTTCTGTGGACACTTACTTTGTAGTCCCATTACACTTGATAAACATGGTTACCCAGGGCAGGCACATGTATAGGGTATACACACCCACACAAGCACAGATTGCCTCACCACTACATGCAGAAGCCTAGCTGGGTCAGCTGACAGTAAACTTGCTATTAACAGGCCTAAGAAGAAAAGTGATTATGCATGTAAGAACTATTCTAATTGCAAAATTGTACTCTTTGCTTGTGCAGTTGAATAATTACCCCAAATCCCTTCCATTATTGATTCATATCAAAGCATTCAACAGTGGCTTTTTTTATATTCCATTTCTAGCCATTATTTCATACAATCTACTCTGATTTTCTTCAGTAAACCATTCTGTGAACCTTCAAACCCCTTTCACTATTAATACTCCCACATTTTCCATCTGCTAATGTTAACTTTACTGCTGATATTAAGGAGACAAAGGTAATAGTTAAATATTAACTATATAAGTAATATAGGTAATTTAACTTTCTCATTGATCTGTGTTTTTTTTTACTGTTTAAATGCAAGAAGGATTGAGGACTGTAATAAACAATTTACACTGTGTAATTAGGTTTAGAATTTGCTATGGGAATATTAGATAAGAAGGGCTGGGAATGCTTTCAACAGTTTAGCTTGTCGTATTATAACAGAATAGAAGGTTATGCAGATTTTTCGCAAAAGTATTTCATGCAGACTAATGTTCTTTTGTATGTAGTCTCTGCTTCAAGGTGATTAAACAATGATAACAGTACAAAGTTCTCATGTACTTTCTGTAATTTGTTTAGATTTATGTAGCATCTTTGTATCACTAAATAATAGACCCTGTCTGAGGTTAAATGATTCATTTTTATGATTACGACAATTCTGTTTTAAAATAGCTGTTCGGATTACGGATGAAAAAAAAAGGGGGGGGGGATTGAAGTAATAGCATTTTGACTCCGCTAGTTAAGCACACTCAATGCTAAACCTATTTCTGTAGACCCTCATTCTGTTGCTTTGTTATTAAGACAGAAAACTAATGAAGATTGAGACCAATAGATCCATTTTTTAATGATGCAATCAAAACAAGATTTTTTAATATAGCTAAAGCTTGGCATTAATATAGCTATAGCTAAGGCATTAAGAGAGTGATATCAAAACCCAGAATATCTGCATCAAAGACTAAGATTTCACCAAGTTAAAGTGAGGATAAAAAACAGAACAAAATCAAACTTCCAAATAACTAATTAAAAACAGCTTCTATTTCACAGGTTATTTTAGTCACAATTTGATTATCTTTGTCAAAATTACTGTTGTAATATCAGATGTACAAAACAAGGAAGGTTTCTTTTTGAAGTGTACTCTTAACAGTTAATTTCACTTGAGCTCAGATAAGCTTCAGCCAGCCACTTTGGAAGATTTCTATTAAATGTCATGCATAATTACATAAAACTTGTAAAAATTTATAATCATCATACTTTTGGATGCTTTCAAGATTCTGGAGAACCTCTCAAGCATTACTAGCCTGCTACTCATCTTTCCTGTTAAGCAGCCAGCTGCCTTGAAATTCAATTTAAAAAATGTTTTTCATTCATTTTCCAAGTAATCAATTTAAACTTGAGCAAAAATATTGAATTGACTATGAAGAAATGGCTGCTATGTTCCATAATAAAATATGATAATTTGGCATGGCCTGTAATTAACATTGGTTTTCTTAAAGAGCATATTGCAAAATCTTCATTTGAGAACAGTTTGTTTGATTTTACTTTCCTTATATAGGATTAAGAAAAGCACTATGTATATATATATATAATTTATTTTATTTTATTTTTTTTTAAGAAAAATACATTATTTTCTGAAAAATGACTGACATGGGGAGCCATGTTATCATAGTGGTATCTCTCAAATGATGCTTTACAAACCAGTTATCCTAAATTAGTCCTTTGTTGAAAGTGATAAACTACTAATACCTCTGGTCTCAGCCCACATGTTGTTAAAAAGCTGTGTGTGCGATTTGATGAATAAAGCTGAATCAACCTGCCTTTTAGTAGAATTGTAAGGCTCAGTGTCAGATAAGGGCTGTACAACAGTTTAAGTATTGCTATAGAAGGAATAAAATGTTATTTTGTCTAAAAATGGCTCATCAGGTTCCAAGAAAGTTAATACACTGTTTGGAGAATAGGTATTACAATGTCCTAATGAAGTTAAGATAAAAAATATAAATATAAATTAATAATAATAAAAATATCCTAATAGGTAGGTGAAGAGGATGTTTTAACCTGAGTAAAAACTCAGTTTGTATTAAATATGAATGAGTATATTGAACATAAGTGAGTATGTCTAAATCAGTGACCTTTTCAGTGACAGAACATCCAAATATGCAGGGCTTAAATAAATCACTTGCTCTGTAGATATCCTAAAAAACACAGTGTTTTTTGGATAGTACCTAGGGTGAACAGCTTCCTGATTTTTGAGAGAAGGAGCAACAGGCAAGTGTCTTTTTCTTTATCTCAGTCTGTCTCTATGGTATTGTCCACTTTAAAATACATTTATTTTATGAATAAACTGTATTTTTGCATTTACTTTTTACATTGTGCTACATTTACCATGACCTTCAAGGTGACAAAAGATTATTCTGAGAGAACATACTTACACTATGCAATATGATTGGGAGCATCTGAATGTCACCCTCCTTCTCCATTTTTCTCTCTTGGTGGTTTGGAATATATTTCATTAGAGCCCAACATGAATGTATACTAACTACTATGTAGGTAGGTAGATTTTCACAGCAGCTTGCATTGCTGTGTAAAGAGATTTAATAAGTCAGATTTGGAAAGGAAAAGAGTGTAACGGGTGCCTCCAATTTTCAAGTAGCGTTAGTGAAAGGCAGTGGCAAACAAAGCTTTCTTTTACATGAAGAAGTCTTTTAAGTCAAATATGTCACAGCTGAACTCTATTCACAAAAAATATTGGATTTTATGAATTGGCTAAACGAAAATTTTGTCAGTAAGTTTTTTGGTTTTTAATTGAAACATTCTCTCTAGACACATAATGAAGATCTTCAGGGTCAAGATTAGACCCAGTTTGAGAGATTACTGTGGAAAAGGGTTTCTAGCCCAATAGCATGGGGTACTGCAAGTCGGATACTGTGTCTAAAGCCACCATGTGGTGGGAGCTGCTCTGCAACCTTCTGAGAGCCCAAGGAGAAGGTATGTACCAGCAGCTGAGGCTAAGCTCAGTAACATCTCAGCCTTTGCGTACTGTGGCTGGGATCTCTCCTGCTGCCACCTCAGATCATCATGATGTGTATGTAAGAATCTTTTCTCATGTTTTCACTCATCTCAGGATACATGAACAATACTATTTAATCCATCCCACTATGTTTGCCTCAGTTATCACAATGCCAAGCTGCTGTATGATTATACATACAGCAGGAGTGCTCCTTGTGGGCTAAGCACTTTGGGTTGAATTCTGTGGATTCATCAACTTCCAAATCATTAAAATGCCAGTTCAAAATCAGTTTGGACTTCTGTCCAAATGCCTTCCCAGACTACAGAGTACAGAGAAACCAATCTTCTATTCTGTTAGAACACATCTGGTATAGAACACAGAACAGTGCAAACCAAAACCACAGTAAAAATGTGGGGTTAGGATGGTATGAGCCAGGTTAGATACCCTTATAGATCATACAGTTGTAGAATGGTTTGGATTGGAAGAGACCTTAAAGATCACCCAGTTCCAACCCCCTGCCACAGGAAGGGACATAACCAAGTTGTCCTAGGTTGCTCAAAGCCCCATCCAACATGACCTTGAACACTTCCAGGGATGAGGCATCCACAGCTTCTCTGGGCAGCTTGTTCCAGGGCCTCATCACCTTCATAGTAAAGAATTTCTTTCTAATATCTAATCTAAATCTACCCTCTTTAGTTTAAAGCAGTTTTATCAATAACAGCTTTCCTGTAGGCCCCCTTTAGGTACTGGAAGGCTGCTACAAGGTTCTATACAGATGTTACTATGCTTTTGCTGTTCCAAGGACTGGTTATTCCAACACACTGCTGTTCTTTTTCACTCTCAGATATTGTATGCAGCTGTTCCATGGATTCATCTTAAAATTATGGCAACTTGTTGCCTGATTCCGATTATAGAAAGGGCCACAACATGCAAGCAGCTGCTACAGAAACAAACACATAATTCCAGCTAGCAATGCAGTTTTCATGAGAAAGGTTAATTCTAGAAAATGTTTTATTCTGAGTAGCAGAAAACACTTTTGCCTAAAAGAATCTTAAAGACTCTGATAGCTCTAGCAGAGAAAGAAGGATATCTGAGCAGCTCACTGCATACTATTCTTTTGTGCTGTAGGATATTCTAGGCAGCCTACTTTAGATGACGCACCTCTCATACTTTACCAGTTTATTGAGAGAGGTATAATATATCAGCAAGCAAATGCAGTGTCTTCCAATGCCTGATGCTGTGCACAGTATGTCACTTTCCTGTGTGATATTATTCTACATAACTATGAACATACTCCCTGATGTCAGCTACAAAGTACAGGGGACTGCACTTCCCTTTGAACATCTGCTGACAAGTAAAATACTGGATGGAAGCAGAAGCACTTACTGTAGAGGATTAGAACTAGTCAAAAAAATCAAATCAAATTAAGTATTTCTTGTAATTATCCCTTCTTTCATAGTTTGTTGTTGTTTGTTCTGTGTTGTTTTAAATTAAATCTTTGTGACATGGTCTCCCAAGTCACTTAAATGTCATTAAAATAGAAATGTCAAAAAATTCTGACAATTTCATTTCTGATAATTTTTCAGCCTCTCCATGGACCTTTGACTTTTCACCTAATTATGGAAAAAACAAGGCTTCTGTGTTTCATATTATGTTAGAGGCAGCTCATCAGTACTACAAGAGGAATAAAGATTTCTACCAATCATAATGCCTTAAACTGATTCCTGAACAATTCAGAAGAATCTAGAAAAAAAAAAAAAAAGTGTTACATTACATTCTTCTTTTAACATAGTCCTCTGCCATGATTTGACTTTGGACAATTTGCTTTTTTGCTTTTAAGAAGTCATTCATAGCTGGTGCACTGTTTCAACACTATTTCAAAGGTAGAGGGATCAGAAAGGTAACAGTGGGGAAAACAATAGACAAAAGGATAAAAACTGAGACTCTTCACTTGAGAAACCTAGAACTGAAGAAACTTAAATAATACACTGCAAACTACAAACAGAGAAAAACTTCTGTCCCATTGACAAGACAGCTTTGCTGAAAGATTCTTTTTTGTCACGATATACTAACTCTAAAGAAAAAAAAAAAACAGCAAAGAGAAAAATCAAACATCTCTCACTTATGTAAATATTACAGCATTTCATTTTCATGAGATTGAAATGTTTAGTTTTATTCATATCAGTTTGATGATTTTCATTTGATTGTTGTTTAAACTTAACATCATATTTTAGTGTATTGAAAAAAAAAATCCTTAAGAAATGAAAGGACTTTATTGGAACAAAATGCTTTGACACAAATGAAATTGATTTTATTGGAACAAAATGCTTTGACACCAGTACAACATATCAGCATCAGTATACTTTCACTATTAACGATTTCAAATGATGCATGCAAACTTCCCTCTAATTGATGCATCTTAGAATACTGAATCCTGCTATTTGCAGATTTGGCAAGCAAGAGTAGCAATTACCTTGAATCTTGGTTAGCAACATCAGCTTCAACAGAGAAATGGAAACCAAATTTCCAAAAATATTGCATTTCATACTCCTGTAAGAGATGGTAATAATAATAATAGTGGGAAAAAAGTACTATAGTCAAGGATTATCTTAAAATTTTATGATTACTAGGTTTAGACAATCATGGGGACAATATTCAAGTATAAATATATTTAAGTGCAACCAATGACCTGTAACATCCATGAACCCTTCACTGTAGCCATGTTTCTTAAACCTTTTGTGCCTTTTAATTTTCCTGAGCTGTTCTGCAAAGATTTCTCCTGACAGACTGGTAACAAAAGAAACAATGGCCTTTTCCTAAATAAAAGAAAAAAGAAAGGGAAAAAAAAAAAAAAAAAGATGCAGCTTTGGGCAGTCTGCCTTTACAAGCGCCAACAACATTTCTTTCAAAGGCACCTGCTGTTACACATCAACCCCAGCCTGCAAAGGACAGCAACAATGACAGCCTCCTTTTTTCCACTGTGTGAAACCAGTCATGAATTATTACAGATGGCTTTAATTTATGGCATGAAAACTAGCCTGGGTTTCCTTAACCTTCAAAATCATGAATCATAAACATTATCAAAGAGGGTAAGGGGAAACAAACCATTTCAATAGAAATTAACTCACAAAACATTTATTTCAGAAACATTCACTGCTTTTCCAATATACATAACTGAACGTGAAGTTGCAGGTTAGACTCTTAGATACAGAAAGAACAGATTAGCAGCCATTAGCATCTTTGCTTCTTTAGTCTTTATCCAGGACCACTGATTTTGCTTTTACATAGGGATGAATGCTATGAGAACAGTGCCACAACGGCTGTATTTTAACAGTTCCAATTCACATGACAGCATGTCTGAAAAGACGCTCTTTGTGGGAACAGGAGGGTTCATCACCACCGTGCTGGCAGAGTTAGGATTATTATGGAAGCTGTCATAGAAACTTTAAAGATTTAATTTCTTTAAAAACCTGTCATAATGGGGGTACCCTACCTCCCTTTTCTCTTTTCCCCTCTCCTCCCCTCCCCAAAACTGTTGTATGAGTACCTTGATAACTACAATCTGCCTTACAGGGTTACTGAATGTTCATAGGCTTAACGGAAACTAACAAAAAATGTGGGGTGCTTAAAACCAGAAAAAGGATTCCAAAACAAAAGCCTGACATTTCAAGGTCTGATTTTTCTGCTTTCCCACTGTCATCCTTTACTGTAGGTATCTTAAGAATAAGTTGAAGGACACTGATGATGGTTTTGATGCCTGAAACAGCAGCAAGCTCCAGATGTTTGGACACTGTCATTTGGATGCCTGATTTTATAGATACTATCTTTTCTTAATACCTTTATTGATTATAAGCTATATGAATTAGTTCGTTTTTTCAGTGGACAGCTATTCTAATTTCTCATGTGAGATACTTCATAGATTCTCTTTTAAATTTGAAAAAAAAAAAAAAAAGCATTCATTCATACTCAGTGTTTACAAAGAAAGCATATGCAGCTATTAAGAGTTTGAAGATTTTTTATCCCTCGTCTTTTTGAAAGTCAGGGAAGTTGTATCGTGAAAAATGTCTCTCAGTGCAGTCATAACATTAGAAGACACTATACTTCCTATGGAGCAACTTCAGTGAAAGGGACAAAATAATAAGTCAGCATGGATTCAAACTGTTAGGTGCCTCTGTTCTTGGAACCAAACATCTTACTGGTTTGATTACTTCTTTAAGGACTTTCTTCAAGGGTCACAATACTTTTCTACAGTTTGGATGGCAGAAGGGCAGAGAAGAGAAGGTTGAACAAAGACCCCACCAGTATATTTATCCTTATAGTAGTGCTGAGCACCCCAGCTGAGGTAACCATTATGAGGAAACCTTAGGGATTTCTAGACCAGAGCAAAGCAGTAGTCTATCAAATAAAATACAGCATTTCTGTAAAGCATAACCTCTTCATAATTCTTTTACATGTGGTATTCTGTGGACAGTAATTACTTGTTGATCCCAGCTGTCAATTAATTTATTCCTTGAAACAGTAAGATTGGGTGCTATGAATTAGGTAGTACAGCTGCAAGTGTTTTTATGTTCATGTGGCTCTATATACATTTGGAGTGTTGTGGAACAGTTTAAACACTTTCCCATGACACCAGTTCTATGGGGAAGTATTAAGAAAAGTAAAAACAAAACAAAAGCCTAAAAAAAAATAAAATGATATTTTCTCAATTTAGCTATTATCTTTTAGTATGTAAAGAGAACTTTTCTACTCACTCATTATTTCTATTTTGAAATATATTAATCTTTCTTGAGATTTTAGAAGGTTCTAATCTTTCATTACATCTAACTGAAGTACTACAAAATACTTTGATCAGCCTTTTTGAGCTGCCCAGTTCCCAATGAGCAGTAGGGGTGACAGTGATAGTAAAAAAATGTACACATACAAACCACATGCATGCATGCAAATGCCCATTTTAGAATGGTCAACATAATCTTTCCAAAGCAATAAATTTTTGGAGAATTCCTTTCTGTGTCATCAGAAGGGAAGAAAAAAAAAAAAAGACTACCTACACAGTTTTTTTCTCTATGTTTTTAGTAAACATTAGCACTATTCCCAAAAATCAGTGGATTTTTGAGAATGTTTTCTCTCACTTTCTTGTTAGTCTGTCTATATTTTCTACAGAAAGTGGCACAAATAATAATAATACAGGTTAGCATGAGTATAGATAAAAACAGAAGAATACATGATGAGCTACAGGGTTGTTTTCTTTTTTCTAAGGATTCCAGAGTTTGTGCTAAAATACGTAATCTTGGTCTGGAAAAGCAAGCATGTCAATAAAAATGTTTCAGTCACCTGATAACTTTGAAATAACTCTGGAATTTAAAGATACTATTTTGCTCTCTTTGAGAAAAAAGAACAGTTATAGGACAGCAACTATTCATAGAATTTCAAATATCATTTAACTTGATGTAGATATAAAATTGTAGGTAATGTAGATATAATATTGTAGGTTCACAATAACACATCAGAAATATTGAGGTACAGCAGTCAGCTTGAAACTCAGATTGTGTGCCTGCTTATAAAATACTGTAAATAAGAGCTATTGTTTACTTTGTATATTGTCTTCATAGCTTTGAGCGTTGCATGAAGCAGCTTTTTCTCAGATATGTCTCTATTTTCAAAAGATGAAAGTATGAATTTTGCCTACTTTTCATTATCCAAAAAAGATGAGATAATTTTATTCCTTTTATTATGAATGAATAATTTGATAGTTTGATAGGAAGATAAAAGGTGCATTCCTGCATTGAATATTTTTTTCTTTTTTTTTTTTCTTTTTTTTTTCTCTCAAATTGACAGAAACCATTTCTAGTAACAAAAGGGAAAATGATGTATAAACTGTACTCAATGTTTAGAATGCTCTGGTATTATGAAAGGCTGAAATATAAATCTTCAAAGTACTCATGGGACTAGTTTCAGTAATGGATCATTTTGCAATATCAAAGAACAATTAACTAATTCATTAAAAATTTAGAAACATGTCTAATTTTATTCGTGAACAGATCTAACACTTATTAATTAAATTTCTCACTTGAGAAAAAAAAAACTATTCAAGTACGAGCTTAAGTGTTTTCTTACATACTTACATCTCTCTGAAGTCATTGAAATGTAAGCAGGTGCTTTCATAACAAGAAATATTACCTTGACTAGTGAAATATCTTTTTAAAAAGAAGTAACAGGTAAATAGCTGCCATATTCAGGGTTGAGAAATTTGAGAAATATGAAAAGGTATGTGCAGTTTATCTTACAAGTCATGACTGTATTGCATAGACCAGAACAGTAGTTTGCTTAGTGTCGTCAAGTTGGAGCCTTAAATTCATTACTAAAGTTCATCTGGGCACGTCAGAAAACATTTTTCCTTGTTAACATATTCTCACACTTCAGCATTAGCACAAGACTGTATCTGCTACCAGAGACAACAAACAGTGGATAAATAAGTTTTTACATACTGGAGACTTGTTGTAGATTCCATGTACTCCGTAATTCTTTTGCAGCCTCTTCAACTTCAGTGTGATCTTCTCTGTGAATGCTCCCTATTAGAATCATAGATTCATACAATCATCTATGTTGGAAAAGACCTTCAGGATCATCTAGTCCAGCCATCAGCCTGACTCACCATGACTCATCATAAAACCATGTGCCTTAGTGTTGCGTCCACAAATAGAAATGCTTCCAGGATTTGGAACTCCACCACTTCTCTGGACAGCCTATTCCAATGCTTTGTCACCTACCTCCTCAGTGAAGATATTCTTCCTAATAGCCAATCTAAACCTCCTCCGGTGCAACATGAGACTCTTTCCCCTTCTCCTATCACTTACCATCCGAAAGACACCAACACCCACCTCACAGTAACCACCCACTCTGCCTAACTTTTGTATATTCTTCCTGGAGTTACAGCCAAATGCAATTTATAAGCCTGAAACTTAGTTGAGACTGACTCCATTGTTTAGTCTGCTAAGGTTTGAATTCCAGATCTTATGCTACTGTAAAATTTGTATTTGAATTTATTTATTTTCTTACACAACAGGAAAATTTACCTAAGAATGACATGAAAGTAAAGAAGAACTGTTGTAGTAATATGTACTTCTGAAGACATGGTGTAACATAACCACACCATGCTTTGTCTCTGTTACATCATCTTGGCTGTGTCACCAGAGATGCTGGGGATTTACACAATAAACAAGAAGGCTGAAGTTATTTTCATAAAGAACTATGTTTTTTTTTGTTGGTTTTTTTTTGTGATTCATTGATCCAGTCCATTACATATCCTGTAAAAGGTAAGATTCATACAACAGAACAAGGAGGAACTTTTTTAATGTACCTTGCTACCAGAAGAAATATCTGTAGCACCATGGCTTGATGGACACGTACTATTCAGTCTTTCACCATTTTAATTGAATATACTTCACAGTATACATAAGGGGATATATTGTGTAGGATAAAACAGAAAAAAAATGTTAATTTCCCTGTAAGTTATGGGCCACATTCTGTCTTGACTGGTCATTGTGGATTTCAGTTGAGTTAGGAGGGATATAAGCAACAGCAGAATTCACTCCCAGGTCATAGAGCAAAGCCGCACAAGTTCTGACTTGATTCTATTTTGTGTGATAGCTTGGCATCCCTTCACTTTTTTTCTTTTTTTTTTTTTTTTTTTGTCTAAGGACTATAAACATTTGATTATGTGTACCAGGCCTGAGAAGAACACTGATCACAGTGCAGAGTGATTTTTATCCTGTCCGAAACAAAGAATCCTGCCAAGATGCATAGACTTAAAATAAAATTAATTTAAATTAAAATAAATTAGAGGAATTGAGAATCAAACAAAGCAAAATAACTAAAATATGCTCGAGAAGAACTTTAAAACATCATAAACTAATAGCATTGCTATTATGCTCTGGCAACCTATTTTGACCCAAACTGCATTCACAATCAGGATGCTTAAACTAACCCAGCATTTTTCCTCTGCACTCAATGTTTTCCTCTTTTTTTCTGTTCCTGCATTTAAAATTGACATTAAGAATTTCAATTCAAATTTGTAATACTTAAGAATGATCCAATAGTTCTTTGCATTTACTTGATAAGATTGATAAGAACTTTGGAAGCAAAAAAATAAAAGATAGTTGAATTCAATCCTTTACTTTAAAATACATTGCTGTTTGATAGAGAACAAACTTGCAGCACTTTAGAGCATTTGGCAAAGCTTAGTAATAGGCAAGACTCTCACACTGCATCTAAGCTGGCAGAAGAATATCATTTATAAAAAGCCATGAAGCAATGTCAGTTTTGTCACAGGATGTCTTAACTAATAGCTTATGAACTCTATCATTTGCTATCTTTTGCATTGTAAGTTTTTGATTTGGACAACAAAATGCTATAATGGAAATAACTTGCGTATTTTGTTGTTCAGTTCCTCAAGAATTGTTTTGAGACTACAGAGGACCACACAAACACTTGATCTGGTACACCCTCTATCACAAAACCACTCCTTTCTTCCCTGTAAAGACTGTGTTGTGGTCAGAAGATGTAAGATGGCATTGCTGAGAAGGCTTTACTTACCCATCATGTAGCTATTATGTACAAAGTGCGGAGTGAAGTATTTCTGGTCTGTTTGTCTAACTATGGATTTGGAAGATCAACCTCATTTTTTTTAAAAATTTTCATATAGATAATAAAAGTTTACATAGCTCTACTGTCAAATTTTTTGACTGCTGTCATTTATTCACACCTTGGACATAAGGTCTAACATTTTGGAAACAACAGTGTTCAAGAATGTCAGCAGTCCGTCTGTAAAGTCTCTCTGGATTTTTTCACATTTTTTTCTTCTTGCCATGGATATACCAACTTGAGAAGTTACTGCTATACTTTGTTACTGACCTGTGCTAGATGCCATCTCTGCAGAACTTGTGAGCATGTTTATTAACCACTTTCACTGCAAATGAGTTAATTTACTTTAAAATGCTTAAACTGTATGTCATTTCATCTGAAACAAGTTTTCAAGTAATCACAAGAGCACCTCAACCAAAAGACCAGAATGGACTGGCATAAACAGCAGGACACAGTCTCCTTAGACACAAGAATCTCCCCAGAAGGCACAGGAAGAGAATTCACAGTCAAGACTAAATCATTTCTTCTTTTTAACTAGTTCTCCTCCCCCGACCCTCAAACAAAGAACGACAAAACAAACAAGTGAAAAGGAGAATCAGGGAAATGCACAGAAACCTGAGGTTATGCATGAGTGTGTCTATTCAAACGTAAATATATATGTGCAAGCCACTAGCATGTTAAAGAACAGAGTTAAAGAATTTTAAATTCTTCCTTGGAATATTGGAAACGGAAAATTAAAAAGATCTTTAAGAAATGCCTATTTAATTGTGATGATCAGTTATTTATTTAAGGTCCACAGAATAAAACAATTGTTTTTAGTTTAGTCAGGTACAGGGCATAGCTTTTATGAAAGAAAAAAAGTCTTAAAACCTCAAAAAGTATTATAGTGAAATGCAAGGAGACATGACCAGATAAATATAACTCCCTGGAAAGAATTCTATTGATTTTTATAGTGTTTGTTCTGCAGGGATTTTTTATTCAGTCCTGGCAACCATTCAAAATCTGCATTTAAACAGAATTTTTTAAAGTGATGATCCTGATCCATTTTCTCAATGTCAGGAAATAGAAGTGTATTCTTAATGAAAAAGGCACTCTAGATATAAAATATTTAAAAGCTTCATGCTAGAATACTTACTGGTTAAAAAAAAAAAATGGGGTGAGGGTGCAGAGGACACTTACATTTGTTTTTTGTGTAGCAATGCCAACAAGCAATTCAGCCAAAAGGAGAGTTAAAATCAACATTCCACCACCATCCATCAGGCCCACATCTCTTATTGAGGGGGATGTTTGAAAATTATTGATGACTCAAGGTGCAAATACTGTTTCAAGCTTCCAGTTTCCAGCTCATATGATGAGAATGTCACCACAAAGATGTCTGTTCATTGATTTCCCCCTGCTCCCTCTTGCTTCCCCAACTTCCCTAGAAATTATTTAGCTGTTAGTGAGTCTCACTGTACGTCAGGTACTAAACAAGTGATGATGCCAGGTGGTTAGAATTGTAGAAACTTGTTGTTAAAAATAATCTTTCTTTTCCTTGCCAAATGTTTACACACTACAAAGACTTTTTCAAATTCTTCATGGTTGATGATATTGTAAAAAGGAAAAAAATAAATAAATAAAAAAGAGAACAAACTCTTCATGCCTCTCACCCCTCCCTTTTTTTTTCTGCACATACTCTGAAAATGTTTGATAGGCAAGCTGTGATAAGGAGATTTTGCTCTTTGTCATTTGTTTGCCAATTCAGCTTTTATAGCTAGAGTTTTTAAGCTCAAAATCACATCAAATTTGTCCAAACAGGTCTGGTTACTGCACCCACTACAGCAATTCTAACCTCTTGCAGTAATGTAAAGTGCACCATGAACACTTGAACAGTGGTAGAGGTAACAGGATAAGGAATCAGCGCAACCACAACACAGTTGCCATCGCAGGACAGACAAAGATAGCTGGAGGGAGTGAGGTGAAAGGGAGAGGGAACCCTTTCCCAAGAACAGCAGTGCCTACCTACCCTGTCACACATGCCTGCCACACATAAACACCATTCCCCTTTCCTGTCTCTATTGTAGTCCACCCCACCATTCTTTTCACAATGGCAAGGGCTGTGTCCTCCTTCCTTACTCCCTCCCTCCTTCCTGCCCCCTTCTCTCCCTCTCACTCCTTCCTTTTCTCCCTCCCATGTGAGGCTCAGGGATCTGAACAGACTGCAATGAGAAACAGAAGCGAAAAAGAACAATACACCTTGTGACATACAACTTGTTTAAACTTGTCCTGAATCTTTAAGATCAGACTAACGAAGGCGTTGCAAGTTGTCAGAAAATGGAAGAAAACAAAACAAAACAAAACAAAAAACTCACCCTGCTAAATTCCCCATCAGTCTCTCGATTCTTACCACTTCCTTCCAGTCTCTGCTACTGTCTGTTTCTTCTCCATCTACTTTGTTCAGCTCCTCACCCCTTTGTCCTACTGTCTCCTCCCTCTCTCTTACCATTATAAACCACTGTTGTTAAATTGGTTTCATACATACTGAGGAAAGCCTTGAGATGCCTCTTTAAGGATCTACCATGGTGAGAGAGACTTTAAAAACTTAGTTAAATGCAGAAGCAGTTTGCCTGCTGCTGGCACCTGGAAGAGAGATCATATTATCATTTACATCATTTCCTGTCCTACCACTTCCTTAACTGGGAGCTTATGTTGTTGTGTCTTACTAACCTTCATTGCAGAGTGCTGTACAAACATCTTTGTGTACATGTAAAAGGGGTATGAATTACAATGTGATGAAAAGGCAAGAGAACAGTCATAATTAATGTTTCAGCAAAACGAAAACCACCCATACAAACCAGTTCCGGCTGTTGAGGAACCGAATGCCTCCCTACTTTTCTGCTTGTTAGGAACTGGTGTATAAGGAGAGCCAGCTGTGCTCTTTCAGCTGAGTTCTACTGAAGCTGGGTGATGGAGAAGTGACACAACACAGAGGAAACAAGAATTCCCACAAAATAGTGTCATGTTTCCAATTGCTTCATGAAATCTACCTTGCAATGATACTCAACTCTTCAAAAAACTCTCTCAGGAATATAATTTCATCCATCCCACTGAAATAAGCTTCAGCCTGAAATACACTATGTCATTCCATCAAAGCTGATCCAGACCTCAAAAATGTTATTAACAACAACAGCAGCAACTGCAATACAAACACTAAAGATCATACCTTGCTTAGAAGTAAGTATATTTTAAAATAGTTTGGGATATTACATTACATTACTTACTACCTATTACATTTTTACTTCATCTTATATGAGAAATCTCACTGCTGACGGGGCTGTAGCTGTATGCACAAAATTAAGTGCAACACTTGTTTATTTATTTATTTATTTATTTGTTTGTTTGTTTCAGATCAGCACCTTTATCATGTCCAAATACAGGTCTAGTCTCTTAACCATACAAAGACAGCAAACATTTTCAGTTACAAATAGCAGGGGAAAGAGAGACCACGCCTGTTATCTACAGGCATGGCCTTGGTCTCTGCAAACCTCATTTTTCCTTGACTGAGGACTCAGGGTTTGCCCATACTTACTTAAAAACAACACATTAATGGATATTCATCAGCAAAATCTGACAACAGAATTAAAATTCTTCTTATTTCAGAACACCAAAACTATTATCAAGTTATACATATATTTTCCTAGGAATCTATAATTGTACAGATATAGTGAAGAAGAAAATTATCCATACCATGTTTTACAGAACATGGTCTTAAGCCTGACAGCAAGCTATGGTCATTTTATTTTCCATGAGTGTCTTTCTGGAGTGCAGCACAATGGGAGATAGGACAGGAGATAGGGAGTTGTTCAGTGTCACTTTGGGAGACAGTGCTGGGAGTGTGCTCTTCCTCAGTGGACAGTGATTTTTATTTTATGTAATTTAATAGTGACAGCAAGCACAGTAACAACAGGTTGCTCTTCTGTCATGGGGGAATACACAAGAGTTTTTATTGGGGATGCATGAAGTAGTCCACTAGGTGAATAAAAAGAAACTGTAAAAACATATGTAAAGAGAAATCCAAAGATCAAATTATGAGCTGTTCCTTACCTGACTGGTGAAGAATGAAGCAACGGGTAAAACTGTGGACTACTGTTATTAAAGTGGCTCCTGAGAGGAATGGATGTGAGATCATTGTAGTTGCCCATGTAAATATAATAAAAAGATTGTTCATTGTTGCAGGCAGTTTCAAGATTATAGTCTGCATCTTCGAATGCTTCCTGAGGTGGAGCTCTGAAAATATATGTGCTAATAAGTAAACAAACCAAACCTGAAAAGAATGATCTTAATTTTTACAATAATTTGGGAATTCCTTCAGTTATTCCCTGAAGAAATGTTATGAATAAGGAATCATTCCTACCAAGAGTATAAGCCTGATAACATCAGAAATGTGGGGACTGTAGGATATAGAAGCAACAGAAATATAGTAAGAAAATTACAAGATGAGGTGTTATCAAAGGATACTAAACCTGGCTTGAATTTATTTAGCAACTATTCCTTTCTCTATTAACAGGATCTTTGATAAATGCTGTCCTTGTGTTATTTCACTGGTGTCTGGACTATATATTCATGGTAGGAGGTTTTGCTAGACCTACCCAGCAGTACATCATTGGGGTTGCTTAATTAGTTAAATCACAAGGACTACCACTACCTCAAGGATTAAAGTGCCGTGGAGTCTTTGTAAAATACAAAGCCAAGAGGCATTGCTTTTATTCTAAGTAAAGTTAATAAAGTCCCCAAAGGCTTTTTTAGTCTCCCAGCTGGAAGTTCCTCCTTGAGCTGAAACACTTGAAGCAGCTAAGTCTATATAAGCTCAAAATCTTAAAGGGAGTTTTGTTACACTCATGAGAGGGGAAAACGGGGCTCTGGAGGCACTGAAGCAGCCCTGTTTATGCTTCTCCTTTGAGGCATCCTTGGGTTGCATGAACGGAACACAGCTGATGAATTTTCTGTCTATATTCTTTTGGCTAACGAGAAACATGTAAACAGATGAGAAACTCCAGAAATTCTTGCAGTTAGTACTTACTGTTGCTCAACTTGGATTTCTTTGTCCATGTGACCATGGTATTCTTAAAAGTATTTAGGACTTCTATAACAATATAGAACAAACAAGAAGATTAAAAGATCTTTTTCTTCCTTCCTTCTTTCCTTCCTTCCTTCCTTCCTTCCTTCCTTCCTTCCTTCCTTCCTTCCTTCCTTCCTTCCTTCCTTCCTTCCTTCCTTCCTTCCTTCCTTCGGCTCACATTTTACTGAGAAACAATCTACACTGGGAAACTACTTACTTCACAAAAGACAGATCTTACTGACAGAAAAAAAAATCCCATAAAAACGTATGTCCTTATGAGAAGACTAAAAGCAAACACATATAAAAATATATGAATTCAGGTTATTAAGAAATCATGCTTCATTTTAGTCTTTGAGTAATAGTAGTCTAGATTGCTACAGAGTAACTGTCCTCTGAATATGACAAATTTGCTCTTAACCTTACATTTATTTTTAGATGACCTAATTGGAAATCACTGGAACGGCACTAGAGAAAAAAAAAGCTATAAATGTTATGTTTGCACATGTAAGTTTGAGCACTGTCTTCTTGTTTAGAACTTTTGTCTTTCACTGCTAACTAAATCATTCTGTTGTTGATTGTCCAAGGGGTAAAAATCGGTTTGTAGGACATCCTGCAATGGTTAATGGGCAGACAAATGTTGCAAACATTTTCTTCCTTCTGGCAGAAAAGAAAGCATCCATGAAGTACACTTTGATACTGGCATTAAAGACTCACCAAAAGAGTGCTTAATAGGAAATGAATCTGTATGCTTTTTAATCTTTTAGTCTTAAACAAGCATAATTGAAATCTTCTGTCTGAAATACAAACAGACCATGTTTTACCTCAGTAAGCAGACATGATTACTGCTGCTCTGTCGAAGCCCTGTTGCTTAACTGTCTTGGGTTTTCAAATCAAATTATACATCCTCTCCCTCCACTGCACTGAAAGAGGATAAAATAAACAAGGCAGTCACAAAACACACTCTCATTCTTTTCCCCATTGGTCTGACAGATTCCATAGGAGGATGAGGTTGAGAAAGAAAGTGGATAAATCCCCCTGGACCCTTTGTATTAGATAAAGCAAGCTAACAGAGAGAGAAGTGATCACTTTACAGCAGAGATGAACTTCTCGCAGGAAGTTTGATAAATTGACATCATTCCAGGCAATTTGAGGTAATACAATCTTCATGTCTGAACAGTGTAATTACTAGATATGTTTCCAGCATTCAGAAACACCCTGTATCAATCACCATGAACAGTTTTAGCAACCATTTATTTCAGGAAAAGAAGGAGGGGGGAGAAGGGGCTGGGGGGAAGGAAAGGTTGGAGGGGAAGAGAAAAAGAGTAGGGGGAAAGCTAAACAGTAATTTAAGTGTCCTTTAGCATTAAACAAAATAATATAGCTGGCAGAAACATCTGCCACCTCAGTGAAGATGAGAAGACCTGATGCAAGTGAGATGGGCTCAGCAGAGATACAGCCACACTGGTGTCAGGTAGGGGACTGTGTTCTAGCATAATCCAGCTTCTCTTCCTCACAAAATATGCAGCACTTCTGATGCCATCAGTACAATCCCTGCCTATTTCATCCATCATTCTCTGCACCTCCCAGGTTTGACACATGGGCATTTTGCCCAGTTGAGGTGAGGTGTAACAACAGTCTTTCATTTTCGAGGAAGGCATGGTGATAGAAGAGCAGAACAACAGAGGAGTGGAAATAAATACATTGTGTGTATACACCACAATCTGAGTGTAAGGAGGTCATTTTTACCATGTGCTCAAAGACAGAGGTAAGACAAGTCAGCTGCAACTGTTAAATTGAGAACTGCTTCGCTGTTGGGCTTTTTTCTCCCACCCACAGAGGAAATGTTTGCCCTACTGACATGCTGAATTAATTCCCAGCTGCATGTTTTCAAATAACTTATTTTTATTCAGTTCCATATGGGGGGCATGAGGTTAATTTTTCAAGCTACGTGTAAGGTTGCAATAATTCATTTTTCGTTTATAGTGACATTTATCAAAGTGGCAAGAACCGCCACTAAAACATGTACTAATTGACTTTCTGTTATTTATAATGTTAGATAAGAGGCAAGCAACAAAAAATGATCTGCTGTTTCATATGGTCCATGCAGAATGTAATGGAAAGACCAGTCATTGGAATTACTCTGAATATACAGTGGTTAGCCATGAATAGGTTCTGGACCACATTCAAAACTGTTTTCTGGTCTGCACTCCAGCACTTTTAATTTCTCAAAAAATGGACAGGTCCAAGGTTTGTGGTCCTTCCTATAGCACATTCACAGTGCTACGCTTCAATAAAGTCTGCTGCTCTGCATGTGTGGCGAACAGTTCAGTCCTGGGTTTAGTTTCAAATCCCAAGGCGTACTTGTAAATAGGCACAGGTCTACTGATCAGAATATTATAAAACTGAGATATAATGCCCAAGTTAGGATTTATATATTTTTTCAAACCCTTAGTAACTATGAAAGCTTTAGGTCCTGAACAATAACATTAATAGTGTTAA
This sequence comes from Aythya ferina, assembly GCF_964211825.1. Classification (NCBI taxonomy): domain Eukaryota; kingdom Metazoa; phylum Chordata; class Aves; order Anseriformes; family Anatidae; genus Aythya; species Aythya ferina. The sequence continues at coordinate 79,290,488 of NC_140297.1, read as the reverse complement.
TGAATTTGGGATGAATAATATTAATCTTTTTGTAACAAAATAATATGTAAGCATCTGCAAGCAACTAAAACAAATGCAAGGAATGCTTTATTTTTTATTATTTTTTGTAATGAGCCTTGCTGTTTCTCAAGAAATCACATAGGGATAGCTTTGACTTCTGCAGACTCATGCCTAAGGGAAAGCAAGGAGGCTTTCTATCGTATAAAGGATATTCTTCTAGTGCAAGCTAATCTAAAGGAACCACTACTCAGTAAGGAATTTGTATTTTTATTATGTATTTACTGTGTATTTTTATACATAAAAATGTGGCATGTAATAGGTGTAGCACACATTATTTATTCCAATCTTATATTTATTATCTAAATGGAATTTCTTTGTGCTGATTATACAAAGACAGTAATGAAAAAGCCTAAATCTGTGGGCAAGCCTGAGAGAAGGTGATGGGCTGCTACCACAGACATCAGAATTTTGGCCAAATGGTGGGAGATGAAGCATTGCTTCCTTGAAATATCCAACACAGAATTAATATGCATATCAAAGAAGAAAGCAAAAGTAGACAGATTGAAGATTCCAGAAAGGAAAAGTGTTGATGGCTTGAAATAGTTACTGAGTTGCATGTTAGTCTACTGCTGGGCTCATGCAGACAGACCATTTTCAACACTGTGATAAAATATTTTCTGAGGGATTTTGCATTAATGTTTAGAGACATAGCTTCAAAATGCCTAATAGGAATACCAAGAAAATTCCTAAGAACTCTGCAAGAAGCAAATATATGCTAGAAGGTGCAACAGAGTTATCTCATGACAAATCTGCATACAAATTATAATAATATATAGCAGAAAGTGTGGCCACAAAGAAAATTTTTCTTCACATTTATCCACGTCATGTAGATGGTACTCCTACCTTTAATCTGTTACATACACAGAATTTCACCTTTATGAGGCTGACCAATAAACCAATTTTAATGCAGTCACATCATTTTTTTTGATGCAAAACAGTTTAGTATCTGTCTATAATGCTTTATATATTCCTAGAACAACTGATACACCCTGCACTGATACTGTCCTTGATAAGAAAGCATTTTTCAATAACTATAGTCTCTTCTAGTTTCTCCATTAGTACATTAGGCTGTTAGAAAGGTTATTTTGTGCTTATTGTTTCTTTAAAGTGGCCAGAAAATGAATTGAAGAAATACTGTGTTTAGGAGCAGGAACAAAGCTTTAGCATAAAATACAGTAACAGAGGATGGAACTACATTGAGCTAATTGAGAATTTAACAATGCTTGTATGCAGTAGACATGTTATGCATTGGAGACAAGAGAATCGTGATTGAAGTAGCCTATTTCACAACCTCCATTATGAATTCACATACAGATATATTTATACAAACATAATTATATATCCATGTGTGCATGAATATGTTTCAACTCTTCAGTAGTTTTAAGTGACAAACAGAAATACATAATCCATGAACTAATGAAGTATGTACTACTTAATAATGTAAGAATACAAATAGCAAAATATATGTTTTTAAAAATTAAAATTAAAAATATTTGCCTTTAGTCATATCAACATGGTGAAAATACCTGTTGCAATCTTGCCAGAATCTTGAAACATAGAAACCTTTGAGCTAACAGGAAAATCAATAATAATGTTTTAACAGAACTCAGACTGAGATTTTTAAAGCTATATCAAAGATAATGCCCAAATGCTCTAAGAATCTTTCTCCAGTATCATGGCATAAGACGGGATGAGAGCTTTCTTTTGGGATGACTCTTTCCACTGAAAAAGTTCCAACTGTCCCTGCCAGAACAACTTTACTTCAAAATTATGTCTAGGTACTATGTAACAATGTAAATGCTGAGTTATCAGTGAACCAGAAATAAAGTTTTACTCTTACTGGTTAAGTATTGTCCTTCCAATCTTAATCTGTTTATGATTTTTGCCTTATTTCCACAATCCTCAACACACTCATTGAGATAAATCTCAGTGAAGGCAGACTAATTTTCCAAATAAAGTAGTTCACTCTGAAATTCACATTTCACATATCTTTAAAATATTAAATTTAATCTAAGTTAATTAATTTCAACAGTATATTCACTTCTGAAATGTCTGAATAAACTTCTGGATAGTATATAAGTTGCATGTGATTAAACTGAAGTCATTTAACTGAAAATTCTACTTATTCTGTAGAAATCCTAAAAATATTTTCTGTTCTCTGAATAATATGTCATCTCCTGAGTTACATATGTCTTTGTTAAAAAAGAGCTGTATTTCAAGGAAAATAAATCAGAGGAGAAAAACATTTGGGAGGAAGAAAACAGGATTTAAAACATGTCTACAACATTATGATGCATAGTGTTATAATATACATAATCAAATACATATAAATATATATATATATGCATCTTTTTGTAAGTGTATTCACATATCTATATGCACGTACATATATACACAGATACATGTATACATATATATATGTGAATATGTAACATATGTAAATATAATGTTTGTATACATACACTCCTACACATATTTTTCTATGTATAAGTGACTGGATATGCATGAATGTTCACTCTCCTGAAATAGTTTTACCAAAAGAGAAAAAGCTATGTCAATAAAGTGACAGGAATAGAAACTTCAATTAATGGTAACAAAAAATGATTAGATGCATGGAATCACTCTGATAGAGTTGAGGAGTTAAATGATTTCAGTTCTCTACCTTCAAAAGCAACACAAATGGAAGCTGGCAGAGAAGAGAATGTGCAATAATAAAAGATACAAAAAGCTAAAGAATGGCCTCCCTTTCCTTTTTCTTGTAATGCAAGAACAAGGTGCTACAAAATAAAAACGAAGTGTCAGCTTTACAATTATTGAAATATATTTATTTATTTATTTGACATCATGAATAACTAGTAAAGATCCTTGCTCTATCACTTAGAACAAATGATTGGCCAAATAAATTAAAAATAAGAAGGATGAGGCATTTCTATGGTTAGAATAGTTATGATATATAAACCATGTATGAGTGCAGTCATGTATGAGTGCAGATTCATGCTATGGGCAAACTCTTCCATACTAGATTATTATGTAAGTCTCATTTTCAGAAGTGCATTGAAAGTTTACTTTTTTGGGGGGAAAAAAAAAAAAAAAAAAAAAAAAAAGAAAGGTTTGGTTACATGGAGTTTATTTTAACGGTAAGGACACTAACTTGTTAATATAGTGGCTAATAAAAAATTGTCTGGTTATCACCATAAAAGTATCTACACAAAGCTGATTGAATGAACACGGCACAGCAAAAAAGATTAAGCAACTAATGTAACCTGTTCATATTATTGCAAGCTAAGGGACAAAGAATTTCCAACTTTTATTCTGACTTTGAAAACAGGAATATGAGAAGAGATCATCTAATTTTCAGAAGACACATGAATAACGGGATATAATTATCTGGCACCTTGAGAATGGAAATTAACTTCAACACCATTGTTTCTCAGCTTCAGCATTTAGCTAGGGGAATAACAACTAAATGTTATCAGGGCACTGGGGTTATTATTCCTCCTCATAGCTTGAAAGCCATGTGTATGCTATCACACAGCATGGATCTCCTAGTAGAGCTGTTAGGTTCTGCGATTTGCTTGCAATTTGTGCTTTCCTAATAACTGAACCTGCATCCTGTGTGACCAAGGAGTGACACAGACACATACACAATCCATCAAGCTGCAGACACCCTCAAGATTTATCCAAGCATGGTTTCCTGCTGCACTGTGATCAAAAGATGAACATACTGAAGCCCAATTAAAGCACATGGCAATTAACTGGAAGCCTTTAGAAACAAAACTTCAAAAATAAATCATCTGAAGTTGGAAAGAGCACTGTGTAGCAGATGTTATGATCTACATTATTATTAAACCCTTTAGCACTGAGAGTTTATCAAGATGGCAATGAGATACTTAAGATTTATTACTTAGCTTTAATAAACATACTAAAGATCCAAGGAGATAAGAAAGAATGGGACATTTTCATATTTACCAGTATCCACAGGAATCCCATTTCATATAATTCTATTGGTTTATTAAAAATGGTGTATTTTGGTTACTGAAAATGTCATTTATTTTTGCTGCAGTTTTTACAAAAATATTTACAGATGCCATCTATTTGAAAGGATTGTTTCAAGAAGATGAAGCGTATGGGTAGGACCCTGACATGATATGTCTGCACGTGCATGCATGTGTTTATACATAAGTGGTTGGAGGAGGTCAGCCTAAGCAGGAACTCCTGTAATGATTCACAATTTCCAGAGATGCTCAAGTTACAGCTATTGAAAAGTTAACCTAAAAGAAAAATGAACCTTTCCCTTTCTACATCATCCAACACCAAAGCCTCATTCTTCTTCCTCACCCCTCTCCTTCCTAGACTGTAGGCAATATTCATTACCATTACAGCAGTAAATAATCCTCACAGACAGTGGCAGACACACCTATTTCCCTCACCTGTGATTTTTAAATATTTTATTTCACATAGAAATAATAAAGAAAAGACATAATAGTCACAGAGACTTTTAATAATTCTACACTAGGTATGCTATTATATTGTAAGGCCCTCCTTCCTTCCTTTTCCTATGCTAACTTGCATCCTAACTGCCCAATATGCTTTCCCCAATATTTATATACTAACAGACCACATCTGATGTCTACTTCTATTTCCATGCTCCTTTTTGCTCAGGAAGAACTGAACCATCAATAAAGTAACCAAAGAGTTTAAAAGATTTTCATAAACATCTACATGAATCCCAATAAGTTATAAACATCAACAATTTTCAAATGGTCATGATCATTTGCCATTCATAAAAAAGTACATAAATAGAAGTTTAATTCACACTGAAACCCAAAGAGTTTTTTTATTTACACAAATATCCATCTTTGAATGCTAATCAAATAGTTTAATAATTCATTAAAGTACATGCTCTCTACACAATCATGACAAAGAAGAGCAGACAATGGCAATTAAAATACAAACAATCAAAAAAAAAAAAAAAAATCATCCAGCGCAGGTACTCCAGTTACATCCATACTTAAGGTCTGCCCAAGCAATTTTGTTCTTTAGAAGGAATCACTGCATGGTAATTAATTTGACTTTCAGTGGCTGCAAAGGGAACATTTCTTCTCATAACAGCTCTGAACCCAGCAGGTTTGTAGAACATCAGTGGACTGTTGTTTTTAGTTTGATTAAACTTTTAAGCCCATACCGTGTGGGCTCACTAAAGATAAGACTTGTAAAATGTATATGCATGTAAAATGAGAGCAATGTGATTTATTTGGAGGCAAACCAGATTTCAAATATAAAATGATGAAAGAACAGTTTTATTCCTTGATCAACTCATACTTACTTTTTATAAAATGTACATATACATCCTTGAATCAGTTACTAAAATGCTCAAAAATATATAATTATGTTGTTTGGACTGTTAAGCAATTATTGCCAGTTTCAAGGCTTTGCTACTCTAACATGCCCAAGGCAAAAACTCTTTGCATTCATGAATACTGGAAAGAGCAAGTCATAAATCTATAATCTGAACATCAACATCTTTCAAGCTGCCTGTAGTATGGGGGGGGTTTACTAGTGGAAACATATATTTAAATCTGAGACTGCTGATTTTATTTACTGCCCTCTGATTTTTTTTTTGTTTGTATAGTTCTTCTACCTGTAATCACCTATCTACCCAATACTTTCTGAATTAATAAAAGCTACCAAGAAATAGATGACACAGACACTGAATCCAGGATTGTACACGACTCTCAGTGATGTAACTACAAAGGAGATTTTGTCTTTTCCGTAAAAAAAGCACATGGTACAATGTATACTTCTGTCTGCATCAGGCAACAAAGTAGGAAGTGAATGAATGTTTCCGTAGCATTAGAGCAATACAAGTTTGTCAAATAGATGTTATATTAGATAAATTTCTCTATTCACTTGCCGTCCCAAGCACAAATGAAAAATCCTGGAGCATTGGTTTGGATGGCTGTATTATACTGTTCAACAGGAGAACAGTGGTGATCCTGTCCCAAGGAAATTAGCTTGTATTAATACTCCATCTTAACCCCTGTCTTCAGGAAATTCTTGTTTACAGTTCAGGGTTGAAACCAACCATTTCTTCTTTTCTCCTTCCTAAAGAGATGCTTGTAATTAACAGTTGATGGAAAAGGAAGAAGGGAGAAGGGAAGAAGAGAGGATGGACCAAACAAATCAGATAGCACTAAACACTTAACCTTTCCTTTCTTCTTTTAGTGGATATCCTGATACACTTTGTCCTGAGACAAAGACGTCCAGTAAAGGTAGGCAACAGCAACAGAGGGAAGTACAAAAGAGTCTCTGAAGCTTCTGATTTAGAGCCTATGTCAAGATAGCACACATTATGTGTCTCAGGTGGGGAAATGATATAGGTATAGATAAAGATAAAAGAGAGAGAGACGATATATAGACAGACAGATAGAAAGATAGATTATACATGTAGGTAGCAAATGCAAACTTTTTCTTATGCATCTCCCCAAAAGGTGAAAAGTAATGACACCAAGAACAGAGAGGTTCTCCTGAAGGTTTCTTCTGATCCAGAATCACTCACTCTCTTCACTGAAATCTCAAAAAGCCAAATGCACATCCTATCTCAGCCTGAATGTAGAGAAATGGGTACAGGAATTTTCCATGAATATAGAGTGTAAGAATGTAAAAGCTTCAGTTAAACAGAGTCAATTACAAAACAAACAGCTATGTGCTGTGATCCATGCAAACTTCAGAGGACCTAAGAACTGCTTTACATTACCAAGTTTCTCAGTATGCTGTTCATAAGGTACTTTGTTCCATCTACTTCCAAGGGAAATTCTTTATACATGAAGAACAGGTATGCCTGAAAAACTCATCTCTAGTAAGTGAATGATTAGACACAGTACAAAACACCTGAAGCTTTATAGGAATCCCAATGATAAATTCATAGTTATATTTCACACTGCACATATGAAAACCCTCCCCAAACTAGGACAAGCTCAAGAGTTTAACCTGCACAATGACTGCAAAATACTGCATCTTAACATTTTTATCCACCACTGTAAAAAAAAGCAGAAAAACAAACAAACAAAAAAAAAACAAACAAACCCCAAAATCCAAACTGTAGCTAAGCTTGCTATGCTACACACATTCTATAGGGCAATCTGCTGTTTTGAGGAATTTACAGATTGAATGGTTGCTATAGCCAGCAAGCCAAAGTACAGTTTGAAGTAAAAATGTCTAACCTATTGAGAGCATGAGCAGATTCATCACTTTTGCTATTTTATAAACACCATAACCTCAGTGAATTAGATTGCATTTCAAAGCAAGAATAAACTGCACATAGAAATGAAAGAACTGCGGCCAAATCAACAGCTCATAGCATGACACATTAAATCTACTCTGCCAAACAGTTTCAGCTTCTTCTCTAGGCTACATTTGAATAAATACCTTAAGTCACAGTATACACTAGCAACATATTTCACCTGGTATGTGAACAGGAAAATAAAACTGGACTAGAAAAATTTATCAAATTCCACGTCTTTCATTTACTGAATGGTTTCAAGTGAAAAGTGTAAATTTACACTTCACTTTATAAATGTTATGTCAGTACTTTCAAACAAGTGTACTTGGATTCTTATGGTCTTTATGAATTTCTTATACCTTTGTCATCCTCACTATATTGAACAGGATTTTTCAGTATACTTTAAAGGCAAAGATTTAGTTATCAAATGGTGTAATACAAAGAACGGCTTAAGCTTCAAAATAATAATAATAATTTTGACCATTACTGGTACTCAGATCAAAGGATATTTATAAAAAAAAAAAATAAAATAAAATGCACAGGGTTGGGGGAAAGCTATACTAAGTTCTGGGGTGTGTGCTTGCAGCCCATAAGGTGAACTCCTTTCTGGGTTACATCAAAACAGGAGTGGCCAGAAAGTTGAAGAAGGTGATTGTGCCCCTCTCCCCACTTGTAGTATCACGTCCAGCTTTGGGGCCCCCAGCACAAGAAGGATGTTGGTCTGTTAGACTAGGTCCAGAGGAGGGACACAAAGTTGATCATAGGGATGGAGCACCTATAAGGAAAGGCTGAGACATCTGGGGCTGTTCAGCCTAAAGAAGAGACGTCTCCAGGATGACCTTGTTGCACCTTTTCAATATTTAAAGGGGGCTTGTAAAAAGGGTGGAGAGCAACTTGTTTTTTTCAGGCAGATACTGGCAGGATGAGGGGGAATGGTTTTAAACTAAAAGAGAGGAGATTTAGATTAGAGATTAGGATGAAATTCTTAATTTGGATGGTGGTGAGGCACTGGAGCAGGTTGCTCAGAGAAGTTGTGGATGCAGAGGGTGGCGTCCCTGACCATGGCAGGGGTGTTGGAACTGGGTGATCGTTAAGGTCCCTTCCAACCTCAGCCATTCTATGATTCTATGATCTGAACAATTCAGTTTAAGAATTTGGGCTTGGGATCCTTCTAACAGAATGTGCTGGTCCTCTGGGACAAATTACAGGTCAAAACTGAAAAATTAGAAAGCAAGGTAAAATCTATGGAATCTTATAGTAAAAAGACAACATAACAGCAAATACTCTCCCCATAAAGGAAGTAAACATTTTGAAGTCTGACTTCAGTTTTGCTGGAACAGTGTTTCCATGTTGCATTCTTGCAAATAAAAGTTGTATTAGGCCAAGTTGCTAAACCTGCAACATCCAACTAAATGCTACAGGACACCTTTCAAAACTGCTCTTCATAAGTATTATAGCCTTCTGATTAAAGATAAATGCACATCATCTACTGGTAGAAGCAGCATTAAAAACAAAGTTGTAATAAAAAAAGTGTATCTAACGTATCTAAAAGGCTGTTTTGCCTTATCAAAATTTGCTTGAGTCAAAGGTCAAACTTATTTCTTGTGCAATGATTCTAGCTCATTCCCTCTTCTTGGGTTCAATAGCTCCAAAGACCACATCTCAATTCTTTGTTTATGGATTGAATGTTTATGGATTTACAATGCAGTGATACAAGAGTTACATACTGCACACTTCCACAAAAATACTCTGAAAGTTTATGCTGGCAAGAACATCTACTTATTTGACTTCTGCAGTTATTCACTGTTAGGTATCCTGGCAGTCTTCCTTACATTCTTTTAATATAACCCACTTATTTTCTGAGGTTGCAAGAATCCATATATATGTGTATATCTATATATAGATATATAGATATATAGATATATAGATATATATATACTGTCCCCCATACAAATGAACCACTGGCAGAGGAAAATTAAATAGTTCCTCATTCTTCCTAAACCAAAAGCAAAACCAAGGAAAAAAAATAAATATGACCTTGAGACTGCATCCGTTGGTAATCACCTGCCTCTTCTCCCATGCACAACTGTTTTCAGAGGCAAGGGTTGAATCTCAGCATCATAAAAAAAGCCAGATTCTCTCCTCTGTTACTGCTTTGCAATTCCTCTTATAGCATCTAAGAGTTACACTTGTATATCTGAGGGAAAACTTGGGGCAGCACAAGGGTCCAACCTATAGTAAATGCTTTTTGATTTTGATTTGCTCTCTTACTCATCTGCTATAAGAAGCCACTGAAGCTCAAGCTGCAATGCAAAATTCATAACATTTTGATGTGAAATACAAGGGCCAGGGAAATGTAAGGAAAAGCAGAAGCACAGATGCGATGAGAAGTTCAATTTAAACCAAGAAATAACACAATATGATCATGAGGCAGCCTACAGTGCCATAGCTTTAATATCTGCAGAGAGCATGTATCTGAGGAAGGTGGGGCATTATGAGAAGTTACACTAATAGGTGCAACATTAAAGAACTGGTTTAATAAAGTTCAAAGAGAAAGCTAGGTGATTTCAACAGGATTTGAAAAATAAATTTTATGAAGTAGATGAAATGACTGAATCTATTTTATAGATAAGTACAGATAATGGGTGGACGTTTTCAAAGGATTTGCTATTGTCACATCTGTGGAAGGGGTCACAAGAGGGAGCAACTTCTTATAACATGCAGGGATGAAGGCAACTAGGATAGCATGGCTTGAAATGAGGTGAATATTTACAAACATGAAAAAATATAAAGAACTTACTAAAATACAATGCAATTATGCAATTGGATTGGAAGATTAAGAGAATAAAAATAGTGTGGGTTAAGACCTGCTTTCAAAGAGCCAATTGCTTGTTAGAGACTGGTAAATAAAAACTGTTGCTAAAGAGTTGCATTCTCTAATAAAGGAGTTTAAATTTCCTTGAGAATAGAATTAAGAGCTGGCAACATCTGTTACTATAATTATTGCCTATTACCTGTATTAGAATAGTGCCTGAGGCCCCAGTTGGAGTTTGTCCATCATTATGCCAAATACTTATGAATACATGATAAAAATCACACTCAAGGACTTTGTGGAAGGAAGTAGATGAATGGGGGAAGAATTGAGACCTTTGTCTAATGGTTAGGTAATGAAGGGACAGAGGTTTACTGCTTGTTCCAACTTGAAAAATAGGATTTAGATGCCTAAATTACTAAGGTGCATCAGAAAATTTTACCTGGGATTGCAGTTGAAAAAAACACTACAATGTGGAGGTAAAATGGTTCCCTGATTTATTTCCCAGAATTTGGGATTGCATTGAAACAGTGGTTGGATTTTTCTGTTTCACTTTTGAAAGTGAGAGTATTTCCCTGATGATTGTGTACTGGCTCAGAAGAGGAAGAAGGGTACAGGTTTCAGTACTCCTGTATGTGGGGGAGGAGGGTTAAAATTAGAATGTTATGCTTGTTTTTTACAAGCATTTTTGAGCACAATACTCAAGTCAGCTACATGAGTGATGGGATGCTCCAAAAGTTAAAGTTGAGGAAAACTCTTGTTTAATAACCAGTAATTAATAACCAGATAAGTCTAGCTACACAAAGAGTCCCTTATGAAAGAAGACCCTATTGCAACCTGGACAAATTGCAAAAGCTAATAGAATGAAATTAGTCTCTGTTTATTGCCTATCATAGAAAATCATTCTGCAGTGCAACAGGTAATGAAGAAGAGCTCCATCATGCCAGAGAGCAAGTATCTAGAAATTATCCACAAACACTGCTGGGGACAGTTGCTGAAACACATATTTTTGAGGAAGTATCTCATCAGTTCTTAGAAAAGAAGAAAAACAATCACTTAAGAGGAAAAGAAAATGTATGTTTTTCTAAACAAATAATTTTATTTTTATATTGGAAACATACATGTTTTTAAAATATCTGTGCTCTTCTTCAAGCAATTGATACCTGGAAGCCTAAATCTCTTTTACATGAGGACTGAACTTCTAAAACATGCATGGCTGAAGGTAACTGAACACATTCTGAGATTTTCTATGTACTGTACATACTAATTTGATCACAGGCAGTTAGAACCTGAATATATAGAGTTAAAGTCCTTTCTACACTTCTAACAAGTCATGTCTAAAATCCAAGACCCTCAAAAGGAACTATACGTAGTGATGATGGGCCAAACATTTTTTCTTCCTTCCAGACTTGGGAAGGGAGTTCATGAGCCAGAGCTGGATGCCTCAGTACATTATAAAATGAAGAGATATGGATGCCCAGGAGAAGAATTCATAGTAATCAGCTTCCTAAACAGGGAAATGCATAAGCCAGACAACAACAACAACAACAAAAATCATAGAGATGATCTGCAATGTTGCCTTCTGCTTTAAAGTGCCTAACTGCAACCCAAATTATGTGCTTATGTGAAAGTGGGATTCACAGCCTGGAATCCCATCTGCACTAAACTCTTCTGATTATGGAAAATTGGTTCACTCTTTTCACTTAAAAACTGTCTGTCAAAGAAGGAGGAGGAGAAAGGAATGTTAAAATAGACTAGAGATTACAGCAGTTTCTAAGGAAACCAGAGTCAATTCCCTCTCCATGCAAAATGAGCTGAAATTCAAACCTTTCACCTCCCACGGGAGTGTACCTCCACTACTTACCTAGGGCTAGGGCTAAGCCTAGGGCTAAGACACACGTCAAATATAGCAAGTACAAAGCAGATGCCGTATGGTTACTGTCCAGGTGCACACTCTCTAATCCCATTAAAAAAATCCTCTGAGGCTGTAAGCATATCATTCTGAGGTAATAATTTCAGAAAGGGATATATCTGTACTGTTATAATGCTCAAATTTCAAACAAAAGCAAAAATTAAGAAAAGGCTAACAGCACAGAGAAATTGAGAAAATGGTGGGGGGAAAATAAATAGAACCATGAGAAAATGCAAGAATAAGATGTTCTTGGCAGGAACAATGCTCGAAGTACTGGAACAACAGATAGATTTGTGACCCTCTATTAGAATAAAAATATACGCTGAGAGTTATTTACTATTTAATTAACACCTGATAAACTGAAACTGAAACAAAGCTGAAAAGTCTTGCATTCTCCAGTAGAGATCTTAAACATTCCCTAATCAAAAACTAAATTCTATATATTTAATATGTAAATTCAGTTTTTAAAATAGTTGAAACAAACAGGTCTACATTTGAAGGAATGCTTCTGTTAAAATTGCATATCACTATGTAGGGTTGTGATCAAAACACGAATTTCTAAAGTAACAGCAAGAGAAATATACATGCTGATGTTAAACAAGGCAAAACAAGACTAGATGTAGGGCATACAAAGAATTATGAAATTAGGGGACACCATGAGGTCTTGGAGAATATAAAAAGTTAGGAGAGAAATAAAATAAAGCAAGGTATGTGAGCAGTATAGAATATGGGGAAAAAAAATCAGAATCAAGAACATTAAAAGTTAAGCGTGATGATAACTAACAGACCTCCTTGGGTTGATCATAAATGTCACGCCCTTGCAAGTGTCATTAACAATGCATTAATAATTGCTTAATTGCCCCAAAAGCAAACAAATGCTAATCCACTTCCATGCCAAACAACTACATGAGAAATTAAAAGCCCGAAAAAAACTTAGAGCAGATATTTGCAGCAGCATGAGGGAAGAGATGGGGACTAGAGCCTGAGGAAGGTGGTTTAGTGTGCTCATCTAGAGTAATGGTTGCACATTCTGTACAGGATTACAGGAAGTACCAACTTTGTTTCCCAGTCTTGGAGTATTTGTGTGTTAAGAATGAACCCAATAACTGAAACAGAATTTGCTCTAAGACAATGAGTGTGAAATGCTACAACATTACTTAGATACAAGTAGTCACTATTTATGTTGAAGTCACTGGGACCTACTGAAAGTCACTGCACTTTTCATCAATTTTATGTGTCTTTTACCCTATTTTCTGCTCCACATCAGCCCAAGGTGTATGTAAATTGCACTCTTCCCCCTGATTTTTTTTTTACATGCCTTGGAAGCATGCTAGTTGGAAAACCAGTTTAACGGCGTGCATCTCTTTAATGCATAGGCTCTAATGACAAGGCTCTTAAATAAAAAACTTACAAGGACTGTAAATAGCATCTGCCTGTCATTAAGCAATAGGATGCTGCAGATAAAGCAAAGTAAAGTTCAATAGGAAGAACTCCTACAAGTAAGGAAATACATTTTTTAGCAAGAGAGAAGCACAGTACTCTATTCTCCTAGCATTTGGTGGCAGATCTGGTGTTTGCTTAGAATATGTTGAAATACGACAAACTGCCTTATGGAAACAGCCACATATACAAGACCTTCAGCAATTACAACACATAAAGGGTTGCTAGAAATTTCTGACTAATAATCACATTAGCGTGATACATTTTATTTTCAAAGCTAATTTGCCAGCATTTTACAGTACTTATTGTACATTGTTGAATGCTGATTACTGAGTTAATCCATATCACAGAAACCTGACATCTGAAACGCCCTGACAACAGCTGCACCAATATGCATTAACTAGTTTGCATGTGCAGTTTTCTGTAATAACCAGGAAGATGCAATTCAAGGTCATTATTATTACAGTTACTCATTATTACAGAAACCTCAGAGAAGAAATAAAAAATAAGTATTCAAAAGCAATGACGAGCAGAATGAATCATATTCCTAAATGTAAGCAAAGATATTACTTCACTCTAAAAAATATGATGGTAGCTCATATTGTGAAATATTGTACTTAATATGTGAGCAAATCCTTCTCTCTACTCTTATGCGAGTAAACCTCAATCTTAGCTGGTGTTGGTGTCTGAGTTATTGAGAATGTTTAGTTTAGTATTTTTTAACCTTAAAGAAGCTTAAAGGTGGCGGCTTATACTTCTAGGAGAGAAGCAAGCATGAGAGTATTCACCATAAAGCTAGCACAAGCTAGATTCATCTCCACTTTCAGTGTGGTAGACACAAGGGGTATTCAGACTGCCAGTTGGTGTCCTGGCTGTTTGAATTTTGTCTTCAGACTGGACTGTGACTTTCTGCCTCTTAGCAAGATGGACATACCCCTGGGGACACTGAGAGCCTTTCTCATCTGGTCTGACATGAGAGGCTATTTTCTGGTTTGCTTAGAAGCAAATATTTCACAAAATCACAGAATCACAGAATTTCTAGGTTGGAAGAGACCTCAAGATCATCGAGTCCAACCTCTGACACTAACAAGTCCTCCACTAAACCATATCACTAAGTTCAACATCTAAACGTCTTTTAAAGACCTCCAGGGATGGTGACTCAACCACTTCCCTGGGCAGCCCATTCCAATGCCTCACAGCCCTTTCATTAAAGAAGTTCTTCCTAACATCTAACCTAAAACTCCCCTTGCACAACTTAAGCCCATTCCCCCTCGTCCTGTCACCAGGCACATGGGAGAATAGACCAACCCCCATCTCTCTACAGCCTCTTTTAGGTACCTGTAGAGAGCAATAGGGTCGCCCCTGAGCCTCCTTTTCTCCAGGCTGAATAAACCAGGCTCCCTCAGCCGCTCCTCGTAGGACTTGTTCTCCAGGCCCCTCACCACCTTCGTTGCCCTTCTCTGGACTCGCTCAAGCACCTCGATGTCCTTCCTGTGGCGAGGGGCCCAAAACTGAACACAGTACTCGAGGTGCGGCCTCACCAGAGCTGAGTACAGGGGGACAATCACTTCCCTAGCCTTGCTGGCCACACTGCTTCTTATGCAAGCCAGGATGCCGTTGGCCTTCTTGGCCACCTGAGCACACTGCTGGCTCATATTCAGCCGACTACACACTAATCCTCCCGGGTCCTTCTCCGCCTGGCAGCTTTCCAAACACTCATCTCCCAGTCTGTATCTCTGCTTGGGGTTATTGCACTCCACGTACAGGACCCGGTACTTGGCCTTGTTGAACTTCATACAGTTGTCCTCAGCCCATCGGTCCAGCCTATCCAGATCCTCCTGCAGAGCCTTCCTACCCTCAAGCAGATCGACACACACACCTAACTTGGTGTCATGTGCAAACTTACTGAGGGTGCACTCAATGCCCTCATCCAGATCATCGATAAAGATATTAAAGAGGACTGGCCCCAGTACCGAGCCCTGGGGGATGCCACTAGTGACTGGCCTCCAACTGGATTTGACTCCATTCACCACAACTCTTTGGGCCCAGCTATCCAGCCAGTTTCTAACCCAACGAAGCGTACGCCAGTCCAAGCCACGAGCAGCCAGTTTCTTGAGGAGAATGCTGTGGGAGACGGTGTCAAAAGCCTTGCTGAAGTCAAGGTAGACCACATCCACAGCCTTTCCCTCATCCACCCAGCACGTCACTTTGTCATAGAAGGAGATCAGGTTCGTCAAGCAGGACCTGCCTTTCATAAACCCATGCTGACTGTGTCTGATGGCCTGCTTGCCTTGTAAGTGCCATGAGATGACTCTCAAGATAATCTGCTCCATGAGCTTCCCTGGCACTGGGGTCAAACGGACAGGCCTATAGTTTTCCAGGTCTGCCCTCCGGCCCTTCTTGTAGATGGGCGTCACGTTTTCTAGCCGCCAGTAGACTGGGACCTCCCCCGATAGCCAGGACTGCTGATAAATGATGGTAAGCGGCTTGGCCAGCTCCTCTGCCAGTTCTCTCAGTATCCTCGGGTGGTTCCCATCTGTCCCCATTGACTTGCATACATCCAAGTGCTGTAGGAGGTTGCCAACCATTTCTTCCTGGATAGTGAGGGCCACATCCTGCTCCCCATCCCCTTCCACCAGCTCAGGGTACTGGGTATCCAGAGAACAGCAGGTATTGCAGCTAAAGACTGAGGCAAAGAAGGCATTAAGCACCTCCGCCTTTTCCTCATCTTTTGTAACAATGTTTTCCCCCTCATCCAGTGAAGGATGGAGATTCTCCTTAGTCCTCAGTTTTACATTAATGTATTTGTAAATACATTTTTTGTTGTCTTTGACGGCAGTCGCCAGATTGAGCTCCAGATGAGCTTTGGCCCTTCTAATTTTGTCCCTGCACTGCCTCACAACATCCTTATAGTCCTCCTGAGTGGCCCACACTCTTTTCCAAAGATTGTAAACTCTCTTTTTTCTCCTAAGCTCAAGACACAATTCTCTGTTCAGCCAGGCTGGTCTTCCTCCGTGCCGGCTCATGTTTGGGCACGTGGGGACAGACTGTTCCTGTGCCATTAAGACTTCCTTCTTGAAGAGCGACCAGCCTTCTAGGACTCCTCTGCCCTTCAGAACCGCCTCCCAAGGGACCCTACCAACCAGTGTCCTGAACAGTTCAAAGTCAGCCTTCCGGAAGTCCAATACAGCGGTTTTACTGGTCCCCTTCCTGGCTTCTCCAAGAGTGGAGAACTCTACCATTTCATGGTCACTCTGCCCAAGACAGTCTCCAACCACCACACCTCCCACCAGTCCTTCTCTGTTTGTGAACAGAAGGTCTAGTGGGGCACCTCCCCTGGTAGGCTCACTAACCAGCTGCGTCTGGAAGCTATCTTCCATGCTAGTCTTCGTCCTAGACTGCTTTCTCTGGGCTGTGTTGTGCTTCCAGGATATGTCAGGGAAGTTGAAGTCACCCACAAGAACAAGCGCTGACGATTTCACAACTTTTGTCAGCTGCCTGTAGAACTCCTCATCCGTCTCGTCATCCTGGTTCGGCAGTCTATAACAGACCCCGACCAGGATGCTAGCCTTGTTGGCCTTCCCACTGATCCTAACCCACAGGGACTCATTTGGTAACCCAAATGTTATAGAGTCTTGTATACTTCAAGAAACTACTAGAAACTACTGATTAAATACAAATAATCACTGAAAACTGGCAGATCTCTCCAGATCTTTATTCCTTTGTCTCTATCCTCACTTATTTTACATGCTCTAAAGCTATTGAATAATATCAATAGATAAGAAATCATGAAACTAGAATAAAGATCTTATATTTGCATATGTACATTTATAAGTATCTTGCAGAGATAATGTTATAACATGTGGAATGTGGATGTTATTCAGTTTCAGGGCATTTTGAAGTTTATTCTCATCTTCACCAATTGAATTTCATTTACAGTTAATGTAATTTCTGTGAAATATTTAGATAATAAAATAATTGTTTTGCCCCTTTTAGATCTTATTATGAAATCACGTCTCTGAAGAACAAATAATAGATAGAAGATGAGTCTAGTAAGTTTAGTAAAAGATTAAAATGCAAGAGCAAATCAGCCACTGAATCTGCAAGTTTAAATTCATCATTTTTATAAATACTGTGGTAACTGATGTAACTTCTAAGATGATGATAATAAATATGCATTGAAAAACTCCATCTGTTTCAAAATGTTATATATTACTCTGTAGTGTAAAGAGACAAAAATCTAATTACAAACAAATCAAAACATTAAACAAAAGTTTGACATTTAGTTTGCAAGAAACATAAAAAAATAGTTTACAGGCTGCAGTGAAAGTTTGCTAAAACATTATCATCAAAGCTCTCTTTTCTTATTTTTTAGCAAAAACATCTTCAAGAACATACTTATTTTAACAAAACACCTATAGAGTAAAAATTTTGGAAGTTCACAATGGAGTTTTGCCACAAAAAGTTCAGCAACTAAAACCCCTTGTTTCCAACTAAGCTAGTCTGAGACCCTAAATCAAATACTTTGTATGCTCCTTCTACCATTCCCAAGCAAATGTTTGTGGTGGTTTTACCGTGCTGGGCAGCTAAACCCCAGAACCGCTCTCTCACTCCCCCTCTTTTAGATGAGGAGGGGGAGAAGTAAAGCAAAGAACAACTCACGGGTTGAGGTAAGGATAATTTAATTAAAGGGAAATAATAATAATAATTAAATAAAGATTATTATGAACTAAACAATTTAACTAAAGGGAAATAAAAAGGGAAAGGGGAAAAAGGAGGGGGAAAGGGAAAAAAATAAAAAGAAGGGAGGAAAACAAACAAATAAAATAAATGAAGGCTATATGGAAGTGCAGAGGAAAGAAATTACTATCTACTTCCCACAAATGAGTGATGATTGACTACGTCCTTGAAGCAAGGCCTCAACGCACGTAGCCGGTGTTCGGGAGGAGGATCGACGTTTTCCCAACAAAAGCCCACCCCTCCCCTCTTCTTCCTGTTTCCACCTTTTATTGCTGAGTGTGACATCACATGGTATGGTATATCCCTTTGGTTGGTTTAGGTCAGCTGCCCTAGTGATGTTTCTCTCCTCACTTTTTGCCCACCCCCTAGGAGGGTTAGAGAAAGGCCCAATGCTGTGCCACTGCTGCTCAGCAGTAGACACAACACTGGTGTGATAACACTGCTGTTCCAGCTACAAGTGCAGAGTACGGCACTGTATGGGCTGCTGCCGGGAAAGTTAACATTCCAGCCAGACCCAGTACACTGCTTTGACTCCAGAATAATTGTTTGGGGATAGAGATAAATTCTCCAAATAAGAAGCACATAAAGAAAGTGTTGATTGATGTAAAAAACAGCTTTTATCCAGTGCTAACTGAAAGAAGAATTTTCCTTTGACTTCTTGAATTTGTGTACTTTTGTTTTCTTTTTGTTTGTTTGTTTTTCTTTTTGATTTGTTTTGCTTGTTTGTTCCAGATAGTTAACAGCTGCATCTGATCTGATGAACAGAAATATTTTTATTTTTAATTTCTCTTCGATCAAATTCCAGCAATCAGGCACATTAGTCAGATTTTGCTTTATGCAATATCTTCTTGATGATACATTTTTAACAACAACAACAAATTGTAGAGCTGCCTATGAAATTATAATATACCACCCTCTCAACTTTCCCAACATTTGATCTCATGAAATTATTTTACCCATATGATATTTTATTATCAATTCTGTATGGTGGAGCTTTTCCTTGCAAAGGCACTTTGTTTTCTCTTGCATTTGAAAAAATAACACTCTGAGAGCATACATCAGATCTTACATGCTGCTTCTACAGGACGTACATGCTCTCTCTCCATCTTTTTTGCTTCCCTTGAAAGGTAAGGGGTCCTGTAAAATTTATGGCTTAGTCTACTTCTGAAATCTGTTGCAGTGCTACCTTACAGATTTATGTCCTCAAAGATCTGCATAGCAGCTTCCCATCCCGCCTTGAGAGGACAAACTCTAGTAAGCTTTCCACAGCTTCTCTGACCTTCTCTGTCCATTCTCTCTGTGCAAACAATTCATCTTCTCCCGTGCAGTCTGCAAGCAGAACTCTATTGAGCCAGTTGACTGGTGTCAGGGATTTCCCTAGCTAGCTACCCCTTTGCTCTTTCCTCTGTGCTGTCACAGCAGAGAAATGACTGTATGGCAGGCTAAAGCTGATATTTTGTGATGAAGGGTACAAATTGGGCAGAAATGAAAAAATATATATAGTCTGCTTGTGTGTAGATTTTGGGGAGGGAAAAATCCTGACTGTAACATACAAAAGGACAAAATAACTTATTTTTGTGTTGTGCAAGTTAAAGATTTTCTATACTTAGAATTATACTATGTCAATGGATTACAGTCTTTGAAATATTTTTATATCTTTGTGACTCTTAGCAGTTGTTTGTTTGTTTGTTTGTTTGTTTGTTTTGGTGTTTGGTGGTGGCTTTTCTGTAAAGTCTTGCCTAAGTTATTCATGAGGATCTTGCATAGGATTTTTTGGGGGGTTGGTGGTGGCTTTTCTGTGTGATTTTCTCCAAGGTTTTCCTATGGACATTTTGGGTTTTGGTGATAGTACTTTTGTAGGATTTTCCCTGAATTATTCATGTGGATTTTGCTGTGGATTTGGGGCGATTGGTGGTGGCTTTTCTGTGGGGAATTCCCTAAATTCTTCTCTTGGATTTTGTCTTGTATTTTTTTTTGGTGTTTGCTGGTGGTTTTTCTGTAGTATGTTCTGTAAGTTATGCCCTTAGATTTTACATTGGAATTTTGGGTGTTTGGCAGCGGTTTTTCGGTAGGTTTTCTATAAGCTCTTCTGTTGGATTTTGCAGTAGATTTGAGGGGGTTGTTGGTGGCTTTTCTGTACAGTTTTCTGTTTTTCTCTTCGACTTAGCAGTGGATTTTGGTGAGGTTGGTGTTGGCTTTTTAGTAGGGTCTTGTCTTAGTGTTTCTGTTGGATTTTGCAGTGGATTCTTGTGGTTTGATAGTAGCTTTTCTATAGGGTTTTCTGTCTTTTTTTTTCTGTTTGATTTTGCATTGTGGTTTTTGGATTTGGTGGTTGATTTCCTGTAGGATTTCCCTGAATTTTTATCTTGGGTTTTGCATTTCATTTATTTATTTATTTACTTAAGGTGTTTGGTGGTAGATTTTCAGTAGGGTTTTCTCCAAGATTATACTGTAACTTTCCTTTGAATTTTGGAGTTTGGTAGTGTCTATTCTGTAGAGTTTTCTTTAATTTTTTCTGTTTTAATTTGGCATTGGAATATTTAGCTTTTGGTAGATGCTTTTCTGTAGGGATTTCTGGAGGTATTGGATTTTTGTGGTATTTGTGATGGCTTTTATCTTGAGGCTTTTGTTTGTTTGTTTGTTTTTCTAAGCTTTGGCATTGGATTTTGCAGTGGAGTTTAGTGCACTTGTGGTGGCTTTTCAGTAGGGTTTTCTCTAAGCTTTTCTGTTCGACTCTGCAGTGTATTTGTGGAGTTTGGTGGTGGCTTTTTTTTTTTTTTTTACATTATTCTCCAAAATTTCCCCTTGGATTTTACATAGGACATTTGGGGTTTGGTTGCATCTTCTCTGTAGGGTTTTCTCCAAAATTTTTCCTTGGGTTTCTCTTTGGACATTGTGGGTTTTGGTGATGGCTTTTCTGCAAGGTCCCTGAATTATAGAATCATAGAATCACAGAATATCCTGAGTTGGAAGGGACCCTTAAGGATCATCAAGTCCAACTCTTGATACCGCACAGGTCTACCCAAAAGTTCAGACCATGTGCCTAAGTGCACAGTCCAATCTCTTCTTAAATTCAGACAGGCTCGGTGCAGTGACCACTTCCCTGGGGAGCCTGTTCCAGTGTGCAACCACCCTCTCTGTGAAGAACCCCCTCCTGACGTCCAGCCTAAATTTCCCCTGCCTCAGCTTAACCCCGTTCCCACGGGTCCTGTCGCTGGTGTTAATGGAGAAAAGGTCTCCTGCCTCTCGACACCCCCTTACGAGGAAGTTGTAGACTGTGATGAGGTCTCCCCTCAGCCTCCTCTTCTCCAGGCTGAACAGGCCCAGTGACCTCAGCCGTTCCTCGTACGTCTTCCCTTGGATTTTGCTTTAGATTTTTTTTTTTGGTGTTTGATGGTGGCTTGATGAACACCAAATTTTGGGGGTTTGGTGGTGACTTTTCTGTAGGGTTTTCTCTAATATTTTCCTTTAGATTTTGCAGTGGATTTGGGGAGATTGGTGATGGCTCTCCTGTACAAATTTCTGTCCATTTTTACGTTGGATTTTGTGGTAGAATTTGGGGTTTAGTGATGGCTTTTTTTGTAGGGTCTACTGCTAGTGTTTCTGTTGGATTTTGCATTAGATTCTTGGGGTTTGGTGGTGACTTTTCTGTACAGTTTTCTGACAATTTTTCTGTTGAGTTTTGAAATGGATTTTGGGGGGTTTGTTAGTGGCTTTTCTGTAGAGTTTTCTTTACTTCTTTCTGTTGAATTTGGCATTGAATTTTGGGGGTATTTTTGGTGGCTTTTCTCTTGATTTCTTTTTTTCTAACCTTTTCTGTTGGAGTTTACAGTGGAATTTATTGGACATGTGGTGGCTTTTCTGTAAGGTTTTTGGTAAGTTATTCTCTTGGATTTTTACATTGGTATTTTGGGTTTTGGTGATGACTTTTTTGTAGGATTTTCCCTAAATTCTTCCCTTAAATTTTGATTGGATTTTTTTTGGTTGGTTGGTTGGTTGGTTGGTGGTGGCTTTTCTGTAGGCTTTTCTCTAATATTTTCCTTTGGATTTTGCAGTGGATTTGGGGCATTTGGTGGTGGCTATTCTGTAGAGTTTTCTTTAGATTTTTCTTTATTTTCTCTCTCTCTCTCTCTCTCTCTCTCTCTCTATTTTTATTTTTTTCCCAGTAAAATTAGATTACCTTGTTTGAATGGCATGGTATTAAATCCATTGGTGAAATATGGACAGGTAGTCCTAATAGTTATCCTAATAAAGATAGGTAATCTTTAGAGAAAACATATTTGTTACATCTAATATAAAAGGTTGGAGCAAATCAGCTCCCAGCATAAAAAGTAATAGAGTAGTCGTGCCACTATAATTAGGGGTGCATTTTAATAAACCAGAAATATGACCTATGTTCTAAGGTATACATGCTCACTTCTTTGAACCTATTCCAAATTCTAGACTTTTATACTTTTTAATGAAAAAAAAATTGCATAGGAAAAAATATGTTCACACGTTCACATAAATTTCAGATTATGATAAACATTTTCTAATCTATTACAAAGTAAATAGGCATTACAAGACAAAAGAAAAAGAGAAGTTATAGGTTAGTTTTGTCTGTCTGCAGATCTCAGCTTCATTTATGGACTAAGTGACTTAAGCATATTCATTTTAATATACTTTATTCCTGACCTATGAGTTAAATGCTAGGATAAATGTTTCTGTTTAATGTGGTTGAGCCAAAAGAGAGGCATCTTTTACTATGAATGTTTCATATTTATTTAACTGAACAATGACAAAGGCTTTTATTTATTTTTTTTTCTTATAGGATTGCACATCCAGAGCAGTTGAGAAGAAGGGTGTAAAGGGTAAATCAAGTAATTTAATGAACACAGACTCAAATCGTAAGATTTTTGTATTCTATAAAAGGTATTTAATCTCAGCTAAATATGCACTGTTTCTTGTTTCATCTGCCTGTGTTTCTAGTCAATATGAAAACTAAAGTAGAAAGAGAAGCTGGAAGATGTGCATGGTTTTAAAAAACAAAACAAAACAAAAAATCTCCCCCCTTCTCCAAAAGACAAGTCATACAAGATGGTTAATGTAAAAAATTAAATAAATCACCAGTAATAGACACAAAAAAATCTGTAGGTCTATAGGATTACCAAAGACTAAAGTTTCCAAAAACTTTTTGAGAAAGCCTTCCAAAGCCAAGGAATCAGGTTCTTTGTATAAAACAACAGTGCTTTCTGGAATTAAATAAATCTACAATAGAAGTCTAAAGCTGCAATTCTGAAGTTTTAGGGAATTAACAGTGAAAACCTCATTCAGATACTCTTAACAACTCTTTCTAGACCCCATACCTCTTGCTATATCTTTCTCTAAGATTAAAATTAATATGTATATACATGGGACTGATGTGTATATTAATATGCATGTACATGCCATCCTAATTTAAACTGAGAGTAAATACTTATAAAAATATTAGGTACCAACTTCTTATGGTTTAGAGCAGGTGAGAACCCAGTAGTGACAGGTTGCAGTATGTCTGCAATTGTGTTGATTACATATTCCAGAACTGTTTTGCACTTCATCTTCCCACACATAGGATGACAAGTGTAGGTGGCAAGAAGTGCAGGAGCTGAGGAGGGTCAGGATGGTATCAGCTGCATGGATCAAAGGGCCAGTGTCGTACAGTAACAGAATGGTTGCAGTCGGATGGAAGAGCCTATCAGTCAGCATCAGAAGGATGAAACATCACCATAACAAGGTCCCTCATGGTACGAGACAGGAAGAAATAGCTGTCAACACTTGCTAAGTTCAGGAACCATGTGCTAATTAAAACAGCTAAGGAATGAATCACTATCCATTAAATACCCCTGGTGATGCTTAAGAGTGGAAAAGCAAAACAACAACAACAACACAAAGATGATCACCCACATGAATTCAATAACTAAACCACAGACATTTTGCAGGGAAATCAAAGGAGTTTCCAAAGTGATGCAAAATATAAATAATTTTCCCCTATGTGATTTACATTTTCATGGGGATTTATAAGATCAGAGATATTCTTTTGACCTTATGACAAAAGTAGACAAAGCCTAGCGAAGCATTTTGTCAAACTGAGCATCAAAAATGGAGTGATGGACAATCAAATGCATAAAAATACAGCTAATGTGGCTGGAAACTAAAGGTAAATCCTAAGAGACACAGTCCTCCTAACATGAGGAGAATTGCAAATAGAATAAAAGAGACAGACACTAGTAAGTACTAATTCTGTGCTGTATAAACAATGAGACAGTTAAATATTTTCTTCAGTAGAACTACATTAATGTGTCCTACACTCCACTTCTGCCTGTACTTCAGAGCGCCACTCACACAATATTCCCAACACAAGCTCAGTCACAACACAAGGTCAGTCTTTAAATATTATCTCTGAAATAATTATGTTGAAGACATACACATGCATACACAAAATGAAACATACTACCTAAGACATTTTGTAGATTGACTTGTAACCTGCTTCATGTCAGTCATATGGTTTGCAACACAGTCCCACAAATAGCTATTTTTGGAAAAAACAGGGGAGTGGTGAACTAAAATTTTGGCAGCAACAAGTAGCCCCACGTCAAAGTAGGGAGTGAAGAATTTTTTAACCCAGGTTTATCACTGAAGACAATATAATGCATAACTGCATTTTGAGAACATACACTTGTAATTGTTCAAGACTTTTAATCAGATATACTGGGGGGAAGACCTACCCCATCTATGTCTGGAAGTGTGGCATCAGGAGCTTGAAGAGAAGACTAATTCACTTACATAACTCCTGTCCTCTCTGCTATCTTTCCACACTTTTTAAAAGAACTTCTGTACTTTTTATATAGAAAGTGCATTGCTATAATCTTTTGCATTATTTACAGTAATGAATCTTCAAATGCTTATATATTTATGGAACATTACATGCTTTAAATCAAAACAAAACAGAAAAGCCACAATTAATTACTTCTCTGCTGTAAGTTAAGAAAGATTCCCTGGGGAAATAATTGTGTATGCAGCCAGGAGGGCTCCTCTGGAAGACCTTGCAAATCACATGTGCTGTGAGTGGTGGTGTGTCACATAACACTAAAAGGCAACTAAGCTGTATTAACTTACCAAGTCAGCCTATAGAGAATGATACAGCTTTGGCTTGTCCTCAGGCACATCTATGTTATAACTCGATCCCCAGGCTACAGACACAAATTCACTAGATTTAAAAGGGAACCGTGAATTTCAGTATTTTTGAACTATTTCAGCTTAAAATGGGAAATAAGGGCAAGCCAAAAGAGTTATGTTTGTGTGAAGTAGCACCATCAATTAGATCTCCAACCACACTTATTTAAATACTAGTCAGATCCTTAACTCTAGCTGCTTTGCCTTGTCCTGGTAATCACAGGATTAGAGAGGGTATAGCTCATATCATTCCACACACAAAATATTAACAGTCTAGCGCTGGTCATGACCTAGATTTACTGCCATGCCAAGAAGTGTGGCCAAATGAAAATGGAAAGCATAAACAGAAACACAAACTTATAAATAGCTAAAACTTAAAAAGCAAAACAAAACAAAACACTTTTTTTTTTTTAAATATATCATATATCCATTGAAGTGTTAACAACAATCTCAGTTATACACATTATTTTCTTAAACATAATGACATGTAATCAAGACTCAAACACTTTCAGAAACATTTTATATAGAAATACATGAAATTTGTCTTCATTTTTTTTATTTGTTTTGTTTTGCCAGCTGCATACTACTTTTAGAGTTTAACATATTAAAGAAACATAAATGGACCACCAGCATCTTGTATCTCTGCTACCATAAAATATTTTAAGTTGATCAAGCATTTTTTTTGCTTCATATGCATTACCACAAGACTTTTATGTGGTGTACTAAGGCAATCCTTCTAGAAGTAAGATATTCAGTAAATTATTATAATTACATCTCTTCCCTGAAAGGTATTTATTCTTTTTGTGTAAATATTAGCATGAGATATCTGTTATATCACCTTTCAATTACAATGAAAGTTATTTGACATGTAAAAGTTGTTGGAAAAAAAAAAAAAAGAGTAAATAAACTAGCTACCAGTTACATTTCAGCATTTCTATCTCTTAAAGACCAAGTGGATAATTTATGGACAATTAATTAGAAAAGAAACATCAAGGAAAAGAATATAAAATAACATAAGAAAGAATTGATAAAATGCCCATTACTGTCAGGAAATCTTCGACATAACTAGTTTTCCTCTTAAGGTTGAAAAACTCGGTGCTTTCCCAAAATGACTACTTCAAACATTTTTGATCTTTAAATATTAGGGGAGATTTTTTTTTAATTATTTTTTTTTCAAATGAATGCATATAATGAATTTCATAATGTGTATCATTTTAAAATACGAATGTAACCTTATATCTTTTCCATTTAAAAATATACAAAACAGAGTTTTGTGTGTATATTCAGCTGTGTAACATATTATGAATGCATAATAAACATAATATAATCCTGTGTTCATTTTTTTAAGTGGTTAGAAGAATTTTTTCCTTATATAGATATAAGAAAATATATTAACATTATATATTAACATAACATATATTAACAAATATATTAACATTTGTTAAGCAGTTGGTGTGTAAATACAAGTACAGCTAATTTTGTCCTGTTCTCTGTGCAGCTATTTCTAATTACAATAAAAAATGCAAATCATTTATTTTTAGTCTCTCTCCACTCTTTCTTCCTCTTCAGAACTAAATGTAATGCACCTGTCTATCATATCAGATGCTAATAAGCAGCTCACTGTCAGATATCCATTTCTTTAAAATTCTAAAAGGTACAATGTTATTGTGTATTCAGTGAAATACAGCCTCTTTTAAGGAATCACACTCATTTTAGGTTAATAAACACCTTTCTGAAGGTAAACTAGTCTTAGGGAGAAAAAAAAAACAACAGCAAAAAGCTTTCTTTATGAACATGTCATTGCCCCTTAGATTTTTCCCATCAATTTCTCATTCTCTCATTTTTTCTCTCATTCTCTCCCGCTCCTCCCCCCTTAATTCAAGCTACACTGGTTTGTCTTTGCAAATGTATTAACACTAACTGGAGATACACAATAGCAGTTCTTTCCTTATTAACTAAGATTTCCTTTAAAAATAGGTGCTAGGTTATTGTTTCCATGTAAAATACAGTCAGGAGACTAAGCAATTGTCTAGTGTTGTAAGGGTGCAGTCTTGATGAAGTGATGACATTTGACTAGCAGCAACTCTTCATCCTTTGAATTTATAACAGACCTCAAGTGACCAAGTCTTCAAGAACATATTTAGGCACCTTCCCACTGCTTGCCAGTTAAGTATGCAATTAGGTTGTTCCTAACTACAGCAGATGGAAGGTTATAAATAGATAACAGTTGTAAATGAAATCATGTAGCATTTTCCAGAGATAAAGCTGATATATTTTTGCTTCTGACTACTTCATCAATTACTCTAAGTTTAATTTATTTACAATACACAACATGCATCAGTTTGTTTTTTATACAATGAATGAAAATAGTTTGCATGGAATGCAGCAGGAAACACCATACCAAAAAAAAGGTTGACAATTATCTTTCATTATCTTTCAAAAGGCAATTATCCTTCAAAATTGTGTTCCAGTTCATTACAACCTTTACCAGACTTTGTCTGGAGGTTCTAACCTAATTCAAAGGGTATTTGCAGCACTAAATTTTCTCTGTGTTAGAAGAGGTAAGTATAATATATCAGAAAGGTCATATTCAGTTACATTAAAAAGATACAACTGAAAAGACTGAACTATTTTTCATTGAAAGTTTAAAATATGTTAAAATATATTGATATATTGGTTATACTAACAGCTTTTTCTTTTTTTTTTTTTTTTTTTTTTTTTTTTTGACAGAAGAGAAAGATTCTGAAGATGTTGAAATGAATTAGTGATATATTTGGAGCTATAAATATCTTTTTTATTATTATTATTTTTTTAAATATCTTTTACTTAAGATTTGTAACAGCATTTTAAAAGAGAAAAAAAAAAAGAAAAACACATTCAAGTTTTTGTTATGTAAAAGATTTTGAAAGTCAAAATCTCTATTTATATTTTATGAAACTGCTTTTTTATTCATGCCAACTTCAGATTTTTTAAGATGCTTAACCACTCTCTTTTTGTTTTGTTTTTCAAATTTCTGAAAGTAGTAGAAATTTTCATATAGTATATTTTTAATTTCTTCACTTTTTTGAGGCATCTCATTACCTGAAGTGAGTTTCTGTTAATATGAGAGATGACTTACCAGACAACATCTTTGTAAACATTTTTCAAGGTTCCTGATCTAATTTTCTCACAGCTCCTAAAACATCTGTCATGAGTGATTAAAAAGTGTAAAAATTCATAATGCTCTGTTTGAGAAAAAATAATTAAACCAGTTCCAATAAAATGAGAATTACCAGAACTTGATGACAGTTTCTTTGATGCTTAAAAAAGTTAGGGTCTTTTTTCATTTTCCTTTTACATAAGTTTTCTTTTATATTTTCCACTATAATTTCTAATTCAAGTGGAATAGAAATATCAAATATAATGATAAAATGTTACTGTGGTATCTCTGACCTCTGAGAAAGCAAGCCCTAGAAATTTCATTAACCTCTCTGTTCTTGTGAAATTTAAATCCAACATCAAGTGATTTAGATAGTTTGGATAAACATCATGTAATCAGGTGATATTTGAACTGAAATTCCAACCATTTTGAAGATTACTCTTCACAAAGTGTGAAGTGAAAAATATATTTTCCATGCTGCAAGGTAAATCAGGTAAATCTAGAAAACTAGACTAAATTTGAGATCTGACTGGATGAATGTGCAAGCTGTTTGTTATTTACAGATTTCCCTCCATAACTTTAATGTTTCAGGAAACTATAGATACTTATGGCATTGCAAAAATAGGTTTCTGCAAACCTATGTTCAAATCTAAGAAAGAAAATGTGGAATATCTGACAAATGGTCTTCTGAAGATTTTCACTGTCTCATGTCCAAGGACATGGATTTTGTAATCCTTCTGCTTTTCCAATCAGGAAGGGTGTTTGTTTTGGTTTGGTTCAGTCTGGTTGTTTTTGTCAACAAGTCTGTTTCAGTATTTTGGAAATAATAATTAATAATAATAATAATAATAATAATAATAATAATAATAATAATAGAAATAATAATAGAAATAGTAATAATAAAGATGTCCCTGTTCTCTAAAAGCTAAGGATTGTAAAATCAAGCATGCTTCTGGACTGCCTGCAGATTTTATTTTATTAACATGCATAACCATTTCATTTTATAAGTGAATTCAACAGTCAGTTTGTAAGAATATTTCTCACATTCAAGACAAACCATTTCATTTACAAACATATCTACAGAGGAAACAATCCAAACTATAAGGATACTATTTTTATGACCTCTGTATGTTAGTTGAATCAGAATTCTGCAAGAAGTGCTACACTTCTTGGACCTTTCTAGAACAGAGTCATAAGTAAGACCAGTACCCTAACTTGCCATATCAATACAAATGTACTTCTTTCAAGACCAGGAGACTGTATATATTATCAAAACAAACAAAACAAACAAAAACCATACAATACAAAATGTCATCGTATATTAACCTGGTAATACACATTCTGCAATGACAAAAGAATATCTTTTTTTGTTGTTGGTGGTTTTCTTTTGTTTTGTTTTGTTTCCATTTTCACAGATGGAATTCCAACATTGCATTCCAACATTAAAACTATATAATTTTTTAAGTCATTATGACATTTATTTAAAACTCGTGAAACCTGTATGAGAAACCCTACTACCTTTCTCTCTCTCTCTCTCTCTCTCTCTCTCTCTCACTTGATTTCCCCTTTGTTTTCATTTTCTGTCCCTACTCACTAATGCTTCAGAAAACCAGCTTTCCTAGCCTCAGTGCTCTGGAGCCCAGTAGACCTTTTCATCGTCCGCTCATACCAAACTTTCTGAATTTCTAATTTATTTCCCAAGAAATTCAAAACCTCATTTTACTTTTGACAAATCTTCATTATCAAGTCCCAAGGAGTGTAAATTCCCACTGCTGTGCTAGCTCCAAACCAGGAAAGGGAATTTTAACAGTGAAATCCTACATACTTCAAGCTTACCTTAAGCAGAATAACCTCTTACTTGAACTGGTAGGAGCTGGTCTGAAATTGTTTCTAGGACATGTCAATGCCTTGAATTTACATCCAGTGATGTTAGAATGCCTGGTAGGAAACAAAGTACTACACTTATGAATTTATTTTTTCAAATATATGGGTATTTGGAAAATTCCATTTGATAAGGGAAAATCTAAATGATAACCTACTGGAAGTGAAAATGATAACTTTTATATATATTTCTCTTGTTTAATTTATATTTTTAAGATGAAACAGATGGTACACTTAAAATGATTCTTAATTCTTACAGTTGAAAAATTGGAAAACAAAGCAACAGATACTCTGAGACAGGATTGGAGAAGAGACAAGACACAAGAAGCTCTCCAACTAGTGCCTATTGACTGAATAGAACCCTGACCAGAGAGATGTATTCCAGTCTCAGCAACACTGTGTCCTGGTTTCAGTTAGAACAGAGTTAATTTTCTTCCTAGTAGCTGGTAGAAAGCTATGTTTTGGTTTAGGATGAGAAGAGTGCTGATAACACCCTGATGTTTTAATTGTTGCAGAGCAGTGCTTATACCAAGCCAAGGACATCTCAGCTTCTTGCTTTGTCCTGCCAACGGGCAGGCTGGGGGTGCAGTAAGAGCTGGGAGGGGACAGACCCAGGACAGGTGACCCAAACTAGCCAAAGGGGTATTCCATACCATCTGATGTCATGCTGAACAATATATAGGGGTGGCTAGCCGGGGGAGGGGTGCCGGACTGCTCGGGGTTAGGCTGGGCATCGGTCAGCGGGTGGTGAGCAATTGCATTGTGCATCACTTGTTTGTACATATTATTAGTAGTAGTACTATTATCATCATTGTATTATTATTATTATTATTATTATTATTATTATTATTATTATTATTATTATTATCATTATTTTCCTGTCTTATTAAACTGTCTTTATCTCAACTCACGGGCTTCACTTTCCATTTCTCTATCCCGTCCCAGAGAGGGAGGGGGAAGGGTGAGTGAACGGCTGCGTGGTGTTTAGCTGCCGGCCGGGTTAAACCACGACACACTGCAACAAGAAATTTTATTCCCTCCTTTGTCCTTAATCTGCATTCAGTAGTTCATAATTCTTAAATCTGAGAGTATTTAAAAGTAACTTATTTTTGATACTGAACAAAACCTCAAGATTTCAAGAGATACTTGCCACATTCAAATGGGTGACTGACACTTCTTGGTGGTATGCATGCTACTGCCCTCATCACACTCCTCTATTCTGTAAAATTGCAGGTAAATATTGACTAAGTCACTAGAAGAGAAACTTCAACTGATTTAGTACTATACAATTTGCAGCACATATATAGTAAATTAATTAAAATTATTGCTATGAAGTACATAGAATTCTGAAGGAAATAGAAATAAATATGGGCCTATTTTATGCACTACTTCTGAATTTGGACCTGTCTGTTTGGTCTCATTTTTCAGTTAGGACAGAGTTAATTTTCCTCCTAGTAGCTGGTAGGGTGCTATGTTTTGGATTAGGATGAGGAGTGCTGATAACATTTTAATTGTTGCAGAGCAGTGCTTACACTAAGCCAAGGTCTTTTCAGCTTCTCGCTCTGTCCTGCCAGTGGACAGGCTAGGGGTGCAGCAGGAGCTGGGAGGGGACAGATCCAGGACAGCTGACCCGAACTGGCCAAAGGGGTATTTCATACCATCTGACATCATGCTAAACAATATATAGGGGTGGCTAGCTGGGGTTTTGGGGCCAGCTTCTTGGGGATAGGCTGGGCATTGGTCAGCAGGTGGTGAGCAATTGCATTGTGTATCACTTGTTTAGTACATATTGTTGTTGTTGTTGTTGTTGTTGTTGTTGTTGTTATTATTATTATCCTGTCTTTATCTCAACTCACAGCCTTTACTTTCCCGTTTCTCTCCCCCATCCCAGAGAGGGAAGGGGGTGTGAATGGCTGTGTGGTGTTTAGCTGCCGACTGGGTTAAACCACAACAATTAAGAAGCGCCATATATATAAATAGCATGCAATCTCTCTTTGTTTTGAGCATGCAAAGAGATGGAAAATCTTGTAATTCCAGAGATTTGCTCTATGAGGGACTTAGCTACACTATAATTAATCTTCTAGGTAGACATAAAATCAGAGAACAATATTGCTTTAGTATAGAGGAAAAAATATATTAGATTTTATGAAAACTTTACAAATAAACTATATATTTAGGAGTCAATGGGGTTTTTACTTTACGCAACTTCATAGAAGTAATTACTAAAATACAGACTACATTATGGGAAGGTGATGGACCTTTGCAGAGGGATGAAAGAGGTAAATCATGGGGGATAACAGAAAAAGAAATATGCTAATTTTTGAAAACTTGCAGATGAGAGTTTTCATATATGTGGAATGATGGACTTAGAGATTGAAAATGTTTACTAAAATGAATACAACATTGCTGAAAGATGGTTGAGACAGAGCTGCTTGAAAGAGTTATAAGATAATATTTCACAATAGGGTAGAATATCTGAATGAATGACACCCATGCTACGTGATACAGAAAAAATATTTCCTGAAGCTAAAATGAAAAACAAAACAAAAGTACAAAAAGCTGAAGCAGCAGATAATGAAATAATAAGCTGCTCTTCATTGTCTAGAATTATTATTTTAGTATTCTTGTGCACTAATGAATTCAATTACCAATGAAAGAGAAAGAAGTAATCTCAGTCTAGCCAAACTTGAAAATGGTCAGATTTACTACTGACATTTGCTAAATGATGATTTTAAACCCAAGAATGCAATGGTAGAAGTAACTACCTATAATAGTATTAATTTAACCTAAACACAATTCTACTTTAATGTTTGTTTAGTTGAGAATTAAATTAAAATCATTGCATTGCCAAAATGAAAAGAAACTAAAAAACATCATAACCAAAGCAAACCAAACCAAACCAAAAACAACAACAAAAAACCACAGTTTGTTACCCTTTTAGAACCAATTGTGTAGAACAGATGGAAGCAAGACTTATAAAGTAGAAGCTCTGAAATGGCAAATGAGGGAAGGACCTTAAAACTTTTTCTGCAGCAAAATCCTCTATCTATAATTATCCAAATATTTCACAGATAAAAAGTGCACATTTTAATTAATCATTAATATATATCTGGCCAAGCCAAAACATTATTGTTAGTATGTTGCAATCAAAGGAAAAACATTTGCAGAACTGGAATTGAAAAGCTTTCTTTAGGATGCCAAACAAATATTCAGGTTTATATTTTTCATGAGTTTCTGCCTGGAACATGACAATATTCTCTCTCAGATTGTGTCATTTTTTTAGGCTTCACTGTCACTCAGATGACTTGGTGAAGAAGTGCAGGTACTCCCATCTTGTTTTGTTTTCTGATACCATGGATATCATCCTGGTTTTGTGTCCTTTAAGTCCCTGTGAACAAACATAATTATAGAATCATAGAATATCCCAAGTTGGGAGGGACTGACAAGAATAATTGAATCCAATCCCTTGCTGCTCAAAGGACCACCCAAAAAATCAGAACAGCTGTCTGAGAGCATTGTCCAAATGCTTCTGGAACTCTGGCAGGCTTGATGCCATGACCACTTCCCTGGGGAGCCTGTTCCAGTGCCCTCTTGATGAACAAACTTTTCCTAACATCCAGCCTGTCACAGCTCTAAGGGTCCTATTGCCGGTCACTAGAGAGCAGAGATCAGCACCTGCCCACTGGTGAGGGAGCTACAGGCCACCATGAGGCCTCCCCTCAGCCTGCTCTTCTCCAGGCTGAACAAACCAAGCTGCTCCTCCTGAGTCTTCTACTCCAGAACCTTCACTATCTTTGTAACCTTCCTTTGGACACTCTGTAACATTTTATATCTTTCTGATACTGTGGGGCCCAAAACTGCACCCTTTCCCTTTGTATTAAAACAACCCTTTCCCTTTGTCTTAAAACAAAACAAAATTGTGCTTGGATAAATTCTTCTCTGGTGTAAGTCTTGTCCTGAAGCTGACCACAACTACAACAGCACAATTGTCTTCTCAGAGGAGAGAAAGATCCAAAGCATAGAAATGGATTCCATTTTTTCATCAGACTTTACTTAGTATCTTCTTAATGTTTAAGTTACACACTCTTTGACACACTCTTAGGAATAATCTGTAGTGCTATTAGGAAACAAACATTTGATTTTATAGAAACTTTAGCAATTCTGATATTAGAAGTACAACAAAGTTCAGTTTTTCTTCTAAATCGGGCAAAACATAAAAGTCAAAACAATATTGTATACAAAAAATTGTTTACAGAAATCGTATAGAAACTGTTAATTTGGGGAAGAAAAAGCCCACCAGTCAAAAATCTTGAAGTCTTTTAACACTGATTCTGAACTTAATACATTAAATAACAAAGATCTTTGGTTCAAATTATTCTGTTTCACAGAAAATTTCAAGTGTTGGAAATATTGCCTCAGAAAAAAAAAAAAAAAAAAAAAATTTAACTACTGCCTTTGGCAGTAGTTAAAGATGTGATTACAACACAGCCAATTTAAGTACTTCATTTTAACCTTTTCCTTTTATTTTTTTAATTGTCACAAATTTGTTTTCTGTTGCACTGAGTTTTCAGCCATATCATCCACACTGAAGCATCACTTTTCTTGTTCATTAAAGGTTCTAAGTAATAAAAGGATTCAAGTGGAACTTTTGCCTTTATAGAGGCTTTAAAATTGGAAAAGGATTATATGGATGGTCATTTTCAAACTTCTTAAAGGGGAAATTACTTGTAAAATGTCAAGAAACATGTTTATGTATGTAATTTTATTTCTCCATTTGAAAATTGGTTTATTGGATTTATGTATTCATTTATTTTTTAATTTTTGGTCAATTTATGTGAAAGCCAGCTTTTGCTGATTCAGTCAGTTAGTTTAATAATGAGTTAGCTTTACCATCGGTATATCTTCTATAAATACTGTGTAGTCTCATCTGTCTTTCTGTCTTTTTTTTTTTTTTTTTTTTTTTAACAGTTCAGGCACATCCATATGCTTCTATTTTGGTTCATGTCAAAAACATAATCTTACATTTGTTGTTTTTGTTTTCCACCTGCAGTGCTCTCAAAGCAACTTACTTGCAATTAACCAAGTTTTAAAAAGTAAGTACTTAACTACTCAAAGATATTTAACTACTTAACTACTACTGCCTACTGTAACAGAAATCTGCTAGCAGTTTAAACTATAAGAAAGCTATAACATGGTATTACATTTATGTGTCTTTCTGTAAACTGTTATCAATTTTCACTATTTATTACATATTTCATTTTCAAAAAGGGGAAGATACCAAAGGGTGTGCCTATTTCTGTCTGTTAATGTATCAATTAATCAACCATTAATATGCAACCACCAATTTAAAAAGAGACAGTGTACACATGAAGAACTATTGAAATAGATTATTTAAAAAAAAATTTAAAAAATAAAATAACAGACCAGAAAGATTTCTAAAATGTTTAAGTTAGTAACATTTTCATTTATCATTTGCAATAAAATTTACTTCCAGTGAATATATTTGAGATGTTCAAGACTGTCCTCAATTGCTATGTAGTGGAGACTACAATTTGCACAGCTAAAATACAGAATAATATCATTATCATTTGGAAAAACAGTATCCTTTTTTCTCTGCTGCATAAATTACATAATTGTTAGAGAAGGTGCACATTGCATATTGAATAGTTTTGTAAATTCATATAAATTTTCAGTGTGCATCTAATAACAAATAATGCACAACAGGTTTCTTTCTTAATGTATGTATTTTTTTTTCACAAAATGCACATAGTACCAGTATCATCAACAAATGGTATGTCAGTATAGATAGTCACATCCATCAGCCAGCTTCAACCAATTGTGCTAATCTTGAAGTCTAATCCTGAAGTAAACAGTTTGATATCATTCCAATATCAAGAGAAGATTCTCTCTTTGTATGCTTGAAATGCAGGTCTATAATTTCCCTTTCCCCCTTCTCCTGACTTGGATTACTGACAGTACAGCTTCATAACAATAATCTTAATTTTGGCACATATCTAAAAGTTGTTTTCTTCACAAATTTCCTGTATCCTGTTGGAACATACACACAAAGCTCTGATATAAGAGCTCTCTTATATGTAATGGGCACAAGCAATAGATGCTACAGTTAAGACTAAATTTTAGATTTTAGCTCAAATAACATTATTTTTTCAGTTACTTTTAATCTTAAGAACAAAGTGGGCAAAACAAAATTGTTCAGAGTTTAATGTTTTGTTATTGGTGGTGGTGCTTTTTTTTTTTGTTTTTGTTGTTTGTTTGTTTTCAGACAGGGAAGAAATCAGAATTATTGACAATATTCAAGATGTGAGCATGTAATGTCATGTCTTCTGTTTTGTTTTCTGTTTGTTCATTAATAATTCCTGATATACTCTATTTGCTCACTTTCTTGTACTCTTTCCTACAGCATCTGCCAGTGAATACAGAAGCACTCCATTTAACTGATGGCGAGAGAGACAGTACAGGGCTGGATCAGCCTTTGATCTGGTGCAGCTTATTCACATTCAGACAGTGAAAATACAAATTATTGCTAGCTACGTAGAATAGCTGAGATCACCAAAAAACAGTGGAACAAATAAAACCTGGGAGATTATAGGAAATCCTTCACTGATTACAACATCAACAAAGGGGAGCTAAGCACCTACATGGAGTAATCTTCTTTCAAAAAAAAAATTATGCTGAATATTTAAAAAAAAATTGTTCAGTAAATTTGTTAGCAGGGAATAATTTTGTATTGTTCTACTGTTTTATTCCATTTTTTACACATGACAAATAGTATGGGTCAACAATAGAGTGGCTGAAATGATACAAGGTTTTTGTTGCTGCATTTATCAATACATGATAGGCGCTTTATATAAATAAATATAAATATATATATATAAAAAACAAAAAGTCTGTCAAAACAAAACAAACAAAACAAACAAAAAAAAGTCTGTCAAAACAAAAAGACAAAGTCTGTCATCCCAAGGATTCCTCAGATTGGGACTTTATAAATTGTTACAAGTTACGAAGTAACCAGCAAGATTTGGGGTGGTTAAAGGCATCAACTGTCTCTTGTGCATCTTGTTTCCGCTATGCAAATAACTATCTCATCCGTATTCACTCATGGTTAAAGAAAGGAGTTTGTGGAAGAAGGCAGGTGAAGAACAGTAAGTGAAATGTTAAAATACACAACATACATTAAAAAAAAAATACTGCTGAGAGATAGGGTAAAGAACTCTTGTTTGGCATATATATATATATATTATTATTATTATTATTTTTCTTTTTCTTTTTTTTTTTTTTTTTTCCCTGATGTGAAAGAAAAGTCAGGATACACATAATTTATATGTTCATTGAAATTATGGGCAGCTATCCATTTGGCACAGGATGTGAAGTTCTGAGAACCATATTTTATAACAGAAAGCAATATTTTCATACTAATAGCTGAGTTGTAGTGGGGTGGAACACCATTGAGCTATAACTGAGTGACATTATCCAGATTTAGAGTATCAGTTGCCTGAGAATTGTCTTTTACTGGTACAGCTCAGTTTTTTAAGATGTACAGCTTTGCTTTTGGATGATGTTTAATTCTACACTGCCTCAAAGAAAATACTATTTAAGGCTGTACTACCAGCTTACAAACAAAACAAAACAAAACAAAACAAAACTAAACAAACAAACAAACCAAAAAAAAAAAAAAATAAAAATGGGAGCAATGCTGGCCACATCTATTTATGGAATGAGGCCATATAATAGTTTCTTTATGGAAACTCTCCATGAAAACAGCATTCTAATGTTCTAAACAGCATCCTAAAATTCTCCATGAAAACAGTCCCCTAAAACAGCATTCAGATTAAGAACATGCAGCCTTTTGTGACTTTCATTTTTTTTTTTTTCCAAATCTCAAGTATTCTGCACATGGATTATTGTCAATCTTGCAAACAGTCTTGCTTAGCTCATATGCCCTAGGAAGCTAAGGACCTCAATTCCATTCTCTGCTATAAGTTTGAATAAACAAATTTGCTGGAAAAGTGAATGTACAATTAAGCTGACCTTTGAACCTGTTTTACACTGTCAGGAGATAATATACAAAAGTGTTGAGTTTGGTTGTTGTATCTGTTTCTCTTGATTTTTACCTTTACTGTATTAGAGGCCATAACTGGATGTCTGTAATGAACTGTAAGGAAACAAACAAACAAATAAACAAAAAAACACAAAACAGTTCAAGGTTTCTGGCTGCTGTGTTATCATTATTGGTGATTTCAGGTAAGAAATCAGTTTCCACAGCCCAAACAATATGATTTACTCACTTATTTTTACTTTGAGAGCACTTATTATTTATCATCCATCCTTTCTAGAGTATGGACAATAAAACTGAACTTCCCATTGCAAAACTTTTGTAAAAATACCACTATATCTGTAATGTTTAGGCATGATACTTTCAATAGTACTTAAAATTTTAATTTTAATATTTTTTTTCTGTATGAACTCTGAAAAATAATATGGCATTTATGACCATAAAAGAAATACTTGATTTTTTTAATAATGGTTTTTTACTAATTTCTGTTTACCAAATTTGTAAGTTTTACTAGAAATTATTTATTTTATACTTCCAAACTATTAATAAAAATAACAGGATGAAAATGTATTTTTGATTAGTCTGACAGGATGCTTAGGCTGAATGATGATTCCCTACATGCTTCTATTTTCGGAACTATATATTATCTTAAAAATGACTATTAAACACGTATTTTTATAATTATTATAGTCATTGTTTTATCTCATTATGCAGAGTAGTACTTAATTAAATACTTCATAAACCAAGAAAAACACATATAAGCAGAAACACAGTTGAAAATAAATTGTAATTCAATGTGGTGAAACACCATATTTGCTCACTATCCTTGTTGATATTATATATTGATGTTATATATGCTGTATCATTACTGACATTATGAAGTACTATTTTTTAATTCCCTCTGAAAATCATCATATTTTTGTTTTTCACTGGGTCAATATCATGTAAATACATATCAGTTAAATTAAATTAAATTTTATTATGCTGTTAATTATTTCCCTAACATTTTGCAGTTCATCAGACTCATGTCTCAATCCCTGTATTTGTTTTGTATATATATATATATATGTATATTATTACCTGATTTTCCTACCTGTGGCTCAGGAGCACTTATTTTATTTATTATAATAAAAGAGCACTAAAAAGGGTAAGTAAGCAACAGTTTTTAATGTCTTGAGAAAATATTTGAGCTTTACTGTGCTACACAATTACTGTTGCTATAAACACAATTAATTTGACAGGTCTTTTCCAGGGGTTTCTGAGTATGGAGTAAGTTTATTTGATTTGCCAATAACCAACATTCCTATGGAAACATACATATTTATTATTCAATATGCTTTGTGTATATTTCGGATCTTGGATGTTGTGTTCTGCTAAGCCTATAGAAATCAGCTGTCTACCCTCTTTTAAGGAAATCTCCCTTGCAGCAGGCTGATCACCTGCTTTTTGACAGAAGCTCTGCACTAATCTGCTCACCATTACAAAGGCCAGCAGATGTTATAGTGATATTGTCTGCCATCATTAACGATGAAAAAAGGAACAGCTGCTAGGAAAGGCAATTGTCCCAAGTAGTCACAGTGAAGTGCCGATTAGGATGAAGCACAGCAATTTAAGACACAGGCTTAAATTTAACAATAAAAGATGATCATGCTGATAGAGAGGTTTAACATAGAAAGAGAGCTGCATGAAAAATGACTGAATTGATAAACACTTCTTCAGATGGAAAGCAAAAATATGTGTCACATCTCACCAAAAATGCTAGAAGTATTATAAGGGCAGCTCTGGCAAGCTGCTGGCACAACTGCAACGCTTGGAACGACCAGTATGAGCTTTCATCAGCCAGGAGTCAGAGGTGTGTTGCAAGTTGCAAACTAGCTGAGCACACAAATTATTTTCAGAAACCTTAATCCTTTTAGAAAATCAGGAAATGTATTAGAAAATATATCTACCACCTCTGAATTGTTATCTAGTATATCTGACTTCTACTGCATGGAATTTTTCTATACCATGGCCTTTAAATGCTAATATGTATTGTTATTAACCCTTGATACTTGTGACATTTTGGTGTGGCTGAAAGTACTTAAAGCCATAATTAAAAACCATAATTAAAACTTACATTACTTTATCAATCACCATGAGTAAAGGTCCAGTGGATGACGTCTTAACTCAGAAGCTGAACATTTATAAAAGATACATTTCTGTTGCTCATTATGTGTTGAGTCCTTGCAGGCTTTGTATACGCAATGCACAAAATAAAATATTAGGCAGACTACCTCTGTGGATCAGAATACAGGAGCCAACAGGCCAGGGCATCCCTTGGCTGGACTGACCACTTAAGCATCAGCTCATCACAGTGATCCTCCCCAGCTGTGTCTTGGTTCCATCAGAGTATCAGAAAAGTTATGACAGACAGATAACAGAAACCTCTGGAACTTTCTAACGGAAGATTATACCACTGCAATCACTACTGTGTGGGTGATGTCTATTGTGCAGTGTAGGAAATAACTTTGGACATGTAGCGACATGGTTTTGCAAAGTCTGCCCATCTCCCTACTTTCACTTGACTAGATTCTTCCAGGCTGATGCAGAGAGAACATGCCACTGGAACAAGGTTTCACCATGATCAAAGGAGTCAGCAACACTGAAATTCAAGTGTTACTGGACACTGCTAGCAGAATAAATTTAGATGAATCAATGCATGTGACTTGTTCCTGGTAGCTAGGTGGAAATAGATTTTAGATCTCAACTTGGTCCTAAGAAAGAATCCTAATTATATTCATCAAATGATACACCTTTAACTGTTCAGTGGGGGTGTATAGATTTTCATATGCATAACGTAGTCATAGACAATGATAACTACAAATTTCAATACACTATCTTCTTGTCTATATTTTACTCTTAAACAGGGTGGAAGAAGGGACAATTACAGTTCTTATAGTGTATCTTGTTACATATAATTTGTTTATAGAGCTGAAGAATGAAAAAGCCTAGATATGTCATTTTCAGTACTTTTGTATCAAAACTAAAGAAAAATATTATTTCTAAATGCTTCTTTCTCTAAAAAAGACTTTATTTGTATTTCAAAGCTACTATAACACCCAAAGATTACTGAGTGTTGCAGAGGCTTATCTTTTCCCATAGTGGAATTCAGGTATTATTTTTGTTCTTGCACATGGTCATTGGTCATGTTTTAACAATAAAATAAAAAGACATGGGAAGGAAGGAAGGAAGGAAGGAAGGAAGGAAGGAAGGAAGGAAGGAAGGAAGGAAGGAAGGAAGGAAGGAAGGAAGGAAGGAAGGAAGGAAGGAAGGAAGGAAGGAAGGAAGGAAGGAAGGAAGGAACAGATGGAGGGAGGGAGGGAGGAAGGAAGGAAGGAATTTTGTTGACACAGTTTTCTGTAAGGAATGCCATTAGAAAACTTTCTCTTTGGTGTTTGCAGCGTAGCGTAAATTCAATCATGTGATCATAGGCTATTTTGAATGGGACTGAAGGCAGATGCTGTCTCTGTGTAAACTTTTAAAACTTCACTGGCTGTGGCATTTAACACTGTTTAAGGTTATATTTTTTTCAAGTTTAAACTTCCTGAGTGATTTATTCCCTTCAAAAATGCACTTAAAAACCTGTGGACATTGGTAATAAATTGTGACAAAGGGATGTAACTATTTATAATATGGATTGTTCAAATGATTTCATTATTTAACTACGTACTATGATACTTTCCTTTGGAGAAGAGGAAGACATATTTTCAATTTCATCCTACCATGTTACTAATTAGGTAATGCTGGGAAGAAAAGACATGTAAAGGTGGAAAAGACGTGATTGGCGGAATGACTGGTGGGGGGAGAAAACTCCTTTTATTCTTTCTCAGAGAGACAAGACATGGAAACAATGTTTTCATATGGTTTGTTTGCTTGCTTTCCGTATTGTAGAAGGAAAAAATAACTTTTAGATATTAATCACCTAATCTAAAATCACAAAAAAGTGTTACCATTTAGGACTCCCAAAAAGCCAAGTGAAAGTATTGCTGCAAGCCTAACTACAAATGAACAATCTGATGTCTGTTACTATTCTTTCAATTTGGCATTTCATGTATTGTTCTCTGAGAAATGATCAGCATCAAAGTGAAAAGCAGACACTACTTGGCATATAAACCATAAATACATACCAGAATATACCAGTTCACTTCCTGTGCCAGAGGAAAATGGAAAATTATTCCTGTTTTGTACATTACACATATTATTGATAGCAGTATTGCTGATAAAATATTCCACCTTTAGCAACAGCTCAGAAATATAGACTGTCATCCTGAAGCTGGAAGTGCTTTAGAAAGATGGGCAAGCAGTTATTTCCATTTTGAATATGAATGAGCAAAGACCAAATGTGTTAAGCAGTCTGCACAAAGTCATATGAATTAGTCACAGAATCTGGGCTTGTGACTCCTAAACACACTTATTCATTAGCTCATGGATTTCTTGTCAGTATCTTGAACTTCTAAAATATTCATCCTTTCCCTACCACTCTACAACTGCATCTTTTGTTCTGTAATCCTATCAATTTTCATTATCCTTGAGTGTGACCATGTCAACTTTCAGATTAAAACTCTCCAAATATGATTATGAAGCAGTTATTGCTGATAGTAACTCTTTCCTTTTTTTATTTTTTTTTTTATTTTTTTTTTTTTTCTGCTCTCTTTAGACGAAGGCTTTTTACAAATACAAATACATGCTGCAATATATCATACTTCTCATAACTGTGGGTATTCT
Organism: Aythya ferina; assembly: GCF_964211825.1. Classification (NCBI taxonomy): domain Eukaryota; kingdom Metazoa; phylum Chordata; class Aves; order Anseriformes; family Anatidae; genus Aythya; species Aythya ferina. Next base: position 79,247,193 of record NC_140297.1, on the reverse strand, counting down.
TTACATTGTTTCCTATTCTGTACTGGTACACTGTTGAGATACCTTTTTAAAGAGATGGGTATTTTTCAGGCTGACCTAGAATTTATTTAAAGTTTAAATAAGTCTTTCAATATGCAACATGTAATAAGTTGCATATTGAAAGGAGAATGGTAGAAGTATTATTTCTCACAGGTAGAGCCATTTCTGCAGAGAATTTAAAAAATCTAAATGTAACCTGAAGTTCCATCTTTATTTTATTTTTTATTCCTCTAAAAGAATCTCTGAGAAATGTTAGCCATCTCACCTGTTGCAGTCTAACAATAGTGAAAAACTTAGAAGACTACAGTGATCTGAATTACAATTTTCAGCAAATATGAGACATGAAGGAGGGTGGCTATCAACAAAATATTTATTTCTGATGCTGTATTTGTTTTCAGAAGAAATGAAAAGCATAAGCTTTAGCAGGGAGTATTTTAAAAGAAAAACCAAACATAGAACACTGAAAACAGACAAAGAGGTACAAGATTTTTGCCTTTTTTTTTTTTTTTTTTTAATTATAGAAAAATGGTGAATTACATTAAATGTAACTAAAATTATCTTTTAAAATTAAATTTCTGATAATTATTGTCATCAACAGAAAGACATTAGTATAATGAAATAGCTTTTCCAATACTTTTTTTTTAAAAGGAGTCACTATTAGTCACTATATTATGAGTCACTACATTAATTATGATTATAACAGATAAAAAGTTTCAAAATATAGTAATTAGTACTTATTTAAATTATTATTGTTATTGTTATTGTTATTGTTATTGTTATTATTATTTGTAGAAAATATGTCAGATTGCCTGCCCATGAATTTTGGCTTCTATTTAAATTCTTGCCCAGCCTTTGATTTTATAGACACGTATATCAGAAGCAACAATGCTATAAGATGATGGCAGTTGTATAACTGATTATGCTAACAGCTGCTAGTCATGATAACTCCTGCACATTTAGAACAAGTTAGATGCATTCCTTACTTAATGTTTATCACTTACATGCCATATTGCTTGTGTAAACAGTCTTAGCTATGAATTTTCAAAGCATTGAAATGCATTCCATGATTAAATTTTTGAAGTGCCCTCTAGGTAGTGAAGTTTAATACAAACACACCCCCAAAGTGGACACCAACTGAAGTGAAATTTTTTGGAAGACTCTAGAGAGACACCTCAGTTATTGTGAAAAAGAAGAGCTCAAAAAACAGATTCATGACAAAAGCCAAAGATGGAGAATAGAAGCAAGCCAGCCCTGGTTACTTCATTTCTTTCTGTAATACAAAATCATTAATTAGTATAAAATAAATAATTTTTTAGTTGCTGATATTGCTGACCAATGCATCTGGCCATAAGTAATAAATGAGGATCTATTGGGGCTAACTATTTCTATACAGCTTATATACTGGAGTTCATAGAAATCCCTACCTATTGTCAATCAGAGAGATGAACTGGATTAGGGTCATTATTGAGATGTTCTTGAATAATTATATTTATGTCTCTCTCTATTGTTCTTAATGTGTTGCAATTAAGGGCTTATGAACTCTGCTGCTAGATTATGCAAATAAGAAAGAGAACATCTAAAAACCTAGTCAACTTTATACTAAATAACAAACATAAAGGGAAGCTGACCACTCTAACATGAACCTACCCCTCTTTCCTGTTTGAATTTTCCCCCAAGGAGGTTTCATTGTCTGCTGTCCAAAGTCTCTTTTCTACTGAATGGACTCTAGCTATTATATGGTTTCTGCTAGAATGAGAGGCACTGTAAAAACACGGACAGTGAGACTAAGGGAAGATCAGTCTGTTACAAAGCATATTGTAGAAGTACATGAGCAGAAAGTAGAATCATATCCAGTGCAAGAATCCCTTCAGATGCTGGAGGGAAGGGATGCCATCCAGAGGAACATAGACAGACTTGAGAAGTGGGCCCATGAGAAAAACATGCAGTTCAACAAGGCCAAGTGCAAGGTCCTGCACCTGGGTTGGGGCAATCCCAAGCACAAATACAGTCTGGGTGGAGAATGGATTGAGAGCAGCCCTGAGAAGAAGGACATGGGGGTGCTGGTTGATGAGAAGCTCAACATGAGCTGGCAATGTGTGCTTGCAGCCCAGAAAGCTAACCATATCCTGGGCTTCATCAAAAGATGTGTGGCCACTAGGTCAAGGGAGGTGACTCTCCCCCTCTGCTCTGCTCCCATGAAGCCCCACCTGGAGCACTACATTCAGCTCTGGGCCCCCCAGCATAAGAAAGACAGGATACTGTTACAGCAGGTCCACAGGAGGGCCACAGAGATGACCAGATGACTGGAGCACCTCTTTTAGGAAGAAAAGCTGAGAAAGCTGGGGTTATTTAGCCTAGACAAGGCTCCAGGAAGACGTTAAAGTGGCCTTCCAGTATTTAAAGAGGACCTACAGGAAAGAAGAGGAGGGACTCTTTATCAGGGAGTGTAGTGACAAGTGATTTAAACTAAAAGAGGGTAGATTTGGATTAAATGACAAAGAATTTTTTTGCCATGAGAATGGTGAGGCACTGGAACAGGTTGCCCAGAGAAGCTGTCGATTCTCCATTCCTGGAGGTGTTCAAGGACAGGTTGGATGCAGCTTTGAGAAAACGTCTAGTGGGAGGTATCCCTGCCCATGGCAGAGGGGTTGGAACTAGATGATTATTCAGGGTTCCTTCCAACCCAAAACATTTTATGATTGTAAGACTCCGTGAAGACAAACAAAATCATTCGATGGTAATGACTTCCTGATGTGGAAAAAGCTAGGGTCATCATGAAAAAAAAAATCAAGTGCAAGAAAGTAACCCCAACCAAATAGAAAAGTAATTGCCTCCTAATTGTTTGACCCTGTAAAGCAGAAAACAACAACAAAATTATTAAATGAGAAAAAGAGAATTCTGTCTGTTCTTATGTTTGGGACATACTTAGCAAGTCTATTTTTGCCAGTCTTAAATCATAAGTTCTCTCAGTCACTACATTATATCTTAATTTAATGCTTTCCAATGGTGAATCTAGAACAGGGAAAAGGAAGACTACCACTACTAACTTCCAATCATCCAACTGCTTCAACACATGAAAGCAGAATTTCCAAATAAAAAGAAAATTTGCATCAAATCCTATATATGCATCAAATTCTATAGAGATTCAGGACTATGTCCTTAACATAAATATCTTGAAGGACCATTCCTAGGTTTTACAATAATAATTGCAGATTTGAAATTCACTTAAAAAATACAATGAAAGAATGAGGTTGAAATCATGCTAGAGACTGTCTCTATCTCAACTGTAGTCTAGTTGGGAATAGATTGCAATATATTTATAAAAAATAATTAAAAAAATCAACACAATCAATGTGGAAAACAAAATAATGAGATTGTTATATGCTGCTACTGGCTAACATTCAGCTAGTCACTCTTAGCAAAACTGAAAAGGTCTTACAGAAAATTTGTTTGAGAGACTCCCTCTTGTATTACACACCTCACTGGGTGCATGCCATGACAACAGAAAAGTACTATAACTCTCATTTCTGTTTGATAGAGACATTCAGCAAGGAAAGGCACTAAAATGCCTAATCCACTTTCCACGTGTCATTACCAGTGTCATGTGTCATTGTCACTGCCATGTGTCACTTGGTTAACTTCACACTAATACCAAAGTGTCCTAATCTCTAGTGTCTAGGACACTTTGTTGTATCAGATGACTTATGCATATGTAATAAAACAACATATGATAAAAGAACAACAACAACAACAAAAACTCCTAAGGTTAGAGTTGACTAAGGTTCCTTGATGTGAATTTAAGGCCCCACTCCATGGCAATTTCTGAAAACTCACATTCTCCTTTACAAACTATCTTATGCTGCTCAAGAACAGAAAAGTGAAGTTGCTACTGCTGCTAGAAAATATGGGTTCGTGTTTTGCGTTAAAGAGGAATGCAATTACTCAAGGAGCTATAGATTCAGATTCTTCCACTTCCTCCCTCTAAGCCAGTAAATTGTTTATATTCAGTTAAGCAGTTCTGACTAGAAATCTTAGCACTGTGCACTTACCAGTTTAGAAATCAGGTCCTCACCTGTAGTACATCCTTTCCAAATGTAGCATTTGTATCCCATATCTCAAGCAACCAAGTAATAGCCACCTTTTGCAGTGAGAGTTTTTCAGTGAGTAAAGAATAGAAAGTGTAAAGAATATGTTTTTGTTTTGTTTTGTTTTGTTTTGTTTTCTTTTTCCCAGAGTCCCTTTTTGATGGTATGAAATTGCCCTAAACCAGGATTTTTATCTCAAATTCAATGCTTTTACTATTTAATGGTGACTCTGAAAGTCTCTTGCTGTCCTACCTCAACACTGCAGTGTCCTAGCACTATTGACAAGTATTTTAACTTAACAGTTTTGAATGAAATTAGTTCTCTAAATTTACATCTGTCAGAGGCCCAAATACCGCGGTAGAGGTACTGTTATTGACAAAGACAGCAACTGCCAGAATTTGCTTTCATTCCATTCAAAATGCAATAAACCAGATATCTCCACTAATGGGGGAGGGAACTATTAACAGGTACACTAAAATGCAGACTGTTGTGATGGTTTGCTTTAGGAAGAGAAGACTTTCTCTTCCCAAGAGAAGAGGCAAGGGCTTTCCTAGATCATAGCTTGTTATCAACAAACACAAGTTTAGAAAATATTGAACAGGTAAATACAAAATAGCATCCTTTCAAAATCCAATTGCACTGCTGTTTATGGGGAACACAATGCAACACAATCCCTTATGTTTCAGCCTCTTTTATGGTGGTTGATAGTATCCTGTAACAGTGGTAATAGTTTTGCTACTCTGGAAAGGAATTAACTCAGTGACTCTGCAGACTCATTTGGATATAGGTATATTGTATATTTGCAGACACAATTGTTCAATCTTTCTAATCAATCACCACACATTAAACCATGAAACAAGCTTTATTTTGTGGAATCTAATATTTAAAAAAAAGTATACAGATGAGAAATTTTCCAAATGACCCCTTCTCTGTAGACACTAATAGGTCCAGAGAATGTCTTTGGCAAAGCACACTGGACATACTTGTTTTCTGTGCTACAATATCTGGGTTAAAAACTGTGATTACACAGTTTTAAGATTACACCTTAATCTACTTCCTCTCCCATTCACATGAACAGCTTACATTTGAAAAGATTTCATCTTCCCAAAGCAACCAGGCAATCATGCTTGTACCTATTACTTTTTTGGCTGTGCAATTAAATCACTGGCTATTATGCAATTCAGTGATTCGAACACATAAATTGTAAATAGATGGCCATGGTACACAGCAAATGTTCATTCCTTGCAGACCACCCACAAATTCATCTTTAAAGAAAAAGATAAAAAGCAATTCCTCTTGTCTAAAACACTGTATTCAAGACAAAGAAAAACTAAAAGTAATATATATATATACTAATAATTGTTTTGCCCAAATCACCTTCCGCCATTAAGGAGACTAAACAAGTAACATAAGCCAACAAAAGTAATACAAGATGAAAAATGGCTTGTGATAGCTGGATTTCTTGCAGTGACTTCTGTGTTTCCTGAGGAATATACCTCAGGAAAATACTTGCCCTTGAAGTCAAAACTGTCTTAGAAACTTTTATTAGAAACTTACCTGCCTTGTTTAGGCAAATTGTCACAGAATCACAGGATGGCTGAGGTTGGCAGGGACCTCTGAAGACCATGGTCCAACCCCCCTGCCGAGCAGGAGATCCAGTTCTCTAGGTCTTAATAATTGCTTCTATAAGTTGAATAGAGTCATGCTAACACACCTGTGGATGAATGAGTGGATGGGATAAACATGTTAGCTTTCTATAACTAGTTTTAAAACCCCTATGCAATCCCAAGGCAGGAACTTTTTCTCCTGTACATCACACAAACAAAATCCATCAGTATTCACAATTCCCATCAGAAATGAACTATTTAATTTCATCTCTGGTCACAATGATTCTTTTGAATAATGAAGACATGCAGAAGTTTTAAGTAGTTCATATACAGTTGAACTACTATAGTGTTATTAGAGCAGAATATCTACTAGAAAACATATTTGAAACAGATAAGAAGTTAGCATCAAGAACCATAACTGACAAAGCAGGAACTTTTCAAATGAAGCAGGAACTTTTTTTCCACTAAAAACTTTGTTCACCTTTTAATAGGCTTTGTTGTGTTTTCTACATGCAAGTTAGTGTGGTAAGAGAAAAGAAAGAATAACAGACTTTTGGTCAATTGACACGATCTCCTGGACTAATGACCTTCAACACTTTCATGATTGCCCCACCCACTTCCACAGTGATAATTCTATCATACAGTAATTAGAAACAAAAATTGGCTCAGCCGGGTCCAGTCTCTGCCAGAGAGAAGCAGCTGTTAATTTTGCAGCCAATATTTTATCATAAAATTTTGTTAAAAATGCATATCACACATACATAACATAAAAACACATAAAAGGCTTGAGAAAATCTCTTACATGCATTTGACATAGTCCAGTCATTACTATTTGCAATGTCCTGCTGTAACTGTCTAAAAAATTGTATCTTCAACAAGAGATAATACTACCAAAAAGGTAGACGGAAGGAAAGGTTGTTTTGGAAAAAGCATTAAAACAAGGTCCATTGAACAACTACCAGATATTAAAAAGAAAACTTTGGAAACACATTGTAATACTTAACCTTTGACATAATTGTTTAATTTCACCATATTTGGGTCTACTGAGGTTTTGAAAATATTTCATCCCTCATTTACTATAAATATTATTCAACCTCAGTGGAGCATCAAAGAAGAAATCAACATAACCATTTTATGGCCAATCACCAAAATAATTTGATTTAGCTACTTTACACCTGTTTATTTGTCCTTTCTTGGCTGATCATTTTTATACAACTAGTCTGACAGCTCTGGAGCTGCAGGTATTCCAGAAACAACATACTGTGTTTAAAGCTATTTTCATGTTTTGTTGATTAAAAACAAAACAAACAAACAAACCAAACAAAAACAACAACAAAAATTCTCCAGCGGTAGGGAACATGATCAACATGGTCAACACAATAGAACTTCACAGACTGATTATTAGAAGTGCCAAACCCATGATCCTGTTAGTTGATAGCCTCAGAAAAATTTATGAAGATCTGATAAACAAATTTGTTTCAAAATGAACTGAAAAATGTATTCATTCAATTTCTTATAAAACCTTACCATCTAGCCTAATATTAAATTCAGTTGTTTTACTATATATGTCCTTGAAGAAGCAAGAAACACAAGAAAAGTTGCATTTTAGAAAGTTTGAGTACTTTGATAAGACCCTAAAATAACCTTAGATCTTAAGTTTTGCTTTGTAGGTCAGTATGGGGAGATTAAATTATCTGAGTACATTAGTTGTATTAGTTGCTATCCAAAAGAACACTTCAGTTCATTACATACTGGACATCATTATCAGAAATATGTCGTAAAATCACAAGCTCTCATTTTTTTTTTACTGTAAAAATTATATGTATATTTATTTCCTTCTTTGCCAAAAGAGAAAAAAAAAGGAAAATATCCATTTAAAAGATAGATATTAATGCAGACTTAACATAATTAGGCACATAGTTTTAATATGGGGAAATATTTGAAAGACTGCCAAAAATAACATAATCTATGCTATCCTTGCACAATTAACATGCTTTGTGAGTTTATAGAACCTTCCACTTTTAAAAGGCAGCCAATGTGTTAATTCTACTGATTTAAAGTCTAGAGGCTGCCCTGTTTAAACTATGTAAATTACCAACCTAAAGCAATTACTCCATCTTATTGTTATCACATCATTAATTCTCTACAGGTTAAACAAATTTGGATTCATATTTGCAACTTCCACTTTGCATCAGCAGTTATTCCAGCATATTATTTTAAGATAAATTAATTAAAACAAACTGCTATTATGCTTGGACTAAAATACTATTTTTTTTTTAGAATAAAAAGGTACTCTGATACTGTAACAGAGTTATAAGACACGACAAAGATATTAATATACATCTTAAATATTTCATCTTTAAATAATTACTTCCAAGCTGATATCACCCTTATGAAAAATACAGATGGAAAAACACCCAAAGCCAGATAACATCATGAATGTCTTCCAGTCTTATAGGCTCCTAGTCTATACTCATTTAGGATTTATTTCCCATGAATTACCTAATATACAAATACATGGACATGCAAAATATTTCCTAAGATCTAAGTTTCTTGTTTGAAATGCTAAAAAATTATATTAAAAGCAAAAAGTACATAGAAAGAATGAGATCTAAAATGCTGAAGCAACAGAATGGGTTCTAGATTATAAATTTGTACTGGGAACTGGATCTGAAGACTTGTTCATGTATCCTCTTCCAGCTACCTGACATGACAGAATAAAATTTCTCCTCTCAATCCACTTTTATCAGTTGCATGTCACTTTATTTATCCTTATTATCTTCAACTCCTCAGATGTACCTTCTGAACTCTTTGTCTGAACTGTTTAGCTTCGTTTTATCAAAATGAGGTAATAAAATAGATTAAATTGCTACTTTAGTTTATTTTATTTTTAGAGAGCATTGTATAAATAAATGATTAGAGAGCACTCTTTCAATAACAGTGAAAGAGTGACAAGCTGTGCTGGGTGGCCTGAAGTCCACAGTCCTTTCAGTTGATACAATGGCTGACAAAACAAAACAAAACAAAACAACAACAAAAAACAACACTGAAAATAAATAAATAAATAAATAAGGATGCATATGATTCAGAGCAAAAAGAACTGTCTGCAGTATCTGCTAGAGAAGTGTAAAATAACTTAGCCTTTCCTTGGTCTCCAATACCACAGCGCAGCTCAAGGACAAGGACCATAAAAAGTACAACACACTGGAAGAGCAACATCCACATGAAATGTATGTGAGCGTACCTCCTAAACTACTCATGCCCTTCATAAAGTGTGAATAAATAAATGATACTATATGGCTACTGAGATAATTTCTACCAGGCACAATATGTGTTTTTATTCTTTCTTTCTCTTTCTCTCTCTCCAATTATACAGCTTATATTTTAATTGTTAAGCTGACATTAAAAAAAAACAATCAAACTAAAAAACATAATAGACTGCTTTCAAATCTTGTAGCCTTTTATTTTTCTCATGAACACCACCATCACCCATTCTAGCTGCAGCAGCAGTTCTAAAAAGGTTCAATTTAAAATGTGATTTTGTACTGATTTTCAGAGATAATGACCTTTCTGGATTGCTAATAATAAGCAAGGCTTGTTTGCTAAACTGAGTTCATGAAAACATAATTTCTTAATATAATGAGAAGACTCCTTTATTAGCATTCAGTGTTAAAGCAAAGACATGCTGCATTTCAAAAATCTTTTACAGAATTTATTTGTACTAGGGATTCCTCTTTTGGTTACTATAAGGACAGCTGGTAATACATGGTTTTGATCCTTGTGTCATGCAAAAGAGCAATTCCAGAGACGGAAGCCTGTTTATTCCCTACCTTCCATCTGCCTAAATGTGACATATTTTTCAGGCTACTAAATGAAAATTTAAAATATATATTTTATGATAAAGTGTGTATAATAAGCTAGTAAAAGTGTATATAAAAATAAACTAAATTAGCAAGAATTCTAAGAAGTCCACTTAATTCCTAGATGTATGTAAAAAAGTGACATATTGAACTATATGCTGCTTCTGAGATGGGCAGATGAAGGAATCTTGTAGTTAAGTGAGATAATTTTTCCAAAACAAAACAAAACAAAACAAAACAAAACAAAACAAAACAAAGCAAAACAGATATCCTTAGTGATAGATTTAAGTATCACTGAGTGCTGACTTCATCATGGTACCACAACATTTTATATGCATATGTATTCTCCTTCAAACACAGTTTATAACATCTACAACACCTAACTTAACCACAACTTCCTTAAACTCCGTGTCACTTTACGTAGTTAAGCCTTCATTACACAAACATTGCCTTTGGCCAGCAAAGATTATGAGGTTAATCCAGATACACCACTGAAAAGCAATATAGCATCACCAAAAACCTTCATTGCTTTGTAGTTCTACAATTCTACAACGTTAGATTGCTGAGGGAAAAAAAAAAAAAAAAAAAAAAAAAAAAAAAAAAAAAAAAAGAAAGAAAGAAAAAAAGGTTGAAATACATAATTATAATTAAAGCAGAAGATAACATTTTCTCCTTTCCCATTCTTTTATAATCCTATTTTTGCCATTTTATAAACTGTAAGGGCACAGAGAGAAAGACAAACAACTTAGAATGCATTCTTCTGCTGAAAATAAGAAGCATTACAAAATGTTATTCAACCATTTGTTCAACACAATGATGTACTAGACCCAGGACCATAAGAACATCAATTAAATATTTTCAAATGATACAACTACTTATGCTGTTAGTTCCACTGTACCCTATTAGTTCTTTTATAACTACTCAAACCACATGTCCTAGTGTGATGCAAGGAATTTTGAAGTGTGTGTGTCATACAAGCTTTCAAAACTTTGTATATTTGATACAAAAAAAGATTCATTTCAGGAAAAAATTTTGCTTGAGCCTCTTTGAGTGTGTGTGTGTTGTTGTTGTTGTTGTTGTTTTTTTCCTCAGATTTTTGAAAGAAAAAAAAAACACACAATTATACTGGAATTGAATCCCAGTGCAAATCTAGAAACTCCAGAAACACTAGTCTGATTTTTAAAAATATGTTTAATAAAGCTGGAAAACACCTTATTTCAATTTTTGTAACAAAGTTGATATTACTTAAGTAATTTACTTTAAAGTAAGATCTTGAGTTTTAAGATTAATCATTTGGAATTAAAATTTGTATATATCCCCACAAAAGCAGATCAGTATTGCAAGAACAGCACTCCCTTGTAGTAATTCCTTGCATTGAATTTTACAGGACTCTAACATGGAAATATTTATTTCTTTTAATTCACATTCCAGGAGTTGTTACATTTCAGTTACACAGGTATTTTTTTTCTCTTAAAATTTATTTTAAATTTGTAATATCTACAACACACACTTAATTATTTCTGCTATATATATATATATATATTATTTTAATCAATTTTAGTAAAATTTAGGTATTTACTCCACAGTTGCAAACAGTTGTATAAAGAAACAAGTCTAGATTTAATAATCACCATGGAATGTAGTTTCTAGAAGATGGAAAAATATTTTGAATAGAACAAAAAACACACAAGGAGAGATTCAATGAGCTAAAGAAAATGGGGAATACCATCACAACAAGAAATTTATTGGGATTATATATCTAGTGACATTTCTGTGTCTAAAAATAGAGACACACACTCAGTGAGATTTTCAAAAGTACTGAAATTAGCAGCTATTAATTTCTGAAACCTCACTAGATGCATACCTACCTGAAACTAAGAACACATTTTAGAATTACCTTTAAAATTCTGACACTTCACTCCAAAGTTAGAAAAATAAAAATAATCATTTAATATTTTGAAATTGAGCTGGTAAAGTGAAGAAGCTTGAAAATGTCACCAAAGTACATTTCACAATAAGCACATTCCAACATAAGTCAGTTGCTTTTTTATTATTTTATTTATTTATTTATTTGTTTGTTTGTTTGTTTGTTAATTTGTTTATTTATTTAGTGGGGGTGGGGTTAGGTTGTTTGTTTGCTTTTTTTTTTTTTTTTTGAGAGAGAGATTTTTGTCTCACAGACTAGGGCATGCTATGCTATGGGTTTTTAAACAGAACTCTTACTGAACAAGACATGAATTTCAGATAATAAATAATAAAATATGGTTCTAACAATCTCTTCGGTTACATTTTCAGAAAATTTATTGGTGTAACAGGCTTATGACACTAAGTACTTTATCATTCAACACCAAGCTATAGATTTGCTCAACAATTTACCCTAATAACAAAGCAAACAAACCTACCTATTTCTTCTAACATCAGTTAATGTAATCGACAACCAGCAAAAGAAGAAATGTATCTAGTTCCTTTGGGAAACTGATGTCGACAGTGAAATCAAATTAAAGGTAAAATGCAGGTGGATCATAAAAACTCTCTTCAACCACCCACCAACCAAATAATTACTATGTAAGTGTTATTATCATTGTTGGGTGGCTTTTTTTTTTTTCTTTTTCGTTTTAATAAAATAGAAAACCTTAAACCTCAGATGATTATGAGAATATTATATTTACAAATTCTTTAACAGAGAGAAAAACAGATATTATATTTCAGATCAAGCTTTTATGACTCTTTAGGTTACACATTTCTCTCAGTCCATCCAACTTTATAAATTGCAAGGAAGGGGGGTCTAAGATATTTAATATTTTATTTGGGAAAGGAAACTGTTTTGAAGAAAATAATCTGTTGTCATTCCAATGTAAGTATATCTTTCAAAACTCTGTCATGAGAGAATTAATTGAGAAAACACAATAAATATAAAACTGGGTACTCTTCCCATTGGTATGAATCAGGTAGTGGTACAATCCCATCATCTTTCACATATTTTTTCCCAGTTTATTATTGTCATAAGAAATACAGTGAATATAAATAAGGTACTTCAGTTTAGCCAGCACTGTAATACCCAAAGAATGAGATAGTGAATGAAAATGAAAGGATTCACAAAATTGTCACCAATGGAGGAAAACAGTCTCTTATGAAGTTCTCTGTAAATCCACTATCAAATATAACTGCAGCTAGGAGACATACATTGAAAAAAAAAATCACAATATCTACCCAGTTAATATCCAAAGCTTTAATACTGATCCAAAATCAAAAACTCTGTTTCTTTTTATCTAGTCATTGTTGACATAATCTGAAGAAATGCTATCATTCCAGACGCATTTCTTATCCCCACTTGTATGATAGCTATCAATAATAATTATGTTATGTTGTTATGTTATGGGTGTAATAACAGTCATTGATAACCACAGAACATGTTCTAATTCTGCTTTATTTAGCCTGAATGGAATCGAGAGAATGTGTCTAAACTGGAGTAGTCCACCAAATTCATAATTGTGAGGAAGGAGTAGATCCTATAGCCTATACCTGAGAGACACTATATCTGAAAAAGAGATGTGTATTAATCAAGAAAACTATGAATGGAGAAGTTCCTAGAGTTTAGCTATTTAAAAAAACACTTTCTGTTTTCTCAGAATAGAAAGTGGCTTGGAGTAAACGCCACAAAGAACTAGCCCCAAAATTCAAGGCCTAACCTTTGCAGCAGGTTGTCAGGACTAAGTCATTGGGGAGTTCAGCTGTGTTGTTGTAGAAATATATATATACATCCTGTCCAGAGTACAGATGAATGCATTAGACTTAGAATTGGAAAGGGAGGTGCTGGTCTCTTTTCTTTGCTAAACAATGACAGAATGCATGGGAACAGCACAAGAACTGCACCAGGAAAGGTTCAGACTGATCATTAGGAAAAATGTCTTTACCATGAGGGTGCTCAAACACTGTAACAAGATTCCAGGTGAGGTGATTTATGCCCCATGCATGTCAGTATTCAACAAGCCTTTGGAGAATGCCCTCATTGATATGCTTTAGCTTTTGGTCAGCCCTGAAGTGGTAAGGCCATTGGATTTGAAGATCTTTGTAGGTCCCTTCCAATTGTTCTGTTCTGTTCTGTCCTGTTCTATTCTATTCTACAGAACCTGACGCTTGGGAATGCTATACATATACACCTTACCCTATAGAGGAAAGTCTAATTTTCAATCCAAACAAAAGCACAAATATACAAATAAAATGAACATCTGTAAAAAATATAGGATTTTTTTTTCTATCTAAACATTTCAAATTACACAGGATGGCAAGCTCCATGGGATTATGTGTAGGTGCCTCAGAGCTGGTTAGTATAAAAATATGAGATGTACAACATCTCATATTTTAGTCCATAAGGTCCATAACTTAGTCCAACAGGACTAAGTTATGAAGCTCAGTGAATACTCCCTCAAGCAGTATCCTGAAGATGGCAAAATCTTCAAAATGCTCAGAGCTTATCCTCTCCACCCCACCCCCCCAAATAATAAACAAACAAGGAAAAAAACATTCAAAAATGGTAAGGAAAGTTTCCATAAATTAAAGGTAAAGAATTACTACTATCTTTTCATGTAAAATCCCACTATGAAATATCTCATTTTATTCTGTCTTGTCTGTCTTTGTGTAGTGGGTTTACATGGCAAGGTTTTGGTAGCAGGGGGCCATGGGGTGGCTTCTGTGAGAAGAATCTAGAAGCTGCCCCATGTTAGGGGCCCCACTGCTGGCCAGAGACAAGCCAATAAGCAATGTTGTTTGTGCCTCTGTGAAAGCATATTTAAGACAGGGAAAAAAACAGAGAGGTGCTCCGGGGGCCAGAGCAGAAGTCCCCTACAGCCTGTGGTGAGGACCATGGTGAATCAGGCTGTCCCCCTGCAGCCCATGGAGTACCACAGTAGCGCAGATCTCCACGATGGAACCCATGGAAGATACCATGGTGGAGCAGGTGGACCTGCACTGAAGGAGGCTGCAGCCTATGGAGGACCCTTGCTGGGCCAGAGCTGCAGATTCTGGGCCAGATTCTGGGCCGGAGCTGCAGCTAGTTGAGAGGAGACCACGCAGGAGCAGGGAGTCTGGGGAGAACTGCCACCCATGGGGGACCCAGGTTGGAGCAGCTCATGATGGATGGACCCCATGGTACAGACCCATATCTGGAGCAGTTCTTGAAGAGCTGCTCTCTGTGGAAAGCCCCTGCAGGATCAGTTTGGGAAGGATGGCATCCCATGGGAGGGACCCCATTTTGGAGCAGGGGATGAGAGTGACTGTGAAGGAGCAGCAGAGACAAAGTGCTACAGACTGACTGAAACCCCCATTCCCCCATTTCCCTGCACCACTCAGGGGGAGGAGGTGGAAGAGGGTGGATGGGGGGAAGGCATTTTTGGTTTCTTTGTTTCTCATTTCTCTAGCTTGTTAGTAATAGGCAATAAATTTTACTATCTCTCTACTTTGAGTCTGTTTTGCCTGTCACAGCAATTGTTGAGTGATCTCCCTGTCCTTATCTCAAACCTTGAGGAGGGGGAGTGAGAGAGCGGCCAAGGTGGAGCTTGGCCACCCACCCAAGTAAAACCACCACACTTAGTTTCCTTAAATGCAAAACAGAGATAACACTAGCTTCCCTAGATACATGAGGGAAGAATGTGGTGATAAATAGGTTAACATTCTTGAAACACTGTCTATGTGTTAAAATATTCTAAGATAAATGGAAATAAATGGAATAAGCTGTCAATTGACATAATGGAAGAGTTAATAGTTTGCCTAAAGGTTTTTAACCCACACATGAATATACTTGTTTACACTGTGGACAGTACAGCAGTGTTGGAAAATTTGATAATGACACTAGCCTTTTAAATTAGGGAAGTCCAGAGGAACCAAGCAATATTATGCAATTTGTCAGTACAATGGCAGGTTGAAATTGTGCAAGTCAAGCCACGCTGGGAAAATTTGCATGAGTCATATACATTGTTGAGTTTTAAATTAACTGTGTCTACTCAGGCAAAAGTCTTGACATGTCACTGTAAGTGAGCACACTGAAAACATTAATAGTGTTAAAATAGCTATAATAGAAATATAATCAAAATGGTCAGGTGGGTGAATAGGTGGACAGAAAATAATGGAAAATATTTTGCTGAAGGAATATTATTAATTATATTCTCCCAGATATTATTGTGTTCAGTTCTGCATGCTTCAGCTTGAAATACTGCAGAAGTCAGAAGGCCTTCATTGGATTTGGAAATACCTCCAGAAGTAGGTAAAGAAGGAAAACATTACAATAATTTTAAAATGAAACAGACTAGAAGAGGCTTTATATATTTACTCAGTGCAGAGCCACCTGAAAAGACTAAAAAGAAAATAAAAAAAAATCCATCCACTAATATTTATTCAGCGAATCAAACTCAGGCTGAGTAGGAACAAATTTATAATTTATTAATAGTTTACAAAATGCTATAACGAAAGACAGAGTTCAAAGACTCATTAAAAGCTGGAAGAAAATGAGCATGTAATAGCATGAGCATAGCCACAGTAAATTGGATATTATAGTATTCCAGTGTCCAACTTTAAACATTAGTCCATTTTTATTTATTAGCAGTAAAAGAGAATTGTATTTTAGTGTTTTGTTTTGTTTTTAATTATTTTTTAAATTGTGTTCATTATGGGTTTTAAGAAGCTTTGAAAATAACTTCTCATTCTCATGCCCAAGTTGACTTGTTATAGTTCCTAATATATTTATTTGTCAAACGCATTTGTGCAAAATGTAAACCAATATGTATCGCCTGAAACTAGATGTTCATCCAAAGAGACAGCGAATCACCTTAAAGTCTCTCTTTTCCAGGTGATGGAAGAAAATCACATACAGTTTAAGAAAAGTGTGAGAAAGAAAAAGGAGGAGGATGAGGAGGGGGAGGAGAAGAAAAAGAAGAAAGAAGAACAAAGCAGTCCCTATTATCCAGAAATCATGGCCACTCTCATTGTTGAGAAGACAGTGATTTTGTGTATGGTTGCATTGTAAAAGCCAGTCAAGAAAATTACATCATTGTTAACCTCCACCAGTAGTCCATAGGGATTCACCTTTTTGGTAGTACAGAGGTTTGGATCTTGCCGTCTCCAAAACAATATTACCACTCCTTGCCACCCTTATTGCCTTTAGAAAGAGTATCAAGATTACCTTCAGTCTTACCAACTACACAACTCTTGACTAGCAGCAGCCAGTATTGCCCTTTCCTCTAACTATAATTTTTTCCTGGTCTTTAGAAGGCAATCATTTTCTGCTTGTCACTGAACATATTGATTTCTTGACCTCATGAAAGCAATCCCATTCTTTTTGATTCTTTGGGAAAATGCCATGAGAGAAAGAATTTAAATAATATCAGTTTTGGGAATCGGGAGTGGGCTGGAATATAAAACTTAAAAGTAATGTCAGGGCTTCTTACACAAAGGAAAACTTAACAAACCCCTGTTGTATGTTGGAAGTGGCAGGGACAGCAGGTTATGTTTGCAAGGCTAGTGTTAGCAGACACTTTTCTCCCTTATTCCTTCCACTTTCTGACACCTGTAGCTTCTTTGATCATGCCCCATCTTCAGTTAATGCAAATGTCCCCAGAACTCCTGCTGTTTAGCCTTGTTTTAAAGTATCCCGCTTATGAGTGGTTGTCTCCTAGAAAATATGCCACTTTGTCTGTTTTGCTGAGCAGCTGGGAGAATAAATAGGCTCACGACTATCTCAAAACATTTTCCCCTTCTTTCAATTTTCATGATCTTTTAAGATGTTTCAAGTTCTTACTTTATTTAAAACTCTATTCTCAGAACATTTGGCAAGAGTGTATCCTCCTCATAATATTGTCTCTCCCACTTGTGTGTTCCGAAATCAACTGCTTAAACAGCTAAGATTTTTTTTTTGTTGTTCAGAGGAGAAATCAAAATTTTCTAGCAGTTGATACTTTGTAAAAATAAAAATCTGTGTATAACAACTGGTTCAGAGAACATTGCACACTTCATTTGGTTTGAAACACAAAGGGCTTTTGACCCTTGTGTTAAAAAAAAAAAAAAAAAATCTGTGGGGAAAGCAAAGTGTCACGCTCAAACAATATAAATAAATTTCATGCTCCTCCAGAGAAAGAAAAAGACCAGAAGCTGGAAAGAAAAGTTAAATCCCAGTATACTCTAAGTGCATGTCTTCATGTCTTTGAAGACAACTTCTGCTGGCAATAGCAATGCAAAAATGAAGCACAGCAGAGGAATTAAGTGGCAAGAGGAGCTGCCACTTCAGCTTTTTAGCAGTTCAGCTAAAAAGTGGTTTCAAAAGACACACGAGATTGGCTGAGGCAGACTTCCAGTACAGACTTCACAGCTTGACCCAAGTGATCATCTCATTGAACCAACAGATGAAAACAGGTGGGAACAAGTGGTGGTATGTATTAGGAGAGCAATTGCCTAGATCAGTCGGTGACTGCAGACATCTTCTGAAATCAAGCTATGTCTCTGAGTTAGCAATATTTGTCCATCTGCATAAAATGTTTTGAGATTTTCACCTAAGAGATGTTTTGTAAAACATGAAATTCTGTTAGACAGCTGCAACTCCAGAACATAAGATGACTTCCTGCTGGGAAGCAAAAATTAACCAGTAAAATTTTAATCAAAAGATATCCATAAGATTTCCATTACGGTTTTATCCTGCCGAAACAAAGGTATGATTACTGCTTAAAACACTGAAGTCATTGCTGCCAAGGGTTCAGGAAAGTATCTGAAAAATTGGATTCATTTTTAAGAGAATAATGAATTAGTGATATAAGCATAACAGCTAGTTATGCTTATTCTCAGCTTGGTAAAATATGTCAGTGATTTTCTAACCAATATAAAATTTTAGAACTAAATGCAATTTAAGATTCCTTGTTTTCATATATTAAATCAAACTATTTTGTATTCTAATGTTATCATATTTTATACATTATATATATGCATTATTAAATGTTATTATAAATATGTTTTTACCATAACCAATAACTTTGAGAGAATTGATATTCAAATCGGAGCAAAATTTACGTACTTGATGGTCACTTTCATTATGTAAATTTCACATGCAAGTACAAGAATGGTGCAAAGGATAAAAAACTCTTATCTGAATTAAAAAAAAAAAATAAATCAGCATTAGCGCTGATTCTAATATGAAAAATCATCTGTCATCTCTTATGGAAAATAAATTCACAATGGTATTTTACTCACAAAAGAAAAAGTACTCAACTAAATATATATAAATGAATTATTAGCCATGGAAGAGTTCATAACCTTTGACCAAGAAGAAATGTCAGAATTAGAATATAATGCAAAACTTTGGAAAAAAAATAGTTTATTAGTATTTAAATGGCAACATTAGGATTTAAATCAGTCAGGAAAATGAATTAAAGCATTACAAAATTCACATTAAAATATCCTCAAGGACTCACTTGTGAGAACACCAAGCAGTAGAACAGCTTGTACTTTCTTCCAGATTTGATTTTGTAAATAGTAATGAAGTACACAGTTACTCAATTTAAAGAATACTTCAGGTTAGTTCACAATTTTTCCTCAACATAACCTACCAGCTAAATTCTATTAAACCAGAAAAATCACTCATTACTTTGGGTGATGAGGAAACTAGAAAAGTTTCCTAGTTTCTAGGAAACTAGGAAAAGAAACATATCTAGGAAAGGAAACATATCAACATATCATTGAGTTCAGAGAAGGGATACAAAGATGATGAGAGGACTGGAGCACCTGTTGTACGAGGACAGACTGAGAGAACTGGGCCTGTTTAGCCTGGAAAAGAGAAGACTGAGGGGAGACTTTATCAAGGCGTATAAATATCTGAGGGGAGGGTGTCAAGAGAATGGAGATGGTCTCTTTTCAGTTGTGCCCAGCAACAGGACAGGAGGCAACAGGCACAGGAGGTTCTCGCTGAATATGAGGGAGCACTTTACTGTGAGGGTGACAGAGCACGGGGACAGGTTGCACAGAGAGGCTGTGGAGAGGCTCTGGAGATATTCAAAACCCACCTGGATGCTATCCAGGTGGGTTTTGAATGTGCTCTGGGTGACCCTGCATGGCAGGGGTGTTGGACTACAAGATCTTCAGAGGTCTCTTCGAACCTTGACCTTTCTGTGATTCTGTAATTATTTGGGAAAAGAGTTGCTGCTGTCAGCATTAATGAATCCATGATGGTTTTACCACTGGCAGTATCAGAAATCTCATCTAACACAGACAAATTCTTTCTAAACTGTTCAGTCCTGTGGCTTCAAAACAGAGAGATAATAGCTACATTCAAAACTTGCTTGATATTTTAAACCAGTGAATCCATGCTGAACTCCTGTAAGTGAGCAAAACAGCAGGAATAGCCTCCATCAACTGGCAGCAGGGGGGTTGAGGCAGACTTCAATCAATGCTTGTGCAAGTTTCTCTCTGTGCTGTTCTCCAAGACATCTAGTTGCCAGAACCATAGACTATACAAAGCAAAGTCTGGCACACACATCTTTGATGATGTATGTTTGGTTTAATGCATGTTCAGGCAGGGAACAGGATGAGATTACTAAGCATATCATTTGAACCATTTGGTACAATGTCTAATTGCTGAATTAGGGATTGGAAGAGGAAAGGTAGTAAAAAAAACAAACAAACAAACAGTATTTTGCCACATGACTGATGGTGACAGTGAAATCCACACAATTTCATTTGCATTTTCAAAATAGAAGTGGCAGTCTATCTTTGGATTATACATTTGTAAAAATGACTAGTACACAGAATAAAAGTTACTCTCATTTTATTTTTTTTTTCCCAGCATTTCTTTCCCTGGTACACATTACCCCTGGCTTCCAAAGATTTGTATCTTAAAAACTAAGCGTGAATATTCAGTCATATTTAAATTTAAACTTCGTCTTTTTGTATTTGCTTGTACTTGGTATCCCCACATTGCCAAAGAAATATCTCAAATTGCATTTAATCTCTGCAATTTTACTGTGACTTTTTTTTTTTTTTTTTTTTTCACAGCTGATATTCATTCAGCAACATTATAATTACTCTCTGCTTTTGATTCTGATTTTTAATACCAATTCATTTGTTGAAAATGGAAACTGTGATCTCAACTTGATGACAGAGGTCAACACATTTTATTTTAAAATGAGTAGGAGCTGGGAAAAAAAAAAAAAAGTTTCCAGCTTCTTGAGCAGTTTTCAGTTCAGACATCTTCCTTCAACTTTGGGATTTTGCATTTTTCTACATACAGGTATGTAACTAGATAACACTATGAATCTAAACAAGATGTAATTATGATGGAAAGAAATGACCTGACAGGGAAAGCAGAAAACCAAAATCTTGTGAAGATAACTGATTTCTTTTCTTTTTTTTTCTTTCTTTTTTTTTTTTCTTTTTTTTTTTTCTTTTTTTTTCTCTTTTTCTTTTTTTCTTTTTTCTTTTTTTTTCTCCTCACAGAAGTTAGTGTTCAATAGCACAAAAGTTACCATAACTCACTGACATGTAACAATTCATAAACTGGTGAAAACAAAAAAATTGTTAATCCTTTTTCATCTCCACTGACCACAAAAGACACATTATTGTTAAATATTGATGTCTTGGTCCTATTAAAAACTCCTTTTGCCTCTCACTCTCTTTCAGGAAAAAATAAGTAAATACATACATAAATAAGTAAATAAATGAATAAATAAATGATATCACCACAATATTTTTTATTTTTATTTTTTCAGCATAACAATCTGTTGCTGCTTTCTGAATAGGAAACATGTAAGTTCCATTCTAGCATCACCTCTAAAGACAACTGGACAATAGGGAAAGCCCCACACTTACCCTATATCTCTGGGGGGAACAGTCACAGGCAACCCCCTTCTCAGTGGTTCCAAACTCTACAAGTGGCAGCAACTCAGCTTCCCTGTCCCCAGCAAACTCTAGGGAAAAAAATTGTTTACACCTGGTAGACAGGAGCAGCTATGACTTAATGGCACTATGGGGAGAATCAAGAACATGATAAATTGTTTGGGGTGTTTTATTATGTTTTCAAAACATGTCACAAGAGGAGAAAAAGTTTACCATTTTGGCAGCATGGAAAAGGCTGTGTTGCAGTAAAAAGTAACAGAACTATATGAGTAACAGAAATACATGAGGTAAATACTCACTCGAAAAAGAAATAGATTGCAGCCTCGTAGTTTAAGAATTACAACTCTGGATGGAACTTTAAAAATAAAAATATATTTTTTAATTTTTTTTAATTTGTTTTAAAACATATTTAATTCTTCCCCCCACTCCCAAACAAGAAGACTGTACAGTGCTTTAAAAATGTGTAATCAAAACATTTGAGAAAGCCTGCATATACTGCTGCTAAGAAATGAAATAGCTGACTGAAACTTTTACAAAGGTCTTATGGTCATCTGCCACATTGTCATACAGAGGTGGAGTAGGCAAAGAAAACTTCTAACAGCCAGTGAAGATGAGGAGCAGCACATGTCACAGGATCAGTGACCCAGCAGAATAGGGGACAGAACCGGGGGACCTGCCAACCACAACCTGTAATTGAGGTATCATGGCAAGAGGTGTCTGGTATCCTCCTTACCATGAAGTAAGGAAACTAAAGGAACATACAGGAGTCACAGGATGCATACAGTCAGTGCTGAAAAGTTTAGGGTGCTTAGGGTGCCTTTAACTGAGATGAGGAGGTGAGGGTTATGAATACCTGTGCTGAAGAGGATGACCTGAAGTACAAACAAATGTCTCCCACTACCTGACTGGACTTGAAGGTTCCCCACAGGTTTTGTCTTCATCAGGACAAGCCATTTCCAAATGCAGGCAGGCCACAGCCAAAGAGCTCTGCTCTTCTTCCACAGATCCTTGAGAAAACACAGGAACTTTGCAAGTTTTGGAAGTGCATATGGCTACTTGTTTTATCTCTGTGTCAGAAAGTTATAGTAAGAGAATTTATTGCATTAATATGTAATTTATTGAGAATTTATGCCACCATCTCACAGCCAAAGAATGGATTTTTTTTTTTTTTAATTATTATTATTATTTTTTCCTGCTACCATGAGCAATACCATTCCTGAAGCTGGTTAGTAAAGGCACAGCTAAGTAAGGTAAACCAAAAAGCCACTTCTGTGACTTTAAAGTAACTGGGAGGAGTTAATATGTATTTTATGTATTAATATGTCTGACTTAGAAACGTTGCACTTTGGCATAGGTGAGGAACACAGTAGCTTTAATTACAGTAAACTATAAGTGTTGTAGTTTAAAAAAAAAAAAAAAAAAAAAAAAGAGAGAGAAAGAGAGCAACTAAACTGAACATTCCCCGAGGAGAAAAGTTCTAATGGAGGTGAGCTGCTGAAAGAAACTGAGAAGGAAAGGTGATTATTCCTTCATTTATTTCAGTGTTTATGGCATTTAAGTGGGGATCCTTAACCATGCCATCCTTAACAATATTGGCATTGGAATACCCGCAGTACTAAGAGACATGTATGTAGCTATTCAAAGGCGAAACATACTTCTGGGAAAAAGAAATCTGTTCTGCCTTCCCCAACACCATCCCTTAACTTCACTTCCAGACTGACAATCCCCCTAAAGATTCACAGTATTGGTAATAAACAAATCAGTTTAAATTCCTTTTCATAATAAAGACTAAATTCTCAGTTGAGTTAAATAAATACGGTATATCAACTTCAGATACCTTGTCTTTAAGAACATGGAATAAATGGAATGGCAACTATTATTTTAAAATGTATAATCATTTAATCTAAGAGAGAATCCAATATCCCCAAGGAGTCAATACAGTTTCAGAGAAACAGTGGTCAAATTCTCTGCTATTGTCAATGAATTATGCATAAATCAATGCAGTTGTATGCACTTGTACTATGCTGTATTGTTTTGCCCAGTAATTCTGGGCAATTCTGTCTTACATCTCTCATGAATGTTCAACAATATTCGTTCAAGAAAAATCTGTTTATGGCACAAAATAAAAGTATTTTTTTTCTTAAAATAGACAATTTAAGCAACATAGAATACAGTGTTCTTTCATGTTTGAGAAATAAAGTCAGAAAAAAATTAGCATAATCATTCATTCTTTTGTGCTCTTAATATTACAATGGTTTCAGTGATCATATCTGTATTTCCCTCTCTGAAGCATTCACATTAATACAAAATAAAAATAAGGAGCTTTCACTTTAATGTCTTGCCAATATGCTTGTCACAGCACAAAAGAAAGATCTAAGTGAATGGTTTGCTTTGATATCTGTCTCTCACAGATCGTGTCACATCTAGCAGTGTGAAAAATAAATAAATAACTGTATGTTAAGAAACAAAAATAAGGAAAAGCAGTTTTGTGGTACAGAATAAAAGAGAAGGTATCATTTTTGCTCTGCATTTTGGGCAAACAAAAAAATTGTTACTATTAGATTTCAAATTGCCTTCCACAGAGAAATTAATGAGAAAACTACTATTTTTCTGTAGAGAAACTAAATCACTACCAAGTTAACCGAAATTGTAATCAGTAGGTCAAAAATCAAGCAGATACTATTCAGAAAACCTACAATAGTGTGGCACTTTGCCATGACAATGCCCAGAATGCATGATTTTAGTCTCCTGACACAAGTCAAAGTAACAAACTGACTATTTAAATTCTGCTTTAAAGTTGCAGGCCTCCCAAGACCATGCAGTAGATGCTATTTTTTCTCCTATTTTATTTTCCAAATAGCTATATTCACTTTTTTTTTTTTTTTTTTTTAAAGAACTTTCTGAACATATACCCACATTTGTTGTATTAAAGCACAGTTTTAATTGTGCGTGTTTTACTTTTTAAAAAGAACGCTTATATATACACACATTAAAGCACTGTTTTAATTGTGTTAAGAAAAGAGAGTTCATGCTCCAATTTGTTGGGGAAAAAACATACAGTGGCATTCTTCTACTGAAGAAAAACTCTTATTGAGGTCAATTTAATCTGAATAGAAACATTGCTCTAACACTTACACAACTTTTTGATGTTGCTAGTGTTCAGGATTAGTTTGGGATTTAATCTTGTCATTTAATCTCTTGTCATTAAAAATAATAATAAATAAATAAATAAATAAAATCGATTCCTGTTTGTTTAGAACAACATAAAATTGTTTAGGTGTCAGGAATTACTCCAGGTTCAAGGTTGCATTCATACTTCTATTATTAGCATACCTTATTATCTACTTCATTAATTTTTTTTTTTTTTTGTTAAAGAATTCATCTGAAGAAGTGTAAAATAATTTCCTCACCTCATTCCTTTCCATAATCACAGTCCTGTTAAGCAATTAACTTTCAAATTAGAACTTGATAATGAAACTTTTTTAAAATTGTCACACAGACCAGTTGTGGTCCTGTCCAACCTAGAATCTCAGCCCTAGCAGTAGCCATTAAAAGATATTTCAAGAAAACACAGAAATACAGAAAAAATACAATTGGAGAATAATACTCCACAGTGGAAATACCTTCATAATGCCTATGGAATCAGAAAAGAGGGGAAAATGAAACTGTAAATTAGCAATTACCATTCTTTCAGGAAAATCTTTTGTAAAATTTAGTTGAAGTCCATAAAAAAAAAAAAAATGAACTTTTTGAACACAAATGAAAGGAGCACTTCAAAAATCAGAAAGTACCTTTAAAGCTGAAGAATGGCATTCTGCTCTCAATGCCATTCGTAGTAAGAAGATGATAAGGCTACATTTATTGTTTTTTGATGCAGATAAATAAAACTTATTTAATTTCTGAGTTAACTGCTGAGAGCATGACACAAAAAGAAGATAGCTAAAAAAAAAGAGAGAAAAAAAAGAGAAGTACAAATATAAGTGAAGGTAGCAATATCAGATTTTACTAGCCATAAGGTAACAAACAGCATTTTCACAGAGAGACAGAGGGAGATGGGAAAGGAACAGATAGTAACTCTTAATGGCCCACCTTTGGCTATTATATTATCACTGCTAATTTGTTCCAAATCATACTCCATATCAACATAAATCTCTCTGGAGCAGGTATGATTTTTAATCTATCTGAGTTTAATACAGGAGTTCAAAACAGATGGGATTGCAGTGTTGTGCTCTAATTATGTACAGTATAGTACCATGCTGCAGTGTGATAGAAGCCCTCCTGGAAACCAGACAGGAACACACAGAAAGACCTCAGTGAAATGACTTGGACAGAGTTACCAAATAGGCTGGCAGGTGAGCTGGGAAACAGAGCCACAACTCAAAAGTGTGTATGAAAGTTTCCCCCCCATCTTCTTCTTTTCCCTTCTCCATCAGTTCATAACAAATTTTGGACCACTTAGGATAACAGACGCCAAGAAAGTATATAATTAGTTCATATTACTGAAATGAATCATACATTTTTAAAAATTATTATTATTATTACTATTTTTAGATAAAGGAATGAATTAACACTAAAGCTTAATGAATTTAATATTAAAATAAGATTGCTTATTTCATTTTTATTAAAATAAAATGAAAAAAAAGGAAATTGTTTTTCTCTCATCTTTTAAAAAATATTTTTACATGGTATCTTGAATTCCGTAACGTAAAAAGAACCTGAGAGAAATGACAGGAACTGAAATTATAGCATCGTGACATAAAATGTTTCATTAAGTGCATCAGTCACAGCAGGGCAAAACCAGGGCATCAGCCTCTTCAGATAACTTCCAACATTGCTTTTAACAGATGATGCTGTATCAGACATCAACTGCTCCTTATGACAGAGAGGATACATAGGATAAGCTAGAAAACCAAATCACTGACTGCTTCTTCATCCACCAAGACCCTTCAGGCTTTCAGTATATTTTTTTCGTTCCTGAAATTCTCACAGCTCTCCTGATTAGTCAGCTACCGAACAGGGGCAAAGCAATGCCAGTGATCTCATTAAATCCACCTTTACCCGAGTCATGACAGATCAGCACAATATCTAAATCACTTTAATTCTCCCTACTGAGATTCTGATAATAGAGAACTATGCTCATCTGCAAATTTTCTGTACCGATGTAGACACATTGTAATGGACCAGTTGACCTCTGAAACATTATGCTATTGCCACCTCTTACTTGTGACCCTCCTGAGTATCTATTATACTAGCACAGGTTTGCAGAATTAAACGTGTCAAACTATATTTTAAAACGCTGAAAACTTTCAGCTTTTCTTGTGTGATCTATAATATATTTTTAAAATGAAAATGTAGTTATATAAATAATTACGTATACACTATAAAATATTTGCAAGTACACATATATACATACACACTTGAAGCCCAGAGAGCATCCCAAATTAACTTTCCTGCGAACAATTTATTTGTCTCAGTAAGAAAGTATGCACCTAAAAAGTCTCTGAAATCTTAAAGGATTTGAAGGAATTTCAGTAACTGATACCACACAAGCAGAAATATGTGTGGTTTTGTAATCTAGGTCTTTTGTTCCTAGATAGCCAACTACTCTGGTTTATTATCTATTTAATATTACTGTCCAAAGCAAGCTGTGCAACTGAGTTGTCTAGTGCTGCTTTTGAAACTGCTAGAAAGTGAAAAGGAAAGAATAACAGAACATTTATCTTAAAGAAAAATAAATAAATAAATAAAAACCTTTAGGAAGTGGTAAAGCTGTGTCTTGCTCTACTCAAATAAAGAGTAAAATAAATTGCTTCAATAAAGTCTGTCTAAGATTAGAAATCTACCCTTGCATCCCTGTGTCCCTGATGTATACACCTCATTCAATTATTTTCTATGGCAAGTACTGATCACTTCCAACATTGCAGGAGTTGAGGGAAAAAGCATTTTTAGAAGACACTCTCACAACCTGCCCTGAACTGGTGGCCATCAGCAAAATTCTCAGATCAGAAACCGTTAATGCCGGGTGCTAGATATTTATTTATTTATTTTTGCTAAGCTTGAGTATTTATGTGGAACAGTGGAGGGCTTTATGCTGAACAAGGAAAATTACTAATTTAGCTGTTATTTATGTGGTAAGATTGGAGGAACTCTCAGAAAACAGTTCTAGCTACCCATTTTAGATATTATATTTAACTTACTAAATAGTAGTGACATCTGTTGAGATTCTAATGAGAAATTAAAGGTATTTAACACTTCATTGGATGATAGGGAGAATGAGCATATTTTTCTAGGGGTCTAAAAAAATTAGAGGCAGCTTTTGTACTCACTTTTTCCTGAAAACTATACAATCTGACAGTCAATCTGACATCTATTCTGGTAATAGGAAATACTCACTTAATAACATTACTCATGATTTCCTGTGCACTTAAACATTTTCAAGAATTTGAGAACTAAAGTCTCCTATGTTCTTTAGTAATAATAATAACATTTTATTTAATTAAAACAATTAAAGAATTAAAAAAATAAAAATAATGACATTTCAAAATAACATAAATGAGGTACATGCTTTCATAGTAAGTTCTTAGACACAGTCCAAGTGGGAAGTGATTATGGGTTGACTGGAAAGCAGCATTCTCTGGGCATGTTCTGAGTCAAACTGTTGAACATTTTATCCTAAGATCAACCCTGTACAAACAACTCAGCACAAATCAACCCAGAACAAAATAGATTTGGTAACCCAAAAACTTCTGAGTACAAGTCCTTGAATGCCTCAATATTACACACCATTTTTCATGCCACATGAAGGCTGTTTGTGTGTATCCCTCTAGACCAGAGTAGTGCTCAACTTCCTAATATCACTTGAAGCTATAGTTTCAAAATTGAGATTATCCGATCCTTTCTAGATTATTTCCACTTTGTTTGTTTTTCCTCCAGTTGTTCCTTACTTAAAGAAAGTTTAACCACAATCCAAAAAAAATCCATAACCATCCACATTCCTAAACCAATAGGCTACTTCATCATTGAATTTAAAGACCTATGACTAATAATTACTTATTACAATGTGCAAAAGAATGTTTGCCAGAATTTCAAATTGTTATGAATAAAACCCAGAATGTCAAAAGTTTAATGTTTGCTTATGCAGCTCACTTTACAACACAAACTTTAGTCATGATTAGTTTTGTGTTGAATAGGAAGCCAGGAGAAAAACAGCTTAAGAGAGATTAAAAAAAAAAAAAAAAAAAAAAAAAAAAAGATCTTATACCTTATATATGATCAGAGCTGACTTAGAATGAGCTTCAAGACCTACTGAAACATGAGTTAATAAAATCAACAGGACTAATGCATTTTGTGATGCACACTGGCTGAGACCTGAGTGGGAGAAAGGGAATTGACTGAGTTCAAATGCAACACTCTTGTCTTTTCCTTTAGGAAAAATATAATTTGAAACATTAGAAAAGAAAGAGAGATGGAGAAGGAGGAAGGCAGTAGAGAAAGATATTTTTACCAGAAGACTGATAAGTGTGCCTCCCCCACTTTCAGTAAGAATCAAAACTAACAAAAAATATGTATTCTTTCTAGGTTAGTTTACTGTCAAAATGGTGAATAAAGACAGCAACTGAATTATTAATAAAGACCCTCAACAGCATGAAAGTGGATTTTCTTGTCTTTTCACAAAGCCCTCAAGAGACAGTACAATCTTCTGCAATATTGCCCTGAACGATGGTGTGACTTGGGAACTCAGCAAATGTGCACAGTTTGACCAGGCATGTGATACTTATGGAAAAAGTAGTCAAAATAATGGAAAAAAGAAAACAGCTACAGGGACACATACAGACATGCAACCTGTGAGGAAATCAAACAGCCTAAGACAAGACTCAACACAGGCAATGAGAAGACAAGAAACATCAACCCAAAGCATCTTCTTTAGTAAACCGCTATCTATATCATCAATATCTATCTATATCTATGTGTTTAATTTTCAATTAAAATAAAATAAAATGTAATAAAATAAAATGAAAATGAGCATAACTGAGATTGCAGCTAATGAGGCCTCTGAATTGAAGTTTATTGCTGGGCTGATTCTTTAAGTAAAAACATGCAAAGAAAGAGAGAGCACATAGAGGAGAGGAGCTATAAATTCCTCAGTCAACCTCCCAGGATTGACTAAGGGCAGATTTGAGGTGGAGCTGCCCAAGCTGTGTACAAGACCAGATATGAGAAGCATGCACACATTACCAAGGACAAACCAGTTTGTAAGTTGGAGAAATCCAGTTGCATCAGGTGAAGCACAGAGCTGGACCAGATCTTGAGGTATTAGACCCTCACCAGGGTTCCCTTGACATCTCTTATACAGCCTTGTGTGAAGAATTTAATTGCCTTATCATTCCTCTTTTATGCTGCCTCATACACATAGACTAAACTCTTGATGGCCATGATTTCATTTCATATTATGACAGTAACAAGAGCATATTCTTCATTAAAAAGTTCAAAACAGAGATAACAATTTTGAGTACGGGATGTATTCTAAGCAAAGACAGGCATACAGCATCTAGAGGATGGTATGTGAGAAATGTCAGGGACCTGCTGAGTTTAAGCTTGGAGATCCACAAGAAGAAAGAAAAAACTTAGCAGTAACATCTTGCTTTTTTGAGGGTTTGCATTTCCAGTTCCCAGGGAATTTCAAGCAGCATGCTGAACCTTCCCTTTGGAACCTTCCCTTTTATACAAGCCAACACATGATCCTTGAAAGATTTCTCGTGTCTGCTTGAAGTGGTTCCCATAATGCAAATCAATAATAATCTTTCTCTGAGCCTTTTGTTTCCAGACTCTATTCATTCTCCTTAAAACAAATCATGAATTTGATTATTTTACCAAATTACAACAGTAATTTTTATGCAGTTCCTTTCCATCTTCAGTGAAGCACACCATGTCCAAAATTAACACAGCCTGATGCACAATGGAACATTACAAAAATTATGTATCTTTTTTCCCTTAGTAAGACTGCTGCCACCAATAGCAGACTTGCATCTGCCAATTTTAATTACTACTCTAGGATTTTATTGTGAAATACATTTCCCAGATAAACGGTTCTTGCATTTTCAATGATTTTGACTGATGTGCTAAGCATGGAGTTATCTCTTTTATTTATTTTTTTTTTATATATATATATATTATTTTTTTATTTTTCCCAAGCAGGAAAGTATGGGGTAATGCAAATTCTCTTGCTTCACAAAACCTTTTTACAAATGTATTTTTATTTTTAGTGCTTGTCTCTTATCTGTATGGGTTATTTTACATGAATCTGCACTGCTTTACAGAAAATCAGATTCAAGTGTATCATTTGTGAGCTACATACAAAGACAGTGGTAAGGGCATTAATCTATTCTTTTCAGCACACTAGGTCTCAAGAAGTTTCCACAATCCAGCATTAACAAGCTATTTATTTCATTTACCATCTTAATGGCTGAAGAAAAAAAAAAAAAAAAAAAGAAAGAAAATGATGATTGCTTGTTTGTTAATGAAAGGGTGCTGTGGTTAACCACTGGAAAGACTATTAAGCGACATAAAATTGCCCTTGAAATTCGACACTTTTAATATCTCATCTGATATGCTGTACTGGCAATGCAAAAGAAATAAAAAGATCAATAAAGGTTTCACCTAACTCCCAATTAGATCATTTCATGGATTTGGGGAAGAAAATAAAAATAAATTAGGAAGGATAAAAATAGAAATATTAAAGAAGATTAGATTATTGAATAGTGAAAGGTGACATGGATAGAGTTCTCACTTTTTTATGATGCTAAATTAGTTGCCTTAGAAAAATATGTGTCTATGTATTTTTTGTATGTATCACTTGTATTTTTGTCTACCTATCAGTGACCTTGCAGGTCCTTGCTATTAACAATTATATTAAACAGAAAATAAAAAGCGTACATATATAAGATGAAGCAAAGATTTTTGGAGTTATCTTAGCACTCCTGAGATACTGTCCTGGTTTCAGATAAGATAGAGTTACTCATTATATTGGCAGATGTTGTCCTGAGGAGCTGATGACCTTGGCCAGGCCAGGCTTGCTCTGCTGGGCCTCACAGGCAGGCCTGGGGCAGCTCCTGCCTTATCAAGGGCAGGTGCTGGTGCACCTGGTGCCAGCCTGTGCTGTGTGCTGGCAGGTGCCACAGCAGACATGGCATACCAACCCATCAGGAAACTTCCTGGTGGCTGAACAGCTCACTACTACACTCTGCAACTTATAATGCTTCTGGGAATGCTAAAACTCTGCACAGATCGACAGGCACAATGCAGTCAACATGTCCAGGAGACTACTGTGAGAAACCTGCACCATCTCTCTCCCTCACCCCACTCCAGGTGTTGAGCAGCCCCTGAAGTTAAAAAAGCCTATCCGCAGAAGGTCACTGAAAGCAAGTTATGTTTCTGGTTACATCCGTTCCCTGCTGATTTCATCCCGTCCCAGAATCTCAGTTAACTTTTAGCTATTCAATTCTGAACTGGTGACCATGGCAATTCCCATTAGAAATTCAGTCCTGCAAAGAAAGAGGGCTTGAGCTGCAGCATAAACCTAGTCTCATGGCAATTTGGGAACCAACATTAAGGCACTGGTGACCAAATTGGAAGTCCCAGGTAAGTGATAGGTTTTTGAGGTCACTTGAAGGAGCACCAACTCTGGTAGCAGGTCAGTTGCAACCACATCCAGCCATAAATAAATGCTCAGGAAAAGGGGAGATCTTAAGTGATATTCCTCTCCCAGGCTTGCTTCCCAGATTTTATAGTACCTCTAGACACCTTGCTCTGTGTACGAGTTTCAGTTCTGAACTTGCTCTCTTGTAGGTAGAAGCCTACACTCTGCCTTTCTGCACAGCAGGAAAGTTGTTTCTTCCTTTCTAGCTAAAGACATAGGAGTCCGGAAAGGCTAGGCAAGTATATTTATTCACAACACAGGATTTGGATATGAAATTTTAGCCAAGTTACTCAAAAGCATCAGAACCGAGATAGTTCTAGATCTGCACAGAAAGGAAACATGAATTATAAAAATGACTTCAACTGTAAGAAAGTTAATGGGTTTTCAGTGGTTGGTCAGAAAATTTAAATATTCAAGTTCTGGACCTGAACTCCAGACATGTAAAACTCAGTTCAAAACACTCAAGTTCTCTCGTGGATTTAGAAATTTACATAGAGAAAGGAAATACCAGATACATTGAAAGTATTTTAATATTTTGTCAGTAAATATTTAGGTATCCCTGTATGGATTACAGATCCTGAGAAGGTCCTGTTCACCCATTTTTTGGCTGTTGATTACATGACAAATGGAAAGATTACAAAGTCTACATGCACTGCTTCCAGTTCCTATAAGCTTGTTATGCTCACTGATCCCTCTAAGAAGGCTGAGAGTTTAAATACTACAAAAACCCATTTATGCCAATAGATATTACAATTTATACATGAAACATCAATATAAATTAGAACATAAGATGATTTGGGGAGTTTATAAACTCTGCCAATTTCTTGAAAGAGTTTATGTTCTCTGTAAGCACTTTATCTCATGGCTTATGATTTTTACAGGGCACTCTGAAAAAAATGGTAGTGCTTCTATCTCACAATCATCATCACTGATAAGAGATGATAGTGTAAACTTAAAAATACTTGTGGCACTATCCGGACTGTTACCTTGACCTCCCAATTATTCCACTCCCCCCCCCCCTCCTCGAGGTATGAAATATAAATAAGGTAAAAAAAAAAAAAAAAAAGATATCAATTTCTCACTTCTTTTCAAAGCTCATGTCTATGTTTGAGTAACACTCAAGTCACTTAAAGAAAAAGATGATTCTGTCATGGAAGACATTACAAAAGTGAAAAGCAATTTTTGAAGGAATTGAAAAGTCATTTAGGAAGCTTTGAGGCTTATTACAATTTCAAATCTAGAAACCATTGTAAACCAGCATCTGTTATGATTTTCAAAATATTCGTACTATGTACATCAACTTTACTCTGCTGTAAAACTACTTTTACCTTCCTATCTCTCACTAGTTCAAGATTTACATCTGTCTTTATAACAGAACAAAAAAACTGTGTACTGCTAGCAAGACAACATGTAATGTTCAGGTTTTTATTAGGTTAGAGCAAAATACAAAACCTGAATTTATATTAAAAAAAAAAAAAAAGTATACTTGGTGCACTTACAATAGAGGATAATAATAGAATATTAAGAATATAACAATAGAAAATATAAGACTCAACTCAAAGAATGTGAGTGGAAAATTATTTTGACAAAATAAGAAATTAACCAGTAAGTATATTACTGGCCTGAAAAAAACAAACAAACAAACAAACAAACAAACAAAAAAACAGCAAAGTTAAATATTTGACAAAAATATAAAAATACTGTCCATTGTCATTGTGTTTTCTTTCTTTGCCATTACTATTTGTCATTTTCCTTTTCAAAATGGGATGTGAGTAAAATAATAAAAGTGAAACTAATTGAAAAAGGTACCCAGGGCTGACTTTAAAAAATAAAAATAAAAAATAAAATCACAAAACTCTAAACACTTTACTTGTGCTGTCTGATTTAGTTCCGTCAATCACACCAATACATTTCTTAAAGGACTGAAACAATTAATAAAAAAGATTAAGAAGTAATTTTTTTTTACATACAAACTAGAATAAGCAAAAACAGATCATCAGATATTAAAAAAAAAAATCACACGCACTCCTTTTTTTTTTTTTTTTTTTTAAATTAATTTGCCTGAAGAAATGATCTGTCATGGACTGTAAACCAAAGGAAGGTTTGTTTTTTTGTAAACCAAAGGAAGGTAATCTTTAACTGAAAATTCACAATTGATGAAAGCCAATGGTATATAAAAATATCAGTGTATATATATGTATATATATTTTTATTTTACATATTTTCTTCTAGTCTTTCCTGCTAGGCATTCTCATGAGCAGGTGAGTGGGCTGGTTGACTTTACGTTCAAACTAATATGGCTATTTTTCGTTCCTACGGATGTATTTTTTTCCTTAGAAGAAACCCTGTATTTTCTTCCTTAGAAGATCTAAAAGCAAATATTTTCAATTCTGATAAAGAGAAATGAACTTTTTACTTTTATATTTTTTTATAGTTTTATTTTATTTTATTTATTTTATTTTATATTTTTTTAGAACTAATCTTGCCAGCCTTAAGGAAATTTGTACGGAAAACACAAACTGTGAATCAAACCAATTATGACCACTAAACTTTTACATTAGTTGTATTATCCAATAAATCTATTTTTTACTTTTATGATATTTAAAAAAAAAATTGTTTGAATGAGCTTTATGTAATTCAAAAATTATGTTTTGTACAGAAGCCATGAGGGAAGGATAAATATCAAGGGAATGAGCATTTTCTTCCTGCTAGATAGTTCAATACAGGAACTTATTACTTTAGTACAGAAGGGACTGATAGCCATGGGAACATCCTCTCCCATGCAAACTTTTAAATTTAATCAGGCTATAACATGACCGTTTACTAATCTTGTGAAAACTTATGAAAAACATTGCATAGATTGTTTAGCTACAATAGAAAAATGGAGATTGTGTTTATATTTGCTGCCGCTGAAAATGAGATATTTCCTTACAATATGATTTATACTATTAGATTTGCTCAGGGATGAATAAATAGTATTTCTATACCTTAGAAAATTCCTTTAAATTTAATGAGAGCAGCACATCCTAAGTGATTTGGTCTTACAGTCTACCTGTAAGAGAGGAAGGTCACTATAGGCAAACATAGGACAGCAAATATAGAATTTCTGTCTTTGCCAATGAAAATCAGAGTCCAGAGTGAATGATTCCATCATCAGTTCAGCTTAGAATTTTCTCATTAGTACATTAATTTAACCATAGGCAACTTTTTTGCTTTTCTCTTTCCTTCACCTGTGAACAGTGTGGATTAATATCAGTTAAGGGCAGACATTTCTTATTTTGATCTGTTTTTGCCTTTTCTGGTCATATTAACACTCATAGAAAGGAAAGGTTGCAGGTTTACTTAATCAGAAATACAAAGATAGATCTAATATTTCTTGTTGAGATCAAAAAATGGTGTACTCTGCATGGCAGAAGGAGTGTTGCATGATGTGCAGAAACATAAGTACTTTTTAAAGAAGCCCTTATGACTTATTTTACCAATTGCACATATTGACTGTAAAGCTTCACTAAACCACATTCATTACCATACCTTAGTATGATTGGTATTGGCCTCAAATCACATTGTTAGAATTGCATCAGAAAATTCCATTACTTGTTATAGTGGTTATTGTTACCAATCTGTTTTACCCTCACACTTCATTGTTAACAAAAAAGTAATTGCAGATTATGACTGACTCTACATTAACAGAAGTGTCACGTCTGTAATTTCATTTCTAACCAGCAAGGTCAGTATAACCTCTCATAGTTAGTTTCTATGTTGTCAACAATGCAATTTGCTTATGCCAAGCAAGCTGCTTGGGCTTAAATTTTCCCAACTTACTTTTTTGCACAGTTAAAACATTTGAATATAATCAGCTCTCCCTTATGCTGAGTTACAATGTATCCTAATACTTTAAAGTGACCTTCTAAATAGCACAAATATTTCACCACTCATCTGCCTCTGTGCCAGAGCTACAGGCTACAGCATATTTCAAACAAGTAAGATGGTGCTTTCTCCAAAAACCTGAAAGCAGACCAAATATTAAGATAAAAGAAAAACAAAACAACAACAACAAAAAAATAGCAACATTATAGCTGACAGAGTTCTGCTCCGTTCATTGAAGATATCTTGGTGATTTAAAGAAAACCCACAGTCTACTTTTGAAAATCAATGGTTGACACAAGATCAAGGAAACAACTTTGTTAATATGACTTTCACATCATGACAGAATTCATGGTAGTTAAGGTAGAAAGTTACAGGCAGAGCACATGAGGTGTTGAACTGAGAGGAAGAGACAACTGTGGACAACATGATGATTTCCAATTTTAAAGAAAAAGAGGAAAGAGATAATGTAACATGAAGGGCTGCAGTAACAGAAGTAGGAGGAAAAGTCTAATACTTTCAACCATATTTGAAAGATTCTGTAGGCTATTTTCAACTACAATGATCTTCATGTTGTATACAGACAGACTGACAAAGTTTGTCGGAACAGACTTTTATTTTTTTTTTAATTGTTCACCTTAAAAAGTGAGAACTGTAGAAATAGTTCTACATAGTTCAATATGGAAATGAGAACATCACTAGAGGAGAAATATGACTTGGAAAAAGCCAGTCCCATTTAACTACTGAAATCTGAAAAAATACTTTCAAAATTTTCTTTCACTGAACATCTCACACCATTCTGTTGAGAAACACAGTAAAACTGAGTTGTTTAAATTATTTTTGTAAACACAAACAGTAAAGAAACTACCAAAACAGTTTTTGAAAGGAAGAAAGCCAAACCTACCACCGCAATAAGAGACTCCTTCAGATCTATACTTCAGAGACTTTCACCATAATAATGGTTCCTTAATCATGTTTGAATGCAGATAGGCTTCTGAAATGCCTTAACACGAATATTGTGCATTAGTCATGCACAACAACAAGAAATACTTATGTCTGCACTTCAACAAATGCAGGTAGAGTTTTAACTCATATGTAAGGAAAACTTTTCAAAATAATGGAAGTCATCTACTAAACTACTCTGAAGAGTATTTTTTTTGTTTGTTTGTTTGTTTTGTTTGTTTGTTTCTTATTTCACAAGTAAGGTCACAATAGAGCCTCTTGTCAAACATCAAGAAGGAAACAGTTCCTGCACTAAGACCATATAGAAAAATATGAACTTTACTTTTAGATTTCATCCAGAATTTGAAAATGAAACTTCAGTAGAATAAGTATAGTATTCTGATAGTATTCTGATGTTGAGAAAATCACTTGTTTATTAAAAAAAAAAAAAAAAGAAGAAGAAAAACAAAATAAAAACAGTTTCAAATACTGCAATATTGTGTTGGAAAAAAATAATAACATTCTATCATGTTTTTAGTAAAGATAAAAATGTGAAAGTAACATTAAGAGGAGGGTTTTTTGTTTGTTTGTTTTGTCTTTTTTTTTTTTTTTTTTTTTTTTTAAATGAGGTTCTCAGTAGATATTAAACCAATAATTCATAATAAGCCTAATAGCTGGTCTCAGGAAAGTGGGAAAATAAAACAGCAGGAAATAGGAAATTATGCATGAAATAATATTATATAAGCCTCTCAGTGCATCTGGATTTTATATTTAGATTATGTGGTATGCTGTACCAGATATTGTTGACCCTTGGAGAATTTGCCCTGGACCTAACCATGCATCATCAACTACCAGAAGGACGTAAACTATAGCTTTAGTCTATTTCTGATTTACAACATAGGAAAGAAATGCCATTAAACCTGACTGTGGTGTCAGTACAACACTGCAAAATGCCCGTTTGAAATATTTTTATTTCCAAAACAACCAGGTCAACTTCAAGGTTCACTATCACAGCTCCTGTTGGATACGTGAACCCAAGCAGTGTATTATGCTTTGACCAGCTGAGGTTACCTAGCCTGCATTTCTTTGGTGGAATGAAGACTGTGTGTCAGATTCAGGCTTGAGGACTGAATGTTCATTCAACCCTGTATGGTGGGTTACCTTGGCTGGCTACCAGGTGCCAACCCAGCAGTTGTCTTGCTCCCTCTCCTCAAGAGAACACAGAGGAAAATAAAATAGAAAAGCACATGGGTCAAGATAAAGACAGGGAAATAATTTACCAATTATTATCCAGGTCAAAACAAACTCAATTTGGGGAAAATTAACTGCAGTTGTTGCCTATTAAAAATAGAGTAGGATGGTGACTTATGGCACATATGAGTGTTTAAAGTTTAGTCTAGCAAAAAAGTATCTGTTAAATTTTCAAAAGAAGTGCTTCAAATTTAGAAACCTTGAACCAATTCCTTCTCATATTGAAAAAAGCCATTGTTATAAGCGCTATAATCTCCTAACATTTTTTACTATTTCTCCACTGAAGAAACTTCTAAAAGCTTAACTGAAAGTTCACAGAAAACATTT
The DNA here is from genome assembly GCF_964211825.1 of Aythya ferina. Taxonomy (NCBI): domain Eukaryota; kingdom Metazoa; phylum Chordata; class Aves; order Anseriformes; family Anatidae; genus Aythya; species Aythya ferina. The sequence goes on along the minus strand of NC_140297.1, from coordinate 79,208,678 downwards.
GCTTCTATGCAGTGACTCAGCATTTGGATTATACTGGTACTTGTGTAATGCAAAGGAATATGCAGTTAGCAAATATTCATCAAGTTTTTGCTGATTAAAATTTGTTTTCTTCTTTAAAAGATACACAGTACTTTTTAAAGCATGCAAATATCAATAACCACAAATTTTAGATATGTAAGGGAAAACAAATTTAAAAAGCAGCTTCCATTATTCAGCATATCTGCAGATAAAATGATAGGGTGGAAAAAGACAGGAGGGTTTTAAGCCCCCTTTAAAGAAGCTTGTGGCTTTTTGTAATATCTCAACTTCCATGCTATTGAACCAGAACTTCAAATTATGATTTCTAGGCAACACTGTTACAGAGAATCTCTTTCACAGTCCTTTGATAAACTGTTCTCTTTTACAGTCTATTATACTCAGGGATATTTCTTCATGAAAAATGGAAAATTAGGAGGACAAGAAATACAAATTAGGAAAAAAAAAAAACAACAAACAAAAATAAACAAACAAAAAACACAGTATAATACAGTTCTTGCTCTTCTTTTTCTCATTTGGAAGTAAAAAACAGTATGAAGTATGAGTTGTCTCATTGTCTGAATTGAAATGAGGTATTGATGGATGAATAGCTCAAGTATGTTAGATGACCATAAATGCTATGATATGAAGAAAATGTGTGATATCTCAAACAATGATAAAAAAGTAACTTAATTATACACTCAGAACATTTTATGCTCTCTACTTAACAAATGTAAGTCATGGAAGATGCTGTTCTTAAGAGCAGTTCTGCTTAGGCTGTCTTTGCACAAATAGTCACCCTACATCTGAAGACATGGATATTAGCAGTTTTACCAAACATCCTAGGCTGTAGTTAGGTACAATGAATGAATTCCACCTTGTTCAAATTACTTCTTTATGTTAAAGGCTTGAGGAAAAAACTATGGTTAAGGGCTACACACATTTCACTTTATTATACTCAGAACAAGCAGCTTTCCTATTGCTGTCTTTGATGCTTTGGGCAAGACTTACCACTCTCCCCATTAAACAAAACAATAGATTGCTGTTCAAGTCCTTCTGGTTTCCTGTTGCTAATTAGGGTTTTAAACAACCTTTTAGAAGCATAAATGGATCAAATTTATAACAAAGTATCTTGGAGGCACAAATAGATTTTGTTCCTTCCCTGATGATAATCTCTCTCTGTCCTAGATATCCCATAGAATAACTCACTTCATTCTTATGGCTACTTCACCTCAAAGGTCTAACCCTCACTGGGATGCCACTAGGCTAGATGTTTCCTTACAACACCACTAAGTTCCCTGCAGTTTTTGTCTCATAAATCTTTATCTTCCAACCATGCATTTCCAAACTCACTGTGTATAGTGGGAATCTATCATTCAACAGTGTCTAAACACAAATGAATATATATATGTATGTGAAAAATACAAGGGTCATACAAAACAACACTATTGTATTTTGAAATATCATGTTTTCTGATATTTTTTTCATCTCTCGTCCTTGATTATCACAATATCTGAGGGTAATTGGAATGATGTGACTTGGTTTCCTGGCATCTTCTTCCAGCAATCAGTTGCAAAGTGAAACAGTGAAATTTTATATTGCTAAAACAAGGGAATATAAAAACTTCTATGCAATTCCATGTAAGGAAAGAATGCATTTACTCAAACCTTCTATGCAATTTACTGGAAAATTATTTTCTGTGGGAAAAATACTCTTACACATTACAAAAAAACTCTGACGGCTCCTTAAGTTTTCAACAGAAGCTCAGAAAACTGAACTATATCATTATTCATTTATGTGTACTCTAAAAGTACAACTAGTTGGCCATTGACACACTCATAAGAACAAAGAATCCCCCTAGATCCCAATCATGCAATGGCCTCTCTTTGTGACTCTATATCCATGCAGGAATTTGTCTATATAGATTTGAAATATTTGACTGCATTACTGAGATTACCTTCTGCTCCAAACAGAAGATTCCTGTGATACCAAAACAAACAAACAAACAAAAGTTAAATACAGCTTCTGAGTATAACTAATTGAAGTTTAAAATCAAAAAGGAAAAACCTCGAGCACCAAGTTGCTTAAAAACAGATACTTAAGAAGTTTTTCCATAATTCTAAGTCAGTTATGTAAACATTCCTGACACATTTCCAAGCTTAGGGCGCTCACCACTGATACAAGGTTTGCAGCTGTCACCTGGCCTCTGTTTCAATACAAAGCACAGAGACAAGCTTCTGCACTTTTGACAAATATTCAGATACACTGTTACATAAATGAGCTTTTTCCCTGTTGTGGGAGATGTATGGAAACAGAAACCAACTATTCTGGAGATGTAAAACAAGATACCTTTACAATTAATTTTAAGGAATGAAAAAGTACATAAAAAGGAGTCATCCTGAAACTCTTTATTAATAAAAGAATTCAGCCTGGTGAGAGAGAAATAAAATAAACTCTCAAAGGTTGGTCAGGAGGATGTAACCCAAGCTTTTCTATTAGCCTTTTTGTTCAACTATATTTTTAATGATAGTAGATTCATTTTGGTTCAGTGTGACTACTTATTTATTGCAACTTTTTTTTTTTTTTTTTTTTTTTAAGTTAATACAAAATGGTTTGGTGTTATAGAAAGAACCTATAAGAACAGCTAAAATAATCTTCATATTAAAAAAGATTCAGTTCGGAGAACTAACTACCCAGCTGTTTTCCATGTTCCAGAACTGTACTTCTCACATAACAGTTCAATGGTAATAAAATTCACCTGAAATACAAACATTCATCTACTTTCTCCTCTTTCTAGATAAATAGTTATCTGTGTTTCTAATATGGGTATTCTGGGCTGAGTTTCTCTAAATTGCAACTTTTTTTTTGTTTGTTTGTTTGTTTTTTAATCATTTAAATTAAATGGTATTCCATTTAAATTAAATGGTACTCCAGCCTGGGGCTATGGATAGCTAGAACCTGTGGACCCAGCCATTTCTCCAGGACCATACAAAATAAGAAATACCTTGCAAGAAGACAAAAGGTGGAACACCACAGAACATCAAAGGTTTAGCCTTCTGCCAGACACAAGTGATTTTTCCGTGTCATGATTTGCCAGAACTGACCACCAACTACAACTGGTCCTGGTACTCATATTTCTCTGGGGACCTGTGAACTACTACAGATAATAATCCTTACTCAGTAAGAGTTTTAATATATTCAGCCAAGAATGTAATTATAGCTGTTCCTCCAGTGTTCCAAGAACAATAACAAGAAGTTGCATTCAGATATTAGAAAGGTGTTCTTTATAATGTAGTGAGACACTGGAACAGGTTGCCCGAGGGATGTCCCTTGAACTGTTCAAGGTCAGGTTGAATGGGGCTTTGAGCAACCTGGTCTAGTAGGAGTTGTCTCTGCCCATGGCAGAGGGGTTGGAATTATATGATCTTTAAGGTCCTTTCCAACCCAAACTATTCTGTGATATCACAAATATACACAATGAATCACAGAATCACAGAATAAAGGATAATTAGATGAGTTTACTTAATTTTATGTCTGCTTTATTATAAAATGGATCTAACCAAAATAAACTCTGGATACAGTTTAGGATACAACTTACCATGTCATCATGTCAAGCCACATTCATAAGTAATGTTCAGAAAAGACTGCAAACTGGAAAAAAAAAAAAAAAAAAAAAAAAAAAGAAGCTCATAGCTCATTTTTTACAATTCCCTTGTCCATTATAAACACTTCAAGCTTGGAAATGACTATGGTAACAAGTTTTCATTCTTTGCAAGCAGCTTAATTAGTATTAAAATTAGTATTGCATTATCTTAACTTGCATTATATAAATTATATAATATCTTGCATTATATAAATTAAAATTAGTATTGCATTATCTTGCTGTGTAAATATAGTAAACAAGTAAACACAGAAGTCATTTGTCTGTTTTTTGTTTGTTTGTTGTTGTTTGTTTGTTTGTTTTTTTGAGTTCCTTGCCTTTATATCTCCTCTTCCAGCTCTTCAAAATTTAAGAACATTAGTGTCTGGTAATATAATATGTTTTGCACAGGCACCAGGGAAAACCTTGCATAATGAGGCAGTGATTTAAGATAAAGTCTGCCAAAATATTTACAAAGTTGCAGAAAAACTCAAAATAATCATTGTCAGGAGAGCTGGAAAGCAATGAGCTCTGGGAGTTGAAGTTTAAATCTGACAGAGGTCAGAAATTAAACAATTTAGTTATGCCTGATTATCATAGCTCCCTTATTACGGGTTACCATGTAAAGCATGCATAGTCTTGGATGAGATCAGGTATGCTATCAAATCCAGAAAAACAGAATTGTCTGTTTTGTTGTTCATTTTGTTTGTTTTGGTCATGTCCCACACCCCCATCTCACTTTATGAGTCTCACATTTATGACTGCTCAAAATGCCCTAAATTCACCTTAGAAAAGCACCATCTGGCTGTTACTGGCTGCAAATTACCAGCTGTGAAATATTACTATATTAAGAATGTCAGCCAAAACAACAGCCGACCTTTCATGCAAAACAAAGGTAGTGCAAAATCTTTATCCAGATTTCAACTAACAAACAAAATTTATGCTAATTTTGCCTTTTCTAAGGAAGGTATATTTTCTTCAGTATTTTAAGAGTGAAACATCTTTAGAGAACTACCAAAATATTGATTTTGAAAACTATATTTTATTTTTTTTAAATAAGTCTAAATGATGGGTAAGTCCTTTGCCAGTTCCTTGCACAAAAATAAATTTCTCCTTAAAGAGCATGCCACCAGTTATTTTCCAGGGAGGTTTTAACTCCCGTGTTTTCTCATCACCGCTGAAATTTACTAGGGACTTTGTCTTCACCACAGATTCGAAGATAGATACTGCATTATAACTTAGGATATCCTCTCAGTAGAGAGAATCATATTTACCTCCAAAGAACTTTACAGATCTATCATTAAGAACAGTCAATGATGTAAAATTATGAAAAATATATTGATGGAGAGGTGGAGAGGGGAAAACATTTTTGGGAGAGAAGAAAATAAGGTCTTAAAGGGGGGGTAGGGAGTTCTACATTCCTCTGTTGAGTGTTTCACACAGGTATAGACAAATAAAAGCTAATATGATTTCCTGCAGTACAAAGAGTTTCCTGCAGTACAAAGCAGTTTTTTTTTTTTTTTTGCTTTTTTTTTTTTGTTTTTGTTTTTGTTTTGTTTCCTATTAGCTTGTGCAATAGAAGATACAACCAGACTTTGACCCAATATGTTTTTAGACCTTGACAAATACAGAAACATTAATACGAAGGAAATGCATAAATACAATGGATAATAAGCGATACTTTATAACAGTTTAGCAGAATAACAGACGGGAAGCTCTTGAAGATTTGTTACAATGCAGTTGTTTAAAAAGGTGTGACAAAATTTTATCAGGCTGTTTATGAACTATGAGAATCCTCACATGTATTGTCCTTCATAGGTAGAATATTTTATGAAAAATATTGAAAAATCATTAAGTTGAATTAATGAAGCTTGAACTAGGAAAAAAATACACTAGACTGCACATTTCCTTCTCTGTTCCATAAGTGTTAATTAACAATGAATAATAATGGAATCACAAAGATTTTTAATCCAGAGAAGCCATGTCATAGTGAGGGCTCAGAACACAACAGAGTAGCTACTCATTAAGCCAACTGCAATAACTGGATAATACGCAAGCTCTTTGCCAAAGGAAGTGTGTAAGTGATCTTTTATTCAGGTTTAAATCACTACATTCAGAATAGACTAGGAACACTTGGCTGATCATTATGGTTCAGATAACAAATGGGAACTCATCTTATGCTGAGGTAAAACAATTGTCAGGGTGAGCCCACACTTTGTGCTGGTGTTTCTAAACCTGAAAATGTCGTACTACCTGCATGGATTTTCAGTTCAGATCTAATGACCATGTTCTACTGCCTCATCAGCCAACATGTGAAAGAACAGCATTGCAAAATTTGGACTTCTGACACGTTGTAAGAAGACTGCCTTCAGTCACCGTATAACACTACACATTATCTGAATGTCATCAAAAACCTAGTAAACAAGGGCACATCCCAGTGAACATCTGTGGTGATTTTACCTTGCTGGGCGGCTGAACTCCATCACAACTGCTCTCTAACAACCCCTCCTCAGAAGAGGAGGGGAAGAAGAAAAGGAAAAAAAATGAATCATAGGTTGAGATGAGGATAATTTAATTAAAGGAAAAATAATTATTAGGGAAAATTATTATTAATTAAAAAAATTAACTAAAGGGAAAAGGGAAAAAGAAAGGGAAAGGAAAAATGGAAGAAAGAAAAATGACAACAAACAACAACAACAACAAAGCAAAGGCTGTGTGGAAATGCAGAGGAAAGAAATTACTCTCCACTTCCCACTGAGTGATACTTGACCATGTTATAAATGAAGTCTCAATTCAATCTGAATTTAGTAATATTTATAAAAGAATATTTATAAAAGGCAAGTAAACAGTGCTGGGTGCGCAGGGAGTCTATGCTCTACCAACGCACACATTGGTAGACACATGAACACATGAGCTATGCACACACAAACATTGAACATTTTAAATATACAGAACATTGAACATTGTTTTTACATCCTAAACCCAAGTATGCCTATACATATGTACAATCAGAAAAGGTAGTAAACAGTGCTGGGTGTGCAGGGAGTCTACGCTCCACCAACATGCACACACAAACATCAAACATTCTAAATATACAGAACATTGCTTTTACATACTAAACCCAAGTATGCCTATATATATGTACAATCAGAAAAGGTAACAAACAATCCTTTAAGTCCCATGACTTAACAGTCTCCATTTTCCATTCCTTTTCTTAACTACAAACAAGTCTCCATTTTCCATTCCCTTTGAACAATACGTCTCGCTTTAAGTTGTCAAGCAACTCGGCCTTCAGGCCTCATGTATCCCTTTCTTCCAGCATAGAAGAAAAGCATACACATCTTTTCAAGGCCAATAGGGCCTGGGTCAAAAGGCACTCCAGGTCACCAGGGGGCATAACAGCAAAAGTCTTTGATGGCTGTAGCAGCAGAGGGGTAGTAGTCGATGGTGTAGATGGCGTAGTAGTCGGATCAGTAAATGAGCTTGCAGTTCCCTCACTGTCTGGCAAACCACATTTGCAGAGTCCCACACCTTGACCTCAATTTGGTCCCATGTTTCAGGATCATAAACTGTCTGATTGTTAATAAGGAGAATAAGCTGTAAGGTTACCAGGACAGTCTTTCTTTCTAAGGACGTAGATTCCCCATAATGCGCAACTGCTTACCAGCGAGGGACAGTTGTGTGCATGGGTCTGCTTCTCTCAGCTTGAGCTTCTCTCCAGCTCTGGTGCACCTGTTTCCAGTGACTTTCTGTACGAGGTTCTTTGAGCAGTTTGCTGTTTGGCTGAACCTATCTTCATAAGGAGATCATTGTGCCTGTTCCCATCCTGGTCTTCATTCTGCTAGCCTGTTCCTTTTCATTCCTTCTTTCTACTTCTTTATTGATGATACAACTTTGTTACATCTTGTTGCTTTTTTTTTTTTTTTTTTTTCACCTCGAGGACAGGCTCCCCTCTTATACCCTTCTCCCCACAGCAGTCCTTTTCAAAAACAACTTTTCATTGGTCAAACAACTCTGCATATAACAGCAACAGCAAACACCCAGAAACTTCCGTGTCGTAATGGCTGGAGAAGAAGCAACCCTGAGACTGCATTGGAGTCTCCTGAATCACTCTTCTTTGTTCCCACTAAACTCTTTTACATTCCTAATGGCTTCATTGTTAAGAGTCTGATGTTATCATCAATGATGGGGCTTGCCGACCCCCATGGCCACACTCCCACATCTCCCCCTTCTTTATTAATATCTACCATCTTCTCGACATCTGTACCTGTACATATGTATAGGCATACTCTGGTTTATTATGTAAAGCAATGTTCTGTATATTTAGAATGTTTGATGTTTGTGTGTGCGTGTCGGTGGAGCGTAGACTCCCCACACACCCAGCGCTGTTTACTTGACTTTTATACCTTTTTTAATATTCTTTTATAAATATTACTAAATTCAGATTGAGTTGAGACTTCATTTATAACAAATTTAATAAAAACAATCCCATCATCAACCCTGCACGGCTCCACTGTCACCCCCACCCCAGCTACCCCAGACACTATCTTGAAAAAATTACTAAGGCCCACCCTTCCTATCCTTTAACCAGCTTACAGTCCAAGAAAGACATTCTCCCAAAGCCTTAGTAATTTAATTTCTTTGCTTAGAATTACATCATATCAACTGGATCTCCTTTATCCACCCTTTTTCTACCACATTCACATAAGTGTTACAACACTGGTTACTAAGGCAGGTCCTCCCTCTACATAAGCTACACTGACTCCCAGGCAGAATTTATTCATGTGTTTATATTTGTTATTACAGATTCTGCCATCTTACCATTGATATATGCCAACCTCATTGCTCTTTAGCTGACAGGATGTCCTCTAGAGCCCTTTCACAAATAGGATTGCAGTGGCAATATTCCAGTCCTCTGGTACAGCAGCTATTTGTAATGTTGGGCTGCACACCAAGATCTGTAATTTCACATCTGAATTCCTTCAGAGTCCTCTAGTGAATACTGTCTTAGCCTTACTTGATGCAACTTGTCTATCAGATCTAATATATACCTGTATATTTACTTCAAATTGAGCTAGCTTCTCTGCTCTGCCTGTTAAACAGGATGGGTCAGAGCCAACCTCACCAACACCTTCAGCAAAGGCTAATGCAGAGAATTCATGTCTCTTCTCTGCTGTCTCTGACTCTTTTATCATCAAACAATACCACCAACTACCTACCTGACTTCTTAATTTTGAAGTTGTTAAAAAAGTTCTTAATGTAATCTCCAGCATAGCACATGGCACATTTTGTGGGCTTTCCAATAATTCTCACTGGGAGATGATTTAATTCTCCAACACAATCAATAAATTGTATTTTTAACAGCCTCCAGGCTACTTGAATATCTCCACTGCAGGTCTGGGTTTCTTTGTTTTCCTTAGGGGGGAGGAAGGAGGTTGTTTGTTTTTGACAGTTTCTAATTTTCATACAGTTTCAATTCTGAAAATTGAATATGCATACAATGGATTTATTTTGCCTGTTGTCTCCTGCTACAATAATAAAACTAACTGTACTACAGAAACTACTACAGCACAGCTCTTGCGTAATACCTCTTGAACTGGGTGTCGAGCAGTGCTCAATCCAAACTGGAACAGCATATTTTCTTCTGGTTCCAAAAGCAGGCCTCAAAAGCAGTCATTTATTACATCTAAAAATGAAATTGACCTGCATGTGGTAGCTGAAGTTTCCCACTATTACTATCCACCTCAAAACTGTGGTTTTGCTAATTTGGTTTAACATTATGTTAATTATATTTCCTAATTACATTGTGAACATGATCTCATTACAATCTGTACAATCTTCTTATTATTAGAATCTGGACACAAGAATTCCATGCTTCTCTTTTCCTTTCATGTTTGTCCTGTTACACTTCACATAATGTTACACACATGCTGCCACTCCTTTCACCCTCCCATTGGTGTAAACTACTTTGATTCACATAAAGTTGGTACACTGGTAACACTTCCCTGTTATATTACAGTTGCCACTTCCTGCTATTTATTTTGATTCTCCTATCTTACTTTTCAGTGTTTCAGGCTGTTGTAAAAAAAAAAAAATATATATATATATATATTTTTTTTTTTCCTCCACTCAATACTGAACATATGAATCAATCAACATTATAGGTGAAATAATTTGCTTTTTTTTTTTTTTTTTTTTTTTTTTTTTTTTTTGTACTGTTTATTTCTATCAGACTTTGCAGGAGTGCACTGGCCATTCTTCAGTTTAAACAAGGTGGTCTTCAGTGCTTCTCAACTTTTCATCAGATTTCTAGTTTGTTTATTCCTCTCTAATCTTTTTAATTTTTAGTGCCATCATCCTGATTCCATTATGACGAAGGTGAAGCCTCTACTTCCTATATAGTTCCACTTGTCCAGAAAGTTTCCTCAACTCCTAATACAACTAAGTTGGTCATCCCTACATTATTTGCCTCATCCATATACAGAGGCATCAAATCTCTGCCTGGCACTTGGAATGTGAACACGGATGTTTCTGTTGAGGTTCTGGACTCTAGTCTCTGCTAAGCAGCCAAATTTAGACTTGTAAACACACTTCCTACACTTGATTGATATGTTTCTCATACCAACATAGACCATAATTACTGTCTGGTCCCCTACACTTCCAAAGATACATCTTTTCATGTCCATTATCTTTGTGCCTAGCACACAAGTTACCACTGAATACCACTGGATGTTAAGAAGTCTATTTACCTACATGTCACTGAACCTCTCACTAGTACCATCTGCCTGTTCCTACTTGCTGACACCTCTCTGCTGCAGGAGTATCTTTAGTAAAAGAGGACATTGATCTCTGCTGGAGCATGAATCTCATCTGCAAGACTGTCACACCTTGCTAGTGGAGCATTCTCCATCCTGGAGACTTGATTCTTCTTTGTAGTACAGAGGCTGTCACAACAGAGATGAGACTACCCTGCAGAGATGAGACTACCTTTTCTGTTTCCTTAGGTTGCTTAAATTCAGCACATCCCCAACTAAAGATCACAAACTTGTTCATTCACTACCAGGAGATTCTTGCACTACGTTGGCAAACACAGAACCTGCCCCTTGAGTCAGTCAATATACATGCTGCACATTGTAACAAACTGGCTACGTCTCCTACTCTGCTGGGGGACTCATGCCTGCATCCTGAGGTATTTTTATTACATGTATTTTCTTTAATCTTTGTGGGCTAATACTTTTTAGTTTCTCTTTTGATTGGGTGATTATGATTATTCTAAGATAATTAAAAATATGTGAGAAATATGGAAGAGTGTAAAAATAAAGAAAACAAGATTAAAGAAATTAATAAAATGTGCTTGTTGTGGTTTAACCTGGCAGGCAGGTAAGCACCACAGAGCTGCTTGCTCACTCAGTTGGAAAGGTAAAAGTGTGAGAACTCAGGGGTTGAGATAAAGACAATTTACTAGGTAAAGCAAAAGCCACATGCACAAGCAAAGCAAAACAAGGAATTGACTTGCTACTTCCCTTTGGCAGGCACACTTCCATGTTCAGCCACGTGCAGGAAAGTGTGGCTCACCACACATAGCAATTTCTTGGAAAGACAAACACCATCACTGTCACTCAAAAGAACCCACCTTTCCCCCTGCCCCCAGTCCACCCCCCCCCAACACACACACAGACCTCTCCTCATCATTTATCCCAGCTTTTCTTGCTGTGCCTGACACAATAAGGTATGGGATGTCCCTTTGGCCAGCCTGGAACAGCTGTCCTGGCTGTGTCCCTTCCCAGCTCCTGGTGCACCCCCAGCTTCCACACTGGCAGGGCAGCACAAGGAGCTGAAAAGTTTTGGCTCTGTGTAACCACTACTCTGCAGCAAATAAAAACGTTGGTGTGTTATCACCACTGTTTTCTTCAGAAACCCAAAACACAGCATAGTGTAAGTCCCTATAAAGTTAACTCTATCCCAGCCAAAATCATGACAGTGCTTCTCCCTGGACCATGTCAAGGTTTCAGTGCTAAAAACAGCAGACTTGGTTCTCTTCTTTAAGTCTTGGAAGATCAACTTTATGAACTTTAACCTTAGCTGAGTATCCAGACAGAAGAAATTTTGCATAAAGTCTTGAGTGGCCCACCTCACCTTGCATTGAATATTTATGAGGACACTTGCCAAGGCAATCGGCTCCATGGCAGATGCATTCTGCAGTGGAGCAGGGATCAAGATGGGCAGGGCTTTTTTTTGACATCGAGGCTACTTGAGGCAGCTGAGGGAGCCACCAGGACCCGGCAGCCCTTGCGATGGGAGGCTAATGAGGCATGGGCAGAACCAGCAGCTCCCCCTTCCCAGCTGTTCAGAGGCAGCCCCTATGGAGCACAAGTGACCAGGAGCATGGCGAACAGGAACAGGGTGTGGCACGTCAGTTTGGCAGTGCATGCAGGGAGGGTGAGCAGGGAGGGCACCTTCACTGTTCGTTTCCAACAGGCTTTCCCAATGGTGGTTGTAACCTGCTTATGAAAAGCCCAGACATGCTATCCACCAGATAGTAGACCATGCCCTCCGCATCTCTTGTGGCCTCTCCAGCCACAGTCACCAATGTGTCTACCCAGATGGAGGTCTCAGGGAAACACATAGATGTCCAGGTCCTGGTCTGCAGGGTGTGCCCAAGTCTTCTGTCAGTGTCTGACAGCAGCAGTGGTGGGTATGCCTGTGGGAGGTGTGCCCATGTTGAAGAATTGCTCTGCCTGGTGGTGGAGTTTCTGGAGGAGTTGAGTATGCTAAGGAGCATCAGGGAGTCAGAAAGGGAAACTGACTGGTGGAAGCATACTCTACCCTCCCTGAGACAGACTCATGAGCCAGCCACAACACAAGTGTCTCTTACTATGCAGAAGACAAAAGTTCCCTCATCCTGCCAGGCAGTAGGAGGGGACCTATGCCAAGGGCGGTAATGGAAGCAGGTTCCTGCATTGGGTGGTAGGCGAGACCTCTCCCTGCCCACCTCACCTTCCCAGCTACCCTTATTTAACAGGTATGACACTCTAGAATATGACAGTCAAAACAACAATGTAGACGAAAGCCCATCCCAGTTGGAAGAGGTGCCTAAGGCAAGGCAATCTACCCCCCCCCCACGTCACTACATCTTCTGTCAAGAAAGAAAGAAGGATTATTGTCATGGGGGCTTCCCTTCTGAAAGGGACAGAGGGACCAATATGCCGTCTGGACCCAACGCACAGGGAAGTTGGCTGCCTTACTGGGGCTTGGATAAGAGATACTGCCAAGAAGTTCACTCGCCTGGTACAGCCCACTGACTACTACCCACTACTGTTTTTTTCAGGCTGGTAATGACAAAGTAGCAAGGAGAAGTCTGAGAGCAATCAAAACGGACTTTAAGACTTTGGGGTGACTGGTTAAAGGATCAGGGTCACAGGTTGTGTTTGCCTCTATCCTCCTGATAGGAGGGATCAATGTCGACAAACAGACTTTGTCGTTTTTACAAGTCTGTTTTGTAAGACAAACAGACTTGTCTTATCAATACGTGGCTTCAGGACTGGTGAAACAGGCAGAACTTTGCATTTGTTGATCATGGGAAGGTCTACACAACACTGGGGCTGCTGGCACCAGATGGGATGTGCCTCTCTCAAAGAGGGGAAAAAAACTCCTTTTGCCCAGGAGTTAGTGGAGCTGATAGACAGGGCTTTAAACTAGAGTCAAAGGGGGAAAGGGATAAAACCAGGCCCACCGGTGATAAGCTAAGGGATGGCGTGCTAGAATCAGAGGGACTGTGTGCTAGTGTGGTTCTTTGGTCTGCTCCACAAGGTGTTGCGTGCAATGAAGCACATTTGAAATGCTTCTTCACAACTGTACACAGTATGAGGAATAAAATGGATGAGCTAGAAGTCTTGGCCCAGTCCCACAGCTCAACATCATTGGCATAAGCAAAGCCTGGTGAGATGAGTTCTGTGACTGGTGTGTTGCAATAGATGGTTACAGGCTCCTCAGGAGTGACAGGCAGGACAGGCAAGGTGGAGGGGTGGCAATGTATGTGAAGGAGGGGCTGGACTGTGTAGAACTTGAAAATGGTGATGGCAAAGTTGAGAGCCTCTGGGTAAGGATTAAGGGATGAACAAACAAAGGGGATATCATTGTGGGAGTCTATTACAGATCACCTGGCCAGAATGATGACGATTAATTATTTTTTGAGGAACTAAGAGATACCTCGAGATCAACTGCCCTTGTCCTTATGGGGGACTTCAGCTTGCCAGACATCAACTGGGATTACCACATGGCTGACATGAGCAAGTCCAGGAGGTTCATAAAGCACCTCGATGATAAGTTCTTGGTGCAAGTGCTAAGGGAGCCAACTAGGAAAGGTGCCCTCCTAGATCTGTTGCTGGAGAACAGAGAGGGTCTTGTGGGGGACATGACAATTGACAGTCATCTCGGTCATAGTGACCATGAAGTGGTTGAGTTTAAAATTTATGGTGAGAGAAGGAAAACTGCCACCAAAACTTCAGCCCTGGATATGGGGAGAGCAGACTTCAGGCTGCTCAGGGAACTAGTCAGCAAGGTCCCCTGGGAAACTGCTTTTGAAGGCATTGGCATCCATCAGTGCTGGTCAGTCTTTAAGCACTGCCTCCTAAAAGCACAGGATCAAGCAATTCCAAAATATCGGAAGCCAAGCAGGCAGGGCAGAAGGCCGGCCTGGCTGACCAGGCATCTTCTGCTGGAGCACAGGCAGAAAAAGAAAGTATACAGCTGCTGGAAGGAGGGTCAGGGAACATGGAAGGAATACAGGGATGCTGTTAATGACTGTAAGGAGAAAATTCATGCAGCCAAAGCCCAAGTAAAGTTGAAGCTGGCCGGGGCTGTGGGTGACAATATTTTATATATTTTTTTAATATGTGAACTAAAAAGGAGGACCAAAGAAAACATTGGTCTGCTACTTGATGGGGAAGGTCTCCTCACAGACAAGGACATAGGCAAAACAGAGATGTTTAATGCTGCCTTTGCCTCTGTCTTCAATGCTGGTGATGGGCTTCGGGACCCAGAGTGCTCTGAGCTGGAGGACCGTGATGGTGGGAATCATAAACTCCCAACTGACCCCAGACATATGCAGGATTTTCTGCTCCACCTGGATCCATGCAAGTCCATGATGGGATTCATCCCAGGGTGCTTAAAGAGCTAGCTGACGTCATTGCAAGACCTCTCTAAATTGTCTTTCAATGATCTTGGGAATCTGGAGAGGTCTGGAAGCTGGCAAATGTTGTGCCAATTTTCAAGAAGGGCAAGAAAGAAGACCTTAGCAATTACAGACCTGTCTGTCTCACATTAGCGTCCGCTAAAATTATGGAGAAGATGATCCTTGAAATTATTGAAGTTCACCTGAGGGACAATGTAGTCATTAGTCCTAGCCAACATGGGTTCATGAGGGGTAGGTCCTGTTTGACTGACTTGATTTCCTTTTATGATAAGATCACCCATCCAGTCAATCAAGGGAAACCAGCTGATGTGATCTTTTTGGATTTCAGTAAAGCTTTTTACAGTTTCCTATAGGATCCTACTGGATAAAATGTCCAGCATACACCTTAACAAAAACATCATACGATGGGTGAGCAATTGGCTGATGGGCAGGGCTCAAAAGCTTGTGGTAAATGGGGCCACATCAAGCTGGTGGATGGTCACTAGTGGGGTTCCCAAAGGCTCCATTTTAGGGCCAGTCCTCTTCAGTGTTTTTATAAATGATTTGGATGTAGGACTAGAAGGTATTCTGAGCAAATTTGCTGATGACACTAAAAGGAGTTATTGACTCTGTTGAGGGTGGAAAAGCCTTGCAGAAAGATCTGGACAGATTGGAGAGCTGGGCAATCACCAACTGCATGAAGTTTAACAAGAGCAAGTGCTGGGTCCTGCACCTGGGATGGGGCAACTCCGGCTATATGTACAGGCTGGGTGATGAGACACTGAAGAGCAGCCCCACAGAGAGGGATCTGGGGGTTGTGGTTGACAGCAAATTGAATATGAGCCAGGACTGTGCCCTGGCAGCCAGGAGGGCCAACCATATCCTGGGGTGCATCAAGCATGGCATCACTAGTCTGTTGAGGGAAGTGACTGTCCCGTTCTACTCTGCGCTGGTGCAGCATCACCTCAAGTACTGTGTGCAGTTCTGGGCACCACTGTACAAAAAGGATGTAAAACTGTTGGAGAGTGTCTAGAGGAGGGCGACGAAGATGGCGAAGGGCCTAGAGAAGGGCTCATAGAAGACATATGAGGAGTGGCTGAGGTCAGTGGGCCTATTCAGCCTGGAGAAGAGGAGGCTGAGGGGGGACCACATCGTGGTCTACAACTTCCTCACAAGGGCGAGTGAAGGGGCAGGTGCCGACCTGTTTATTCTCTTTAGTGACCAGCAATGTGACCCTAGGGAATGGTGTCAAGGTGAGGCAGGGGAGGTCCAGGCTGGATATCAGGAAGAGGTTCTTCACCCAGAGGGTGAAGCTCACTGGAACAGGCTCCCTGGGGATGTAGTCATGACACCAAGCCTGTCAGAATTCAAGAATCATTTGGACTGTGCACTTAGTCATATGGTCCGAATTTTTGGGTGGACCTGTGTGGAGCCAGGAATTGGACTTGATGATCATTGTGGGTCCCTGCCAACTCAGGATATTCTATGATTCTATGAAATTTTACATAAAGACTTGAGTATCCCCCCTCACCTTGTATTGAATACTTATGAGGACTGAATCCACTATTTTGGACTGCTGACTGAGATAACCATAACATCCTGTAACTCATGATGTTCACATGGAGGTTCTGTATTAAAAGGCATTGGAGAAAAACACTTAAGTCAACTCAAAAGCCCTGGTTATTAGCAAATACCAGCTTGGGTATACATTCACACAAGAGGTTATCTGTAGCAGGTCTAACTATTTCAGTAATCAGATCACACAGAACAACACAATCACGCTACAACTTTTTTTTTTTTTTTCTGGGCCTGACATAGGGCTTTAGCTTGTGAGCATCCTTACCTGTTGCTTTAGTGTGCATATCATCAAGCAGCCACAAACAGCATCTCAGCTGGAAATGGCAATTGACAACACAGTAGCAATAAGAAACAGCTTGTTCAGTCATCCATCAGTTGTATCTGACTGGGTGAGTGCTTGTCTACTACTACAGCAACCATTTACTTACAATTCATTGAAAACATCTGTAGCAATGTTTTTTATGGGAAAGGACTAGCTGCAAATTATAGCAGAGAGAGCATTCAAGACGCTAGTCGAGCTCAGATGTTCCTTATTGCACCCAAGAATCCATGTCAATCTCAGTCCAACATTTTATATAGCATACCATACAGAATGAAGAAAAAAAAAAATACATTAAAGAGGACAGAATTTTCTCAGTTTTTAGGCTCTTCAGGAGAATGAAATTCAACACAGCCTAGACTTACTGGCTTAACAGTACAGTGAGGTAGTGATTTGACCATGCAGACATGCCTACAGAAAATCCAGTAATTAGTACAAGTCAGGCCCTGCAGCTTTCTTTCAGCAAAAAAGACAAATAGTTTTTAGCCTCCAGAACTCCATGGATTAAGTTAGCCTATTATTTCCAAAAGGTAGCTTTAAGTAGAATACTTCAGTAGCCTGGAACAAAGTTTATCAAGTTTGGGGCAGATATGATGAAGTCTGTTCTAATTTTCTATAGAAAGCTTGTGAGGGAGCTGGCTAAAATAGAAGTACAGTGGGGAGATAGAGGCGAATTAATTAATATTACAAATTTCAAAGCCAATTGATGAGTTTGAAACAAGTGTACTCTCCACTCTGTTCTTCTATCCTCCATTCTCAGATGTCATTGCTTTGGTGACTTAAAAAAAGAAAAAAAACCCACACAGAAATCATTACAATGATTTGAAGCAAATTTGTTAAAACTTTTCTGCACCAAAAGCCTGCCTTCAGTGCTAAGAATAAGCTTTTAGCAAACCAGCAGATTCAGTAGTGCTTCTATTAACTTACCTAAAATCATTACAGAAAATTAATAAAAAATTGTCAGGGTTTATTTTGAGAAAAATATCTTTAAAAAGAGGTATATTTTTTAAAAGTATTGATCATTTTATATTTGTCACTGCTTACACGAGTGAAAAGCCAAATTATAGGTGAATCAATAAGAACACATGGCAAACATAAAACTAATAATTTTAAATAGCCAAAGAGTACACAGGTACTTATACATATGTATATTACTATAAACGCCCTCTTTTATGTGCTAGTAATATTGAATGATGATAGCTTCTACAAGTTTCATGATCTCTACTTGTTGTGACCAGCCATTTCTGGAAAGCAAGACAATTTGAATAGCCTGAGTGCTCTAAAACTTCAAGAAAGAATCAAAATGAAAACAGGACTGATTACAATATCTCTTTTGTTGTTGTTGTTGTTTTGTTTGTTTTACTCTAAAAGACCTGCAGCTTTCCATTGCATCCTGACTTAATAAAAGGAATTGACACTAAATTTTGCTTTAGTAAATAGATTTTAATGATAAGATGCTTATCAGGACTTTGCATAACTGTTGGACACACAACTGTAGAATATCAGGAATAACCTACATAACATCTGCATTCAAAAGCCCTGGGACAATTTGCCCCTCTAAAAATGGAGCACTATAGCAGAAATTAAACCAGAAACCTTCTGCACAAAATAAACTCATGCAAGCAATCTATTTTTTCCCCATGTTCCTTTTTTTTTTTTTTTTTTTTAATTATTACTTGCTACCCTTTACCAACATTTTTTCCTGCATACAAGCTATCAAAAAAGCCAGTGTGGAAAAGAATGGTGAAATGAAAGCCCTCTCCATCTCTCCATTACAGTCCTTGTCTTTGCCCCATTCATTGTGGCCTCATTTCCTCAGCACTACTCACTCCTGATTTTCTCAGTTGCCGGTATCCAGAAACCATTGTAAAAACACCTTTATTTTCTTCCTATATTTTGTATTAAACACTTTGGTTTTTCCCCTGTACAAGGTTGTTGTAGCTTTCTGCAACTTGCATTATTCTTCTCACTTTGACTGTTTCTCTTCTATTCCTTTCCATTCTAAGTGAGGTCATGTCTCCCACCATTTTTTCCACTGGAAGTGAAAACTGCTAAATCAAACAGAGCAGCAGTTGCTATGACATGAATGTTAAAGGCATCAAACCGCAACTGTAAATTCCATCTTTTACTTCATTTATTTATTTATTCTAAATAGAAACAGGGAAAAAAAATGACAGCATGGTTATGGAAATCTGTTATGTTATTGGCAGAAAGACTGAAAGATACCAGTCAACATACTCATCTTGTCCTTACATTAATTCTTTCAGTTACAGTATAATTAGCACACTTCTCCTATGCATTCATTTTCCTTCTTTGTGAGAAGGACAAAGAAATATGTTTTGTAATGTAAAGGATAAATGATATGGTTTAATTAAGACATCCCTATAAATATTGTCTGTAACATTAGCTCTTTATAAAATCCTAAATTTCACAGAATTTCACAGAATTTCTAGGTTGGAAGAGACCTCAAGATCATCGAGTCCAACCTCTGACCTAACGCTAACAATCCCCACTAAACCATATCCCTAAGCTCTACATCTAAACGTCTTTTGAAGACTTCCAGGGATGGTGACTCCACCACTTCCCTGGGCAGCCTGTTCCAATGTCTAACAACCCTTTCCATAAAGAAGTTCTTCCTAACATCCAACCTAAAACTCCCCTGGCGCAACTTAAGCACATTCCCCCTCGTCCTGTCACCAGGCACATGGGAGAATAGACCAATCCCCACTTCGCTACAGCCTCCTTTAAGGTATCTGTAAAGAGCAATAAGATCACCCCTGAGCCTCCTTTTCTCCAGGCTGAACAAGCCCAACTCCCTCAGCCGCTTCTCATAGGACTTGTTCTCCAGGCCCCTCACCAGCTTCATCGCCCTTCTCTGGATGTTTAAGTTCACAGTATCTCACAAACTGCATTACCTCCTTTGATAAACATATTTCTAATATGGAAATGAGTCTGAAGGGAACATTTTGAAGCAGAATAGAACAATAGCTGCTCTGCATTTTCAAATTTTACCTGGAGAATGAAAGACTAAACGAATGAGAGAGCTTGGAGAAAGCTGCTTTTGTAGAATCTCTTCTAAACAGGAAGCCACTTATATTATTTACTATAATATATTATAGTATAATACTATATTTTATTACTAAATAATGATATGTAATATTATAATACTATGCTTGTAAGTATAATATTCTGTACTTAAAAATATGGAATTTGTCAGTGATCCATATGTTCCTACCGGATGCCCTTTTAGGAGAGGGCTTATTCTAAAATTGAAGGTCTGATTTCAACAAGGAAGAGAGGAAAGAAATAGAGCACAAGATGTGGGTCAGCTAAGAAGGACAAGCATCTACTACACTATTTTTTTTTTTTTTTTTTGATTTTGTGCCTTCATCAGGCACACAGCTGGAAGGCAAAAATCCCCCAAGTCAAGAGTTTTTGTTCCCTTTCTGACCAGCTGACATTACATTCCCATTAAGCCATAACATGTTCTGATGCTCTAAGCCATATTCTAGTGATATAAAAGACAACAGCATTGTTCCCATTTTGATCATGCCTGCAAACAAATCCAACCAACTCATGTCTTTATCAGGACACTACATCCTAAGTAAATTCTTGCAAAGATGTAATTACATAAAAAAAGTCACAATATATTTTATGTTACTGCTTATTATTTTATCTTAATCTTACATCCTACTGTGATTAAAATTTCATTATCAGCTATCAAGTGACCTATCCTTGAATATTTAGTAATAATTAAAGAATATCTACCATTCCCCATTTTGCCCTCTTCAGTTGAATAAAGATGCTATATGCATATTTGAAAGTGAAATACCTAATAGGAGCAATTAAACCTGCAACAAATCAAACATATAACAAAAAATAAAACAAAACGACCAAAAAACCGCAAACAGCCAACCTTCCCCCTATCCCCTCTAACATATTTCCCTTCTAAATTCAGTAGTAAAGCCTGGGACATATGCAGGAAATCAATTAATTTGCTACTGCCTCTTTGCAGGGATTCATTAGCAGGCAAAGGAAAAATACCAGTGAGTATGGGGCATACAATTGCTGTCTGAATCAGTGACCAGAGGAATTTGAGCTGACAAAGAAAAATTGACTTCTAGCTGAGTTTTCCTATTGGTTTTCTATTCTTACCTAGTAAGAAAAAACCTGCAAATATCATCTTAATATACAGAACCGTATATCATTTTACCTTTGGATTTGGGGAATAATAATAGGAAGAAAAAGAACTATTTTCCTAACAGAAGGAAAAATTCAAGTGGGTGCATAAATGAAAAACAAAACAAACAACAAAAAACAGAGGAATGATTCAAAACTAACAGAGGCAGACTCAAAGTTACATCTTACAAAAGCTGTTCCAAAAACTTAGTTATGTTGACATAATGGATATTCACACCACTGACAAGGGAAAAGCTTTGAAGATGCTAGGATCTTCAGTGCTCTAGGAAAGGAAAAAGGCTTTGGCTAGGAAAAACTGATACAACTTATGCTACATATCCTCCTTTGCTATCCAGCAAGCAGTAGCTGACACTACAGGTTCCAAGCTTTCCTCTTTCTCTCACGTATGCAAGTGCAAACAATGATTGATTACATAGTATATTTAGAATTAAAGTTTGTATTTGAAATCATATTAAGATTATGTTCTTCCTCGGCTCTAAGTATATTCAATAATCCCCAAAAGGTAGGGAACTCTTAATCAAGAAATAATAGTAGGTTATTTCTTTGCTACAGGATTTTGTAGCATCTTATTTCATTTCCATATTTCAGTTGCTTGGTTGTTTTCATATAAAATACCATGCTTCACTAATCTCATTTGGATGTCCAGGAAGGATATTTGAGCTGAAACTGCTATTGATTTGAATTTAAGTTTAGAAAACTGCATGTAACTAAAGAAAAGGAATGCAGCTTCTTATAACAGAACACCTGAAGAAGAAACTAGGAATTCTGTATAAACCCACGATTAGGATAACCTTATCTACAGATAAATTGCTAGATTAATGAAACTAGATATGAAATATCACTTAAAATCTTCACTAGAATAATCTGCTTCTTATTAATGGTTGTTTTAATCTCATTTGAAATTACTTATTGCATTACTTTTGGCTTCCACAATTGGTTTCATTATGGGGCCAGCATCTACATTTCTTTCTCCAGTAAATATAGATAGTATGTTATTTGTGTCATAACAAGGTCCACTAGACAACACTCGTATACGGTTTCAGTTGCCTTTTAACTGTGCTAGTTTCCATTCTTCTGGTGGTTTTCCATGTTGGCAATGTGCCTCAGACAAGGTATTTTAGGAAGCCTAAGCCAAAAATCAGTCAGTCATGTTTAAGAATGAAAATGGGTGCAACTTTTTTCACTCCTTTAGAAAAAAAGTCTGTTCAAGTGTGCAGCTGATAGTTTTTAGCATCTCTGCACATCTGTGCAGAAAATAAAAATCTATCCAACAGAAAAATAAAAAGAACAAAACACTAGCTCTGATATTATTATAGATTGTACCATAATGTATACATATAACAGGAGAGAATTATGGTTATTTGCATAATGCAACATCATTTTTTAGAATTTCCTGCCCTTTTACTGCTTGGCTTAGCAACTTTACTGTTCTTTTGCAAACTGTTTATTTCTAGTAATTACCCTTTGCTGTGAAAATGTTAGGTTTTTGGGCTGGTTCCACATGGATTGGAAATTGTGGAAAAAAAATAGCAGGATTATTCTCAGAGTAATTCATTTATTTACAGACACATACTCAAAGTCCCATTTCTCTCAACAGCAGTATAAACATGCAGAATGAATGTACTCACAATGCTCCCATGCCAGTCTTTTCCTCCTTCAGCTAGGTACACAGCTTTATGGCTCTTAGTCTCTATTTCTTTTAAAGCAAATAAAATTAAAAATCCACAACCCATTAAGTGACTGTTATCTGGTCACTTTAAGCTATGTATACACCAAATGTCTGAAACTGGGCACATATCATTTGAAGATTTTACATATTCTTGCTTTACAAAAACTATTTTAAAATGAGCTGGTGTTGAGCTGATATTGCTTGAATTTTCAGTGGATGCACAAGAAGTCCCATCTGAAACCCAGTTTTCTGAATAGGTCTCAGCCTATGTCTTGAAATTTACTTGTGGTTTTGAAGACTGGACTTGTGTAAACCATTTGACACTGTTCCACACAACATCCTTGTCTATAATCTGGAGAGATATTGATCTGACAGATATATCTCTTAGTGGAAAAGGTTGTGGTTAACGTCTCAGTGTCCAAGTGGAGACCAGTGACTAGTGATGCTTCTTAGGGGTTGGTATTGGGACCAGCATCGTTTAACATCTTTGTCAGTGACATGGACAATGGGATCAAGTGCAACCTCAGCAAGTGTTCTGACAACATCAAACCATGTGGTGCAGTTGACATACAGGAGGGAAGGGATGCCATACAGAGGGACCTGACAGGCTTCAGTGGAGGGTCTGCTTAAACTGCATGAAGCTCATCAAGGCCAAGTGCAAGGTCCTGCATGTATGTCAGGGCAATCCCAAACATGAACATAGGCAGATTATAGAATGGATTGAGAGCAACCCCAAGGAAAAGGACGACTTGGAGGTGCTGGTTGATGCAGCAATCTGCATCAACATCCCCCCCCCCCCCCACCCCCATGAAGAGAGGCTGAGGGAGGTGGAGTTGTTCAGCCTGAAGAAGAGAAGGCTCCAGGGAGACTTTATAGCAGCTTTCCATTACCTAAGGGCGGCCTGGAGAGGGACATTTTTGTCAGGGAATGTAATGACAGGAGAAGGGGTAATGGCTTTAAATTAAGAAGATAGATTAAGATTACACATTAGGAAGAAAATCTTTACTATGAGGTTGGTAAGGTACTGGAACAGGTCTCCCTGACAAGTTGTGATACCCCATCCCTAGAAGTGTTCAAGGCCAGGTTGGGTGGAGTCTTGAGCAACCTGGTCTAGTGGGAGGCATCACTGAAAACAGCAGGGAGGTTGGAATGTTGACCCTTAAGCCTTAAGGTCCCTTCCAACCCGTACCATTCTATGATTCTATGAAGAAGAAGAAACACCAACCTGCCTGCCTATAATAGCCTTTGGAGTCTGTCGCACTACTAATGTCAACAGTTTCAGAAATTTGGAATACAGTCAGCTAGAGCAGTTGAAGACACAGAAAAACTCTTTATAAAGACAAAAAGGTTTCTCAGACATCACATGATTCCATTTTGTGGGAGGCATACATGAAAATTAACAAGAAAAGATGATTTGCCATTTTAGACAGCTGCAGGAAACAGAATAATAGTTAAAGTGAGCATCAGATGTATTTTTGAAAGGGCAGATGAGAAATGATTAGGTACTTCAAGAAGCAAAAGCAAGAGATTTAGCAACCAGTTAGTTTCTCAAATTCATTTTATTCCCCTGCCCAAAGAATAAAATAGGAAATAGCACTTAAGCTACTTGAAGCATTCTAGTTTCCCTGATAAATCACGTCCGGACAAATACCCAATTAAATGATTCATTGAAATTAAATATGTCTCTCTTCATATTGCTCTAATATTTCATTTTATAGTCTCAGTAACATTTTCAGGTGTGTAGTTACTTCAGAAGAATTATACATTTAATCTAAAGGCATTACTGAAAACTCCTCGTTGGGAACCAAGGCTAGGTGAACTGAATGCCAGGGAACAGGACAGAGACTGGATACTTGGGAGCATCCAGCAGTATGTACAGAAAAGTAACATCTGCATAAAGGGAAGAACGGATGAAGGTTCACAATTAGATCCACCTTAGTAACACATTTTTTAATTCAAACCCTCTCATCTCCTACCTATTTGGATTATACAAATTACATAAATTATATACTTATTCATATTGTTTTTCCATGTTCATTCCCGATGCAACACCAGTAGATAGACTATAGGCATAGAAGAAGGCTCAAGAACAGTGTTTGCCAGGTCCCTACACTTCCACTCATAAATCATCTGTGCTCCATTAATGGATGACCACCAGATCTATGAGCAGCTGGAACTTGAGCACCACAGGTACCTTTGATGTTGCTGCTCATGACATCACACCCTTTAAAAATATAATTCAGCCAAGTTGCCTGAACTATAACACCATCTCTGCAAGACACAGTACCTGGTGGCAGTCTTGGCAGAACAAAAAGATCCACACCTATCCTACCTGCAAAGTTGTCCAAAGCCATGCTGTGGCACAGAGCTGTCTCATACTTTCCAACACAGCTTGTTTCTTGTATTGAATCCTCTGTATGAAGACATGCAGGCTGAATGTCACCAAGTTGAACCATTGTACAAGTTGTTCTTGAAGTTTTCACAGTAACAAGGAGGGTGAACAGGTACAAAACCAGCACACTGAGGAAAAAAAAAAAAAAAAAAAAAAAAAGAAGAAATGGAAGCTCTTATTTTGAATAACTCTTTGTTCTTCTGTTCTGTTTCTACATATCTGAAAACAATGCATCTGTGAGTTATAATTAGATTAAGGATAGTAATAACATGTAGAACCCAAAGCAACTATTTGCATGGAACTACAGAGGTAGAGCAAAGGTCTCCAGTCAAATTTTGGTTCCATGCATTTCCTATAATAAGGTCAGTTACAGAAACCAATATGCATGTTTATGAGAGCATTTGCTGAGAGAAAGATTTGAATATATGTGCATTTCAGTGTGAATTTAATATTCTATTTTAAATACTTCAAAGGCTGATACGGCATTACAAAAAAAAGAAAAAAAAAAAAAGCCTTGCCAAGGAGCCACTACCATAGCTGGAGCTGAACAGCTGTGTTTTTGTTGCCACAAACAGATGTGAGAGAGCTCCCAGCAGCAGATTACCCATGTTACCTATCAATCAGTCACTTTCCATGAGTTTGAACAAAGGCTCCTGATCTTGTTGTTGCCACAGCATTGTTTCACTCTGTCAAACTATGCTCTCTTGACTGCTTTCAGATCCAAGAGCTATGTAACATGGCGATATGAAACTGTAGTGAAGAGGGTATATTTTTGCCAAAATTAGTTAATGTAAACAGATCTGCATCTTAGGTCATGTGCTTTATGTGTTCCTCCTCCTCACACCCCACTCGGCCCCAACTCTTTTTAACACATTTTTTGGGAATTCTATTTTCCCACAGCAGCACATTAGAGAAATGCAGAAATCAATTATCATATTGATAATATGATAACACACACACATACTCATACGGGACATTAGGATCATAAAAGAGGTGTTCAGAACTTCAGAAATGTCAGACAGCTTTCAATCCTAATTTGGTTCCTTTCTCTTCATATATTATGACTATTTTAAATCATGAAATTATTTTCCACAAGATCCTTGCTTAAATGAGAAACTCAGAAAGGATAGTGAATGACCTCAAAATTTATTTTTTATCTCCTGTTCAGGCTCTGCTATGAAGACAGAATTATTAATTCGCTTAGTAGGTTTTTCTATAGCTCTCATTATTCCAACATCCAAGTGTTTCACAAAGAATAACAATGACTATGAAAACTTGATCAAAGCAAAATTATTCATGTCCTCCTACAGACATGGAACTGAGGAAAAGTAAGATACGTAGGATTTCAGACATCTAGAACCAGATGTTTTACAGTAAATAATCTCAGTTAAATACTCATAGCTGTAGCGGACACTGCCCCTTGGCCTTCCTTACAGTTTCTTTGAACGGTTTTACTTCCAGCCCTTGCAACTACCCTGCCATTACATGAAGACCAGCTTTTTTACTCCAACAGAATTCCTGCATACTAAAGTAACTGCACTGAAAATGATCATGTCTGATTCTTATAGACATCTTCGCTTTGGGTTCTTAAATGATTAATATCTGACCTTGTGGCAGAGCCTCTGACTGGAAGCACTGTTTTTATTATTCCCATCCTAAACTGTACCGGACACTTATTTCCACAGACCCTGCATGCACTAAGAGTTCCATCCTGATAGCAAGTTTTGCTGCTGATAATTTTTTCCTAAATGTCTCAGAAAATTCACTTTTAAATATTCTGTAAGTGTTTCAAGAAAGAAATTGAACTTCATTAATTTGAAGTGTTTCCCTCTTGGTCCCACAAAAAGAGGGTTCATACAAAATGGTAGACAAATATAGCATAATGATAATTCAGAACAAACTAAGCACTGATGCTGAACAGCAGGCAAAGCTAAAACATTAAACTTCCATTTACTGATATTATTAAAGAAGTTATTTTATTCTTCAACAAGAATAGCCAAAGACAGTTCTATATAAAAATATCCTTCCTTCTCCCTCCTTCCCAAATTTCTCTAAAAGGAACCATGTCTGAAAGGAGGAGAGTAAAATCAAGCACAATATTACCTCATTGAATAGGAACAAGATCAAGGTGTCATCCACTTGATTCTTTCACCAGCTACAAGCAGTATTTCTCCTCTTGCTTCCTGTTACAGCTAATTTCAGTTTTTCAGTGCTAGGTGACATAGCTGCCTTATACCAGATTCATCAGACTTCATTGTCAGTAAGTAAGGTGTATCACTCCCATTAATCATCTAGATTTCACATAGTCAAGAACTGCCAGACTCAAGCATCTTCCTCAGGACATGATAAATCAACATCTAGAACTGCTTACCTGTTGACTGTATAGCATGGATACCCAGGCGTCACACTTGAAAACTGAAGACAGAAGAGATGAATACACATACCTGCTTTTAAAGCATGAATAAACAGGTCATAGCCAAGCCTAAATTATTAGGCAACTCTATTTCAAGCCAAAAAGGCCAGCTAAAAAGTGCAGAAATATTTAATCTACTCTCTACAATCCAGGCAATTTAAGAAAAAATAAATGACTCCTAGTTATAAGTTTCTGTAAAGTTTCCATAGAAAATGACTATTTAAAAAGAACAGCTGTTCTTGAACATTAACTTAGTCACAAACAAATCATTTTCCCTAACTTTGAGTTCAACAGACCTTTTCTTTTACTCACCAAGTCAGACCTCTTTAGCCTCCTTAAACTACCCTCCTTCCAACTAGTTTTCTTAACCAAAGCTGTGAAATACCAATAACAGCAGAGAAAGCCTTCAACCATCCCAGCAACATCAAATATAGTACTTTCCAGGGGGCTGGTCTGAGCAAGGACATGTTAAAAACTGTAGAACAGCACGGGTGTGCCTGTAGCAGAGCTAATGAGCAGCACATGTCTTCAGATAAAAACCTTTAATTTAAAGCCTTTTTTGAGCTAAAAAAATCTTGGGAAATGAGGTAACAGGAAAATGGTGACCTTGTCAGCCTAAGAAATCAAGATGTATTTTTATTGTCATTGTATTGCCAGGCCACTACTTACTCAATATTTTTGGGGTATTACCTAGAAGAAAAAAAAATAATAATGATGCTTTTATGTTTGCATTATTCAGAAATAATTTCTGAGACTAATAGAAAGAGGAAAGGCTTTAAACAGTTATGTACAGTCATGTTGCTTTGCCTTGTACTTATCAATTTGCTTTACCTAGAGGCTGAGAACAGCACTAGGTCACTAGTCAGAGAATGAATAAAGTTTCTCCTGTATGTACCTGTTAACCAAACCATCTCAAGTTTAAATTACATTATCAAGTTCCAAGCTAGAGATATTACAAGCTTACTTAGATGATCAGAAGAAATTTGGTTTTGTTCCACCTGTGCACAGAAAGCTAGAGGTCTGGCAGCTTTCTGCTCTCTTCACTTCTCGTTCTGTGCTCCTACACTGCAGCTTCTGATATGGAAGGGAAATCATGCTGGCAGCCTACTGTGACTTTTCAATGGAAGTGAAGTATTTAACAGGTGACTGCCTTCAGCCCAGTCTTCTGTTTTGTCATCTTAGAGCATGGAGAATTGACAGGGAAAAAAAAAAAAAAAAAAAAAAAAAAAAAGAGAGGCTGAGAATGAGAGACGAATAAAATCTGAGAGCTCTCACAATGCAGGAGGAAGCATCCCACCTGTTCCCTTTTCTAGAAAAAGGTGACTTCAAATGTCCAAAGCAACTCCGCTCTTCCTTAAGGGCTTTGACAGAATAGAATTAAAGCCTTTTCCAAAAGACATCAGAAGCATTTCCACCTAGAAACTAGAGAGTTTAGAAGTCCTACGAGGAGCGGCTGAGGGAGCTGGGCTTGTTCAGCCTGGAGAAGAGGAGGCTCAGGGGTGACCTTATTGCTCTTTACAGATACCTTAAAGGAGGCTGTAGTGAGGTGGGGGTTGGCCTGTTCTCCCACGTGCCTGGTGACAGGACGAGGGGGAATGGGCTTAAGTTGAGCCAGGGGAGTTTTAGGTTAGATGTTAGGAAGAACTTCTTCACTGAAAGGGTTGTGAGGCATTGGAACAGGCTGCCCAGGGAAGTGGTGGAGTCACCGTCCCTGGAAGTCTTCAAAAGACGTTTAGATGTAGAGCTTAGGGATATGGTTTAGTGGGGACTGTTAGTGTTAGGTCAGAGGTTGGACTCGATGATCTTGAGGTCTCTTCCAACCTAGAAATTCTGATTCTGTGGTGGAAGGAACTTTGCAACTTTAATTCAAATCTACCGTCCGTAGAAAACGTCAGGTCTTTCAGGGTCTGCAGGCACTTGCTGCCTCCTACTGGTCGGTATTTGGAATGAATTTCTAATTAAAGGAAGGGTGGCTAATTTTCAAGGAACATAGGGATAAATTTAGCACCTAAATCAAAGAGGACCACAGATTACAGGGATTAACACTGACGTTATTAATGCCATGTGCTCAGATATTGAATATGAATGTTGAGGATGTCAAATTGCTGTCGAATGGGTTTCGGGAACTCAGATGTGGAAGCTACAAATGAGGCTTATGTGAAAGAGATTACCTTGCCAGTGCATGGTTGCTTGACACTCAAGAGATCCCATGACATGTTTTGGTACTTTCCTGGCTATGTTAAGTTTCTTAAGAACCTAAAAAAGTATGATGCTCTAAACAGGCAGAGATGTTGCCATAGTTGCAGTTTGCTTCATCAGAATTCCTCTTCTTCCTTGCTCAAAGAGCATACAACATGTGACAAAATTACTTGTATTCCTGCATCACAGAAATTAAGGTGACATGCTGACAGTAAGCTTATGTCTCATAAAAATATCTGTTTACTGTTTGGAACAGTCTAGTAGATTTTAAAGGTCCTGGTTAAGCAAAGATTCAGTTTTCATGACTAGCTACTCTATTAATGACTATGTAGTTGTTATTTGATTACTGCTTAAATTCTCTTTCTCTTTTGCTAATGTTTTTATTAAAAATATATTTCAGAGATTCCCCTGAGATTGTTTGTTTTGGTCCACAGAAATAGACTGATTTTGTAAAATGAGGCAGAGAGGACTCTGGACTTAAAATATAGCAAAGTTTTTATCAGCCTTTAATTTTTACATAAATTTTTTTTTAGAAAGATGGATTACTTTTATGGGATAACTTTAAAATATATTAAATGCCATAAATCTTAGTCTATAGAGATCATATTCAGAAGAGATAGATTCTAAATGAATAGATTTTATTAATGTCTGGAAATTTAAGTCATGATAAAAAGTGTCATGGAAGTTGCTGCAAATGTAATGTGTATACTCAACTTTTCTCTTGATCCCACCCTCAATATTTCTCCAACCTCTCTTAATTGAAATTGAAAGAAGATTTCATTTATCCAAAGTAGGGACTTTTCAGACATTAAAAATTCATGTAAAGTATTAGAATTTTGGTTATCTCATCTGGTCATTAGAATGTTTAGCACATGTGTTGCTATTGCTAGATAAATGGATAATGACCAATGAATTTAGACATAAGCCTGAAAATCAGTGCTTTAAAAAGTCTTCAGGTGAACAAAGAAGCTTGTTGCTGGAAAACACAAGTGAACATCTTCAGGAAAATGGGACTACTGCATAAATCATGTATACAAGCAAATAATAAATCAGATGGCTATGCATTCTAATAAACACAGATGGTGGGAACTATAAAACAATAATTTCAGTCTCTGACACATTTATTTAGTCTTCCCAATGCTCACCTCATTCAGTCTGTCTTCTTCACTCCTATTTCTTGGTGGAATGCTATAATGCAGTAACATGCAATTCTGTTTGTTATAACACCAGCCTCACAACATAGCTTAATGATATTAGTTCCTCAAATGGAACTAGTGTTTGAGACAGAAAGTGTTACTTTGATTTTTTGGCATAATAGTGTTCACAGAATTGCAGAATGGTTGAAGTTGATAGGAACATCTGGAGTTCATCTGGTCCAGCCCCCTGCTCAAGCAGAGTCACCTAGAGCAATTTGCCCAAGACCATGTCCAGACAGCTTTCCATGTCTCTTAGGAGGGAAATATGTACACACAAAAATATATACGTACACACAAAAAAAATATTTTGTCATGAATAATAATGTATTGGCTTCTCAGTTGAAGCCCTAAAAGTTGAAAAGTCTTCTCCAGGCAGACTACTTACTTCTGCAAGAATAGGTGCAAAGATGGTAATAGGTGATAGGTAATAGGTTTCTCCAGAGCTAAAGATGGCAATGACTTATCTTAATTATAATAAAATTAATAAACTTTGCTTGTAACTGCAATAAGAAATATAAAATTCTCCTTCACTTCTAAATTATCCATTATCTTCAAAACACATTTTTTTTCTTAGATGGCTTCTTTATCCTATTTAGCGTGTTGCCTACTACAGCATGCTATTTCTTCTGATGTGTTTTTATTTGTTTACTAATGACTAATTCTGTTTTATGCATTTTTGATTGAAAATATTCAAAGCAATATTATGGGTTAGCTGTGACAAGATAAACTGCTCAATTTCTCCTAATTAACTATTATCTAGAATGTTGTGTAGATATGTGCATTTCAGAATAATTTTTTCTTTCCTCTAAGGATACAGTGTTAACACTCTTTAGAGTTATCTTGGATTTAGGGTGTGATTTCAACATCAGCTTTCTATCCTGATAAATAAGATTCTAGCTGTTAGTATTAAAAGTCCACAGAATTTGTATTAACCCAACAGTGCAGATTCTCAGGACTTATCTGAGTTTTTCCTGGCATGAGTTCACGTTGTCTGTGATAACAACTATCTAAGCATCAAGTCAAGTGCTTAACCTTTTTCAGCTTTACTCTGTGGATATCATATATAGTTAAAATCTAGCAAACAGTTAAGTCACTGTGTAACAACCAGTAGCCTGTTCTGTTAGTAAGGATGGAGAAAGCTCTAAAGTTTTATCTGGGAACTAATGAAAATTAAGTAGACTTTGCTATGAGGAAGTATAAAAATAACCAGAGTGCCACCACAAGCAATGAACTCTTGCTGGAGAGCCTGGAAGGCTTGTGACTTGTATCAGCCCCAGCATTCTGTTTGACAAGGACAGACAGTGTAGACCTTTGGACCCAAAAAGAGTTAGCTCAAAACCAGAGGGAAGCAGTAGATACAGTGGGTAAGACAGTGAAGCCTCTGAAATTATGTGACTGTTGCAATTATTGGAACTAAACTAATGACAATAAAGTTCCTGTATATTTTGTTAAACTGCTAAAAATAATTAAAAAAAAACACTAAATGTTTAACTCTACATATACAGCATGTTCCTTTTTGCCTATAAAAATATTTTTGAGTAAAACAGCTTGTGTTGGCCTAAATTTATGTTGCTGATGAAAGATCCCCTTACTTCCTCCTGAAAAAAAAAAAAAAAAAAAGTAAACTAATAAAATAAAATAAAATAAAATACAGATAACAACAATATGTCCAGTCAGATTGCATCTGTGACTGAGCAGACACACTCAGTGCTGCTCATACTATTGCTATGGAAAGGAAGAGAGGTGGAGACCAGGGAGAGAGGAGGCAGGCCATTCCTTGCAGGACACAACAGGTTTAGAATGAGTTTAAGCCTGTGTCTGAATCATCACTGTGTGTGGCTTCTCCAAGTGGTTTTCTGTTAAGAAAACATTTTCACTAAAATTCATAAAAACTCAAGGCATATTTCCAGAAGGTAAGTACAAAGACAGCTGAATGGAGGGGAGCTTAAGTAGAACACTTTTTTTTTGTGGGTATTTTATTAACACTTCTAATTTCCATTTCATTTACATTGGCCACATAATCAAAATATTAGAAGACACAGAGGCACACACAATAAAAAGTTCAAGTTCGACACATTGTATAGCCCTTCAGTAAAACAATTGCAATTAATCAAATATTACGTAAATAGGAAGTTCATTGAGAACCCATTACTAAATATGGTGTAAGTTTTATGCATAAAATTAACGGTAATATCAATAATCACAAGTCAGTGGGCAAATCATAGCAAAACATAAATTCTTCACTTGCAAACTCCTGGCCTGAAAAAGTAAAGGAAATGGAGACAATAGGATTTAATTTAAGGTTTATATTAAAAATGCTAGTTAAGTACCTGTTGTGTTCTTCCAATAATCCACAGAAGTATTGTTAATGGGTACTAAAGTTACTTTTCTCACATGGTGCTTTGGAATCGAAATTTCAGGCAGTGGTCTTTCTGGTCTTTCTGCTTACTGAAAATCCAAGAGGAAGTTTCTTCTCCCAGTCTCCCAGTCTTGCACTGCACAAAATTCTATTTGCACTGAAATTAAAGCACCTGATGACATGCACATGTCGATTTACTTCTCAAGGAATCCACAGTAAACAAGTAGAGAGGAAATAGAGAAATTCTGTGGTGTTTTCCCATGTTTTACTTTGACATAAGTTCAGGATGTGGGAAAAAAAAAAAAAAAAAAAAAAAGAGAGAGAGAGAGAGAGAGAGTCTGTTTGCCTGAAAGAGTTCTCTCTATCTTCAGTTCAGAGAAAGCATTCAATGTAACTGTTTCTGCTTGATTTCCCTAGCTCAGGGCCTTGGGAAGGAAGCAGCATGAGTATTTGCAAGTTCTGGAAACCATGTGGAATTGGAGAGGACAGCTGTTGAGAGGGAGAGTTATGTTAGAAACATACAGAAGCACATAGAACTGCACATGGATTATGTGAGGTATTTCCATGGGCTTCTGTAGCACTCATGGACTGATTTTGCAATGTTAGTAGGCCTGTCTTAGACTGCACTTTAAATGTCTTACCATATGTTAAAGATGTAATAACCATTTCTGACCTCAAGTTAGAGGAGTTGGTGATTAGAAATGTTAAAAGCCTTCCTAGCAGCAAGAAATAGCATTTGAACACTGAAAAATTATTAGAAGTGTTATCCACATTCTTCTAGAAACAAACAAACAAACAAAAAAGGACATAAGCCACTGCTGCTGGGCTAGATAAAGGGTAAGCTGGCATAAGCAATGCCACGCACAATCACACTTAGATTCCAGCAAACATGATCTGACTGTTTCAGTCCTTATGCCAAATTCTATGGGGAAAGTTAACACAGTAGTTTGGAAATATTTAGAAAGTGTAACATTAATATTACTATTATGATTTCTTTGGGAGGTTTGGGCTCTTTTTGTTTACTCTGTTATCTGATTGTTAAAAACCTCAGTTACATGTATACCAAGCACTGAAAAGACAGAAAACAACATGTTTCATTAACTGTTATTTATTACTGTTATCTATTTATTACTGTTGACCAAAGAGACAAATAGTACCTTTTCAGGAAAATAATTAATCACCTTAAATAACAGTATGACTAACAGTTACTTAGAAGAGACAGTAAGAACATGAAGCTTCTGGATTATTTATTTTTTTTAATACAGAACAACTTGAGCTACAGAATTAAGCTTCTGTACTGCAGACAAAAGTGCTTTTGTTACATGAACACCTGAGTGGCAGACCTTCTATGTTATACTGTAATTATGATACTAAGATGCAAGTGACGTACAATATCACAAAATAATGTTTCTGCTACTGAGAATGTTAATGTAGTAATGTAGTTAAAGACTTACAAAGTCTTATATTATATTAGACTTTTATAATTATTTATATATTTATAATTATATAATATATAATTGTATATATTGTATATAACATATAACATATGATACATGTAGTATATAATATATAATATATATTAATATATTTATAATTATATTATACATAATTACATTATAAATATAATTATATAATGTAGTTAAAGACTTATAAAGAAGTGTTTAATAATAAATTTATTACAACCAATTATAACTTATAAACGTTATTAAATAACGGATAGCTCAGATGATACCAAGGGAGAAAAAAAAAAAAAGTAGTTATGCACACCAATGCAGATACAACACTTTAACATGAGATAATTTGTATGTTTGAGCGATTGAGTAATGGAAGTTTCACTGAGGAACTGTTACTGGGAGCTCAGTGACTTTGGACCTAAGCATGTTCACACTAATCAGGCTAAAAAAATCTCTGTAAAAAATCTTTTTTTTTTTTTTTTTTTTTTTTTAAGGTACTTACTTCCACAGGAAAAATAAAATAAAATAAAATAAAATAAAATAAAATAAAATAAAATAAAATAAAATAAAATAAAATAAAATAAAATAAAATAAAATAAAATAAAATAAAATAAATTCTCTGGACCTACATATAGGCAGCAGCAGCAGTTTTACAGATTTTTAAGTGCAGAAGCCAAATGAATAAACCCATTCAATTTAACATATATCTAAAATGTCTCAAGTTGACCTCAATTCAGAAAAGCAGTTTAACAACTGCTAAAATCGATATTCAGCAAACCATTTATATACAAATTATTCACCAAAAATATAAAGAAAATTTGAGTCCAGACTTCTAAGAATGTGTGTGAGGGATATTTAGATGACAAAATATGAACATAAACACCTTCTGAGATTTTCAGAAGTTGCTAAGTTGGAGAATTAATTCTCAATTAAATTCCAGAAGCTATTTGCAGCTGAGTCATAAGTAAATTACTAGACATTTTGCACTTTGCAAATTTAAGCCAGAGGATCAAAGTTTAGACCCTTGACCTTCATTTTTGGTACTGGTGAAAGTAAAATAGATTATCATTATTCTCCTAGTAAATATCTGAACGTTTGGGGTAAAGAAGGTTTGCTGAAAACAATACATTGCTGTGATGTTTTGAAGTTTCTGAGGAAGACTTCATAGTTTGCTTATTCCTAACGGTATTCATTTTGGTGTTTGTGTAGAAGGGAGTCATGGAGCAGAATTTATTAGTCTATAAACTCAACAACATCCAGAAAGTTAAAAGTTAAATCCTTCCTGGTTGAAAGTTTAAGAAAAGAGCAGGAACAATGATCAAATAAAGGACAGTTTTCTTATGTATAAATACCTTTAATCAGTAGAATATAAACCCCATATATTTCAGGTAGGTTTTACTTCGGTGTAAACCTTGTAATGAAATACAATGTGTTTCGTAGATCTTGCCATGTCCAAAAAGATTCAACGTTTGAGATGATCAAGTCAAAAAAGCCACACAATATGCAAGAGCCATCCGGACACAGTAAGAAGCATACTTTAAAGAATGTCTCCTCAAAATACCTTCTAAGAAAATAACCTTTTAAAAAAATAGTAGAATATATTAATTGTTATAGGAAAATCCATTGACAAATACTGTTGTTTTTGAGCTAGGAAAAATAAATAAATAAATAAATAAATAAATAAATAAATAAATAAATAAATAAATAAAGAGGAGGGCATTGAAAAAAAAAAAAAGACAATTGAATATAGAATTCAGAATTAGTTATTATATTTGCATTCCTATAGCATTAGTTATAGGTATTTCATCAATCCTCAGAGTAAGTAAATTTCTTATCTGCTTCCATCATGTTTATTTTCTGCTTAATTATCTTGCTTTTCTGAATACTGAGATACAAAAGTTATAAAATACCTTGAAAAAGAAAGCACGCAGCAATATTTAAAAGTAAAGGAGAGTAAATATGAGCAACTGAAAAGTGATGACAGGATTCCAAAAGGTGAATACTAGATAGTAGGCAGAAACACGAAGGAAGAGGAAAGAAACAGAGATATGTATTGTTAGAAAGAGTTAGAAAAAAACAGTGATAGCCAAGAAAAGAATGTTTGGTGGGAGGTGAAATAAGAACTTCCTGCACAAAATAGTTTATTAAATGTGAGTACTAGATACTCACATTTAATCAGGCTTTATAAAATCTCCTGAAAATATTCTTCTTTTCAATGCATTTTTCTTACTTTAAGATCTCTTGCAGTAATATTCTTAGAAAACCAGCCCATTTAAGGAATAGCTCAAAAAATTAGACTAACATTAAATATATCACTTATTTCTTTATTTTTATATATAAGATTCATCCATTTGTCCATAAGTGAATGTGCATAGCAGAAAACGTGTGATCGCATAAATGATTGGCAGGGAGTTAATCAGCACCTCAATAATAAAATTTGTTTATTCTATAAGGATATTTCCATTTTAAGATTGATGCAGTTCTCCAGTTATGGAAATGCGAAAGAGATCTGAATTTTAGAGAAAATTTTCTTGCAAAATACTAAGGGACACAATCAAATGCTTTTTGGAATACAATATTATCCTCAAATGGTTCTCAGCAATTAGAGCCAAATAAAAAGGGCTTAGGCTCTTTTAAGCACCTCACCATCTGCTTGGTCCAAAAAGAACAATGCAAAACCTGAATCTACATCCCTAGGCTCACTGCACAGTGTGTTTAAAAAATTGGAATTGAAAAAGAATTGCTTAACAATCTCAGAACCACGTTCACGCTGAGTGGAGAGCAGACAATCAGCTAATAGGAAATTATCTTGGAGTTTAGGTACCTCATTCAGGCTTGCAGAGAGGGAGTTTTTTGCAATTTAGGATCTCAAAGGAATGGAACATAGCTTTTTTTTTTTTTTTTATCCCTTCCAAATTTTGGCAGCCAAAAGAGCCACTACATCAATGTTCATGACACCACCTAAGTTTAACGTAATAAATTGGAGGTTTTAAACACACTTTGGAAGCTGGATTTATACAATCTATGTTGGTTTCAGCCATATTTTCTATTTTTCAATTTATTGAAATTTCATGTATTAAAGAAGTGAGAAACACAGGCCTACTTTCAAGGTAATTTCTATCTTTTTACTGTTTAATGTAAAATTTATAAACCATGATGGAATTAGAACCCCTGACTTGTCCTGATTTTTCTCTACCCACATTTTAAAAATAAAGCCACCATGATATATATATATATATATATATATATATATATATATATATATATATATTAATCTTTCTTCTTTTTGCTTTGCAGTGGTACTGGCTTTGCCTGGAAAATACAAACAGTCAAGCCTGAGGAGCTTTCTGTTGTATCCATCTAAGCTATATGTATATAGTCCTACACCTTTATACAAAATCAGTAAATGAGAAAATCAATTCAAAGGCTACAAATGAACAGTTTATTAGCTTGTGTGTGTGCAACAACAGATAAGAAATCTGTCACAAGATAAAATGGATGAAAATAAAAAACAAAAATGCAAGCCAGGTAGTAAAGGAAAAATCTCCATTAAAATAATTAGAGCATGAAGAATCTGTGTTTCTTGTAAAGAAAATATATGCATTTAATTTCTAAATTCTACTCAAATGAATTACACTATCAGCTTGAAAACTACCTCTTTAAAAATAAGAGATTATTTTTTAGACCCTATAGCAAGATATTTGCAATAATAGTAATAATAAAACTATAGGTATACTTTCTTTCATGGAGTATTTTATGGAAAAGTAATTCCAAAATGTCGT
Source organism: Aythya ferina (assembly GCF_964211825.1). Lineage (NCBI taxonomy): Eukaryota > Metazoa > Chordata > Aves > Anseriformes > Anatidae > Aythya > Aythya ferina. The sequence goes on along the minus strand of NC_140297.1, from coordinate 79,170,289 downwards.
ATTTCTTGCACTTAACTTGTTTAGAACAATTTATTAAGACAATTCATTTGGAGTATATTTCTACTCATGAAAAACTGTCCTCTACCAGATCTACAAGTTATCTGAGTATTTGCACACTCTGCTTACTTATGAACTTTACATTAGAAAACACTATAATATATTACAGTGCCAGAAAAACTAATACGTCACTTTGGGGTTTACAAGTTCATGAGAAAATAGAATATATTTTACAGTGTTTACTTTTAGAAGAGTTTAAATCCTAATATTTATTTATTTATTTATTCTCTGAATAAAATTCATAACTTTATCACCAAACTTCCTAACTTAGTACAAAAGAAGAGTAGGATTAAGATTTTCAGGTACCTTCAGGGATGGGTACCTTTAATCAAAGATTAATCAAAGATTAAACAAAGAAATGTTTTTAATAAGTATCATTTTAAAAGAGAAACTAGAAATATAGATGTTTATTTACCAAAATAATATATCTTTACAGTTCAATCACATGATTTTGTGATCTTTAAGCTACAACAGGACTAATCATGATCTGAAAATTATTCAAGAGATTAAGCACCTCACTGTATTTGGCTTAAGGAAATAGATTGATCTCTCTCCCTTATTTTAAAAACTACTTACTTTTAAGCCACAAGTCAATTTCCCTGCATTTTATTGTTGTGTAACGATACAGGTAGAATTTTTTTTTGTCTTTTCAGAAGTGAACCAAATATTCCTACAAAATCATTTTTATAATGAATTGTTCTTCTTGTCACTTAGCATTCATTTTTCATTTTCATTTAAATACTATAGCAATGCTGAAGCAATGCGCAAATGTTCTTACTAGTCTTGTAATATATGTTGATTTATATCTTTTTTGTTTATTTGTTAATTCAGAAAAGTGCACCATTTCAAAATATATTTTGACTATATGACTAAACAAAACAAGACAAGAGCCAAAAGGAAGTTAGCACCTCAACGAATTCCTCCAGATCACAGCAGTGAATTAGTGAATCTAATGAAGCGTCAAAGTAATAATTGGTAAACGTTTGTTTTATGCTAGTCACCACTCTAAATATCAAAGCATCAAACTATTAGAACCACTTAGAAGTGGAATTCAAATCTTATTAACTCCTTGGCAGACACAACGTCTAATGTGTCTACTCCTGCCAGGACATGCACAGAAAACAGAATGATTTGGAACATAAACAGCATAAAATAGCACACTTAATCCAAGATTGTTGCTGTTAATGCAAAAATTAAATAAATCAGGATGCACAGTAAAGTGAGACAGAAGGTAGCTTTCAAAAAGCTAGTGGTGATATATATTTGGCAGAAGCAAAGTAGAGATCTTGGGAGAAAGGAAGGTAAGAGGCCTACACGTGAAACTGAGATTAAAGCATTTATATTTTATACTCTTGAAAAGAAAGAAAGACTGGAAAAGATTAGAAATGCTAGAAGAATCAGCATGAAATATCAATTTGTTTTATCAAATATGGTGACAAATTCCAAGACACTTAAGTTATTAATCCTTTAGCCTTGCAGAATTAAACTAAAACTTAAGGTGCATCCCATTTTGTATGGTCACAGTTTTGCTGCTTTTCTATAGATTTTCAAAGGTTAACAGTAATATGACCAGCAATTTAGCTGATTTATGATCCGTATTTTAGCTGATTTAACTTGAATGAAGTTTTCACAGGACCTACCTTAACAGAAAATCAATCAAACTGCACATGTACATAAATTTAAGTTTGCTTAAGTCACTGCAGGAAAATGAGTCAACAGCTATATTTCAGCTGTCATCAATGACAACTTGAGCCTTCCTTTATGGCATGTTTGTTTGACATTTTATCATTCTTCATGTAACTTTATGGTAAAGCACTGTTCCACAGCATTATTTCCTAGTACAAAACTGTTTAGTTTACCACTGTAAAATCTGATTGAATTAGGAATTTTTTATTAAAAATACCTAAAAGGCTACTGGGCTTTTAAGATCCAGAAACACTAGGCTTGAGCAGAGCTACACATTCAGTATGGAAGCCTTTCTGACAGTCCAGTCTTGGTAGACTGGAAGGTGTGAAAGAGATGTTCTAAGGAAGAATATGTTTATTTAACATTTACTCACTATAACTTCAAAACAGCATCTGAGTATGTTAAAAACTTTACTGTATTTACAGTAACTGGTCTGAGGTCAGTTACTGCACTTTGTAACTTCTGTGTATCAGGAACTAGGATACAGAAGATGTATGCCTATATTGTCTTGATCCCATACTAACCCTGTATGGAAACTAGTTGGATGTAACTTTGGATGGTGAGTTCTGTGGCAATTTACAGGAGAATCCTGAATCTCATTCAGACAGGAGTTTATGAGGTTATAGCATGCCTCAGAGCAGACCAAATAGACTCATCTGTGGTGCAGATGAGTAGAAATGGACTTATGTCTATGCTTTCCTCACCAAAATTTTCTGTCATCTCCACCAAAAGAAAAACTGGAAGCAGCAGATACATAATAAGAGATGGCGAATCAAAAAAAGGACCTCACTACATAATGTAGAGCCTATGGAGAATTCATATTCTTCAACTTAAACTGGTGATTTTGAAACCTTGCTTTCAATTTCACTTTTTTTTTTTTTTTTTTGTTCAATATCTTTTTTTTTTTCTTCCCTAGTTTCCTCTAATACTTAAAGATTTCTCCAGAGTTTCTCAGTTTTGACAGACTGACAGCATAGCTAAGCACTTTGTTTATGACAATGTTTAATCAACACCTAAAAACTATATATTCTTTTCTTTCAGCTCTCAATATATCTAACTTATATGAAGATTGTAAAAATATTGTGTCTGGATAGGCAGTGGCCAGTTGCAGTAATCATGCAGAATATGGAGATATACGATTTTGATCTCTACCAGATGAATTGGACATCTTGGAAATCTTTTGCCCTGAGTTGCAAGCAGGTAAATGTGATACACAGAAGACATCACAGACAACTAAAATAGGGATTTCTGTTGTGAGAAATGAGTATCAGATTCTTGGATTTGGTTCCAAGAAACAGTTTATTTTCCTATCAAGTGTTTTGTATAAAATATATTAGCGGTACACAGAACCACAGAATTCCTCCCTTCCACCACCACCACCACCCCTCGCCACCCTTCAGAGCTATGTCCTTGCTATTAGGTTAGAAAATTATGTTTATGTTCTCTCACAAGTAGAGCATGTATCAGCTTCAACAGCTAAGGCAGTGACATTTTTTTCACTTCCCTCCAAGAAAGAATCCTACCTCTTCCTTGCTAGGAGACTAATGACAACAGTTCTGCATAGTGGAAGATACAATATTGAATATCCTCTGATAGGTGAAACATAAACCTGATTTTAAGGCCAAACACCACTTGGTTGCTGTCTAAAAAGGGATCTTCTGTAGCCTTTCTGTAAGGAGTAAAATTATGTCAATATATTCTAGGTGTGTTCCTCTGATTACCTTAAAAATAAATATATATATATATATATTTTAAATGCTCTCAACTTTGTTCTTGTAAAAAAAGGGTGAAAGCAACTACGTTCAAGTAATCCCAGGTGGAAGAAGCTAATTCCTTCAAGATTAAACTAAGGAACTTACATCCTACTGCAACTCAACTGGAAGTATTGGTGGACAAAAAAAATAATAATATATGAGCCAGTAATGTGCACTTGCAGCCCAGAAAGCTGTTCATATCCTGGGCTGCATCAAAAGAAGTGTAGCTAATGGGTCAAAGGAGGTGATTTTCTTCCTCTACTCTGCTCTCATGAGCAGAGGAATGCCTGCAATACTGTGTTCAGCTCTGGGACTCCCAGCATAAGAAAGACATGGACCTGTTAGAATGAGTTTGGAGGAGGGCAATGAAAATGATCAGAAGGCTGGAGCACCCCTCCTGTGAAGACAGGCATAGAGATTGTGTTGTTCAGTCTACAGAAGAGAAGGCTCAAGGAAAACCTTATAGCAGCGTTACAAAGGGACACTTTGTCAGGGAGTGTAGTGACAGGATAATGGCTTTAAACTAAAAGAGGGTAAATTTAGATTACATATTAGGAAGAAATTCTTCACCATGTGTGGGTGGTGATGCATTGGAACACGAATAGCCAGATAAGTTGTGAATGCCCCATTCCTGGAAGTGTTCAAGGCTGGGTTGGATGGGGGCTTTGAGCAACTTAATCTCGTGGGAAGTGTCCCTGCCCATGGCAGAGAGGTTGGAAGTAAATGATCCTTAAGGTCCCTATTAAATATTTCACATAATTCAACAGAACCGTTTAGGAAAGCATCACTATGAGATGAGACTTTGTTACCTAGCCATCAGTAGGATATGAACACAAGACTATTCTCCTCATCTTTAAAATTTTGATAGTGACTACCAGCATGTTTTCTATCCTTTCTTATTTCCAGAAGGATGTAATTTGGAGGTAGTTATGTCTCTTCTCCCTGCCTTTTTCCCTATAAATTAAAAGCAACTCTATTCACACCATCTGGGTGATGCTGCCTAGTTATCATCTCCATCAGAAGCAGCAATTTCTCAAAGAAAAAATCCTCCCTAATTCTCTGTGTATCAGATTTTGTGGGTTTGCACTTCATTAATATGTTTTTTAATCTTCCACCAATGATCTAGTTTGATCCAGTTTGATCTAGTGTACTACCAGTAAGACCTGTAGAGTTTCTGTCTCCTGGGAAAATAGATGTAGAAATGCCAAAGCAGGAACATTACACAATCAGCTGAAGAACTAACCCATCAACAGAAGTGCCAGATTTTATTAGCTAATCTCAAGTGTGGACCAGCTTCGGCTAAGAATATGACTAAATAGCTGATTTATTGTTTGGTGATAAAGTTCTAGGAAATCCATAGTTCTGGGTTTGTTTGTTTTTCATTTACATTAATCCAAGAGCCTAAAATTCTATGAAAAACTAATGGTCATCTGTCTAAATATATAAAAGATTTGGCATTTTATATTCTGAACAGAAAGTTCTGAGTTTCATACAGATCTAAGCAGTTGTGGGAAATCCAATCTTCTTTTGCTGTGAACGTATTGGAGTTCTGTGGAAAATGGTGTAAACTGTAATAATAAAACTGCTGAAGTCAATCTCCACCCCAAATAAAAAATGCTGTGTGGTGCCACCTACAGAAATAAAATAATAATAATAATAAAAAAATAAAAGGAAAAACTAGTTTCTACTCTGTAACCGCAAACATGATGTCACATATTACAAACTGGATTTTTTTGCACTTGATTTTGGATTGGAATCCTAGAGAGGATTACCCTAGTGTGGATGCAGTACTTGCGTCTATGGATCACAGTGGCAGATTTCCTCATGCAATTTCAAGTTACTCAGTGGCAGCGCAGGGGAAAGCACTTCAGAACAGAGATAGAAAACAATTCTATAATTTATTTTGTACATTATGTGGGTTACAGATCCAAGCACAGTGCTTTTGTTTCTGACTTTGTATATCTTGTTCATCAGTCCATGTTGTCATTTACACTGGGCTTTTTTAAATGTATATTGATGTCAGTAAACTGTTGAAATTTAGGTGAAGTAGATTTTTATTTTATTTTATTTTATTTTTTATCTCTGCTTTAATTGTGCTTCTATGATGTGCTACTATGTATTGAGTTTTGGTTATTTTATATATAAGATCATAATTGTAACTTTTATTTAACCATTTTAACTGTCAGTTGAATTTGTTTTGGTTTCACAGTCATGGAGGCAAAAATTTGCAGGTGCTAGATTAATGAATTTGGTGTAGTGTTGTAAAACCAATCCCTCACATCAATTCCATCCAGCCCCAAAGACATCACTAGGAATCCTTAACATCATGATGGACACAATATTGATTGTATGTAACCATCCTCGCAGATATTCAAAACCCAACAGTACATGACCCTTAGGAACCTGCTCTAGTTGACACTGTTTTGGGTAGGAGAGATGCACTATACAGTATCCAGATAAGTCTTCCAACCTCAACCATCCTGTGATTCTGTGAAGCTGCAAATATCAGGTAGAGACAGAAGCTTCAGGACTACAGACATTAAGGATGTTTGTTCATGAACCACGTTTGCTTATGAACCAAGAGATGGCTGAAATAATTAATTTTATTTTTATGCTGTATACTCTCATCATCTCATGGCTCCAAACTCTAAATTTGATTAATCAACAACATTTCTGTTGACAGTTATTTGAAAAGAGTGCCAAAGGAGGAAAAGGTAAAATATTTTATGTAAGAACTACCATTTTAACTTTAGAACTATTCTCAAATTTTTCAGTCAAAACCTGTTATTATGGTAACTTATGTATGGCTATAATCACAAAGATGACTTTATAATCTGCATGGTGTCAGATTCTTGAATTTGAAATGAAGACTTGTTTATCTTTTCTTAATTGTTCTTAGGATAAAGACAGCTCAAAGAAGATACTACTTTATTATTATTATTATTTCTTATATTTTCTCATGGAATTTAAGTTTTTAGATACTGTCTTGTCATCTCTTGGTGACTGAAAATTTTAGACTACCCAGTTCACCAAACTGAAATCGTCACAGACTGTGCTGATTCAAAGAACATGTTTTAGAAGAGCTGTACTCCCACTTAAAGCGTATCTTAGCACATTACTATAGAACATGAAGAATGCCTGATCACCTCTATAAACTCATACTCCAGGGATTCATACTGACTGTCAACTGAACACTTCTCTCAGCAGTTTTCTGAACTTAGTTTCACTCAGATCAACGAAACAGAAAGCACTATGTAGCTAAGAAACATTTATTTCCATCTCAGAGGTGATTCTCCTTGTCAAAAAAGGAAGAAATTAACGTGAGAAAGCTCTCTCTGGTCATGTCTTTTTTATAAAATATTGAGTGTGCGGTAATTTTTCAGGTGAAAGTACTCAAGCCTGAGTGCCTCTGGCCAACCAATATTCAATGAACTTTCTGGAAAATATCCAGAATTATATGTGGAGGTAATAGCTCAAAGATGACTTATTTCTTTCCTTCATAAATACCAGCATTTTGCCTATGCAGTGAATTAGAAGCCTAGTTTTTCACTGTCAGAAAATTTTTATTTTTAAAAAAGGAAGTTGCATGGACGGAGACTGCATTTGCCACTATTTAAATTTCTAGTATTCAATAAATAACTATATGAAAAATGCTTATCACTTTTTGAATATTTTATCTTTTAGTTTATGTTTTATCCAAATGGTGTACTTGTAGGCAGCACTATGAACTTAATTATTACCATATAATAGGCATTCTATTCCCATATATATAAATAGATAAAGTAGACATATTCACAGACACACAAAAACAGTGTATGATTAATTGTTAAGATTCATTACCTACTGCTGATAATATCCAAACTTCAGAAGAGAGCTGAATCCCTGTTTCACTGCTCCATTATAGCATATCTTAGAGCAATCAAACAACCCTACACAGCTGAAAATAGTCAAAACCAAAACTGCAATTAGCTATCAGTCCAGAAAGAATATGCTTGGTCAGAACATTCAATAAAAATGCATTGTATTTGTCATAAAATTCCTGTTTTTTTCTACTGACATTTTTCAGGAGCTTCCACAACAGGTGTTTTTTCATCAGCTAGAGCAAACATTTGGCTAAAAGCTCTTTGAATGTAGTTCTGTGACTTCAGGCAAACTCAAAAATATTTTGCAATATTAAATTGGAGATTTCTTTCCAGAAGTATTAGAAATTATGCTAAGAGAAGAGTTCAAGGCTTTCTTCAACAGTACTGAACCTGAGTGAAGACAGAAAATATCACCTATCCAAAAACCCTGATGCATTTCAGAGAATGCAGCTGTAATGCAGCATGAACAGCTCCTGTGAAGCCCTAGAGACAATGAGACACTATTAAAGCCTAATGCTGTCCAATCTGATTTTAAGCAAAATGATTTGACTTATTTCAGTAAACTAAAAAAAAAAAAAAAAGCTGAATTGACAGTATTTTTGCACAAAAATCTTTACCATCTCAAAAAACTATCCTCCTCACTCATCCTTTTCACATATAGGAGTGTTATATTTGAACTGAAAACTTCAGGATCCTTCCCATTGTTTAAATTACTTTCCTAATCTCACCTGAAATCACATTCCCCTATAGTCTTTAGCAGAAAGTCTACTTCTGTACTCTAACTTCTACTCTACTTCTGTAATTCTTCTGTACTCTAACTCTTAATTTCAGTTGAGTCACTCCTTACATACACTGCAAACTGTTATGAAAGAGGGAAGACTCAGGCTTGAGTGGTCTGAAAGTGGGAATGGCCTTTATCAAAAGTGTCAGGCAAGTGAAGAATATAAGAGTGAAGTGGTAAGATAAATTCTTCAGAGTGCTACATAGCAAATTACTATATTAGTAATAGCAAAATACTTTTTACTTAAAATATATTACATAGCAAAATACTATATTAAATGTACTTTAATAAAGTTAGGGGGGAAAACAAAACAAACAAACAAACAAAACAACACAAAACAAAACAAAACAAAACAAAAAGAAAAAAAAAAAAAACAGACACCTCCCAGACACCTATTACAGAACACTCTCCTAAAAGGAGAAAGAAAGTCTTGGGACATTTAAAACTTCATTACAGAGAGCAATGTGCACTAAGATCTCCTGTACAGCTAATATGTATGCAAGTATAGCTGCCAGCCTGTGTATCTGGCAGAAATTTTAAGAAGCAATTATTTTTTTATGAGCAACTCTGCTTAATAAGCTTTTCCTTTACATTCATTAGGAAAAGACCTTGGGACCCTCGGATTAGTTCACTTAAAATTGTTTACTATTGTTAATATGACAATGGAGCAAATATGATCCTTATACAAGTTTACATAGCTATCATTATTCCTTACCTGTTCTCCAGTGCTGTTCTTTAAAGTGAAAGAAATAGAAAGTAATAGAAAGTAATAGAAAAATAAGAATAATGTTTAAGAAAGTAATGTTTGATTACATTATCTGAAATATTTAACTGAAGATATCATTACTGCACTGTCTTTTGTGTTATACTGAAGTAATGAGAATTTAGCCCATCTCTTTGCTGGATGAACACCCTGACATTTAATATACACACTTTGCACACTTTGAAATGGCTGAAATCACATTGATTTATGTGAGACAACTCATTTGTTTAAATACTTTTGTGAATTTTAGGTATCATCCATTTAAAGTCTCTTTCTAAGACCAATTAAGTTGAGAAGAGTTTCATCTGGACTTGCTTCAAGCCTCTAGTTAGGAAGCTGTTCTCTTTAAACTAAAAAGAATTTTAAAGCTATACCTAAGTTGGAACAAAAGGGTGGTTTTCAGTAAGTATGAAAATTTAAAAAATTCTTTACCCCTTTCACAGCATGGGCAATTATGTTTTTATTTCTGTAGCTAAATGCAATTATCAGGTTGATTTTGCTTTCAGTACAATATCAGAATTTTTTGCTTACATTTATATTTTCCTTGCTTTTTGATCCTCTTCTTTCCACAGTGGAAGGAGACATTCAGAACTAGAAACTTCTTTTCTTTCTCCAGTAGATGCATAGGCTTATGGTCCTCTCCTGGAGTTTAAAGGATGCAATTTGAATACACTGAAGAAATTGTATTTTCTAAAATATTTTTGAGTTTTCACTAAATACAGCTCATATTTCCTAGGGGGAAAAACAAAAACAAAACAAAACAAAACAAAAAACTCTAATAACTATGCTGTTATAGAAAAGGTCCAAATCACATCCTGTTGTGGTTCCGCTCGAGTGGGCAACTGAGCTCCACCACAGCTGCTCTCTCACTCCCCCTCCTCAAAGAGGAACAGGGAGAAAATATGTGAAAAGGGCTCAAGGGTTGAGATAAGGATGAGAAAATCACGCAATAATTATTGCAATGGGCAAAACAGACTCAGCATAAGAAGATAGTAAGATTTATTGCTCATTACTAACAAGCTAGAGAAGTGAGAAACAAAGGAAAGAAACCAAAAGCACCTTCCCCCCCATCCACCCTCTTCCACCTCCTCCCCCCGAGCGGCGCAGGGGAACGGGGGAATGGGGGTTATGGTCAGTCTACAGCGCTTCTTCTCTGCCGCTCCTTCTCAGTCACTCTCGTCCCCTGTGCTGTGGGGTCCCACCCACGGGATACAGTCCTTGATGAACTGATCCAGCGTGGGCTTCCCACAGGCAGCAGCTCTTCCAGAACTGCTCCAGATATGGGTCCGTACCACGGGGTCCATCCCTCAGGAGAAGACTGCTCCAACCTGGGTCCCCTACGGGCAGCAGCTCCTGCCAGGCCACCTGCTCCTGCGTGGTCTCCTCTCCATGGGCTACAGGTCCGGCCTGGAATCTGCTCCGGCAGGGGTCTTCCACAGGCAGCAGCCTCCGTTGGTGCAGGGCCACCTGCTCCACCGTGGTCTCCTCCACAGGCTGCAGTGTGGAACCCTGCTCCACCATGGTACTCCATGGGCTGCAGGGGGACATCCTGCTTCACCATGGTCCTCACCACAGGCCACAGGGGACTTCTGCTCCAGCACCTCCCCCTCCTTCTACACTGACCTTGGCACCTGAAAGGCTGTTCCTCACTCCCTTCACTCTCCCAGCTGCTGTGTGGCACAGCATTTTTTTCCCTGTCTTAAATATGCTCTCACAGAGGCGCAAAACAACATCGCTTATTGTCTCAGCTCTGGAAAACAATGGGGCCCTTCCCAAACATGGGGCAGCTTCTAGATCCTTCTCACAGAAACCACCCCTATGGCCCCCTGCTACCAAAACCTTGCCACGTAAACCCACTACACATCCTTCTTTGGCAGTCCCTGAAAGTTAAGACATATTCAAAATTTCTGGCTGCTCTTGGCTTGGACTGGCGCACGCTTCGTTGGGTTAGAAACTGGCTGGATAGCCGGGCCCAAAGAGTCGTGGTGAATGGAGCCAAGTCCAGTTGGAGGCCAGTCACTAGTGGCGTCCCCCAGGGCTCGGTGCTGGGGCCGGTCCTCTTTAATATCTTCATCGATGATCTGGACGAGGGCATCGAGTGCACCCTCAGTAAGTTCGCAGATGACACCAAGTTAGGTGCGTGTGTCGATCTGCTTGAGGGTAGGAAAGCTCTGCAGGAGGATCTGGATAGGCTGCACCGATGGGCTGAGGTCAACTGCATGAAGTTTAACAAGGCCAAGTGCCGGGTCCTGCACCTGGGGCGCAATAACCCCAAGCAGAGCTACAGGCTGGGAGAGGAATGGTTGGAAAGCTGCCAGGCAGAGAAGGACCTGGGAGTGATGGTGGACAGTCGGCTGAATATGAGCCAGCAGTGTGCTCAGGTGGCCAAGAAGGCCAACAGCATCCTGGCTTGTATTAGGAACAGCGTGACCAGCAGGGCTAGGGAGGTGATCGTCCCCCTGTACTCAGCTCTGGTGAGGCCGCACCTCGAGTACTGTGTTCAGTTTTGGGCCCCTCGCTACAAGAAGGACATCGAGGTGCTTGAGCGGGTGCAGAGAAGGGCGATGAAGCTGGTGAGGGGCCTGGAGAACAAGTCCTACGAGGAGCGGCTGAGGGAGCTCGGCTTGTTCAGCCTGGAGAAGAGGAGGCTCAGGGGCGACCTTATCGCTCTTTTTAGGTACCTCAAGGGAGGCTGTAGCGAGGTGGGGGTTGGCCTGTTCTCCCACGTGCCTGGTGACAGGACGAGGGGGAATGGGTTTAAGTTGAGCCAGGGGAGTTTTAGGCTAGATGTTAGGAAGAACTTCTTCACTGAAAGGGTTGTGAGGCACTGGAACAGGCTGCCCAGGGAAGTGGTGGAGTCACCATCCTTGGAAGTCTTCAAAAGACGTTTAGATGTAGAGCTTAGGGATATGGTTTAGTGGAGGGCTGTTAGCGTTAGGTTGGAGGTTGGACTCGATGACCTTGAGGTCTCTTCCAACCTAGAAAATTCTGTGATTCTGTGATTCTGTGAAAATGCTATGATGAAAAAATTATTCCCATGAGTCTGATGGAATTATTTATTATTTATAACATATCTTTGTTTATTTATTTATTAACACCTATAAAACAGACTGGGCTCAAAAAAATAAAAGAAAATTAAAATAATACTATTTTTGGATCCCAATGATGTGCAAGACTTAAGTAAATGTCAACCTAATTATTACTGTTTAGGTTGTGGATATTTTAAGCACATTTCTAAAACACCATTAAACTAAAATAAAAGAGATTGACTATGAGATTCAAGTTCATATAAAGTTGTGTCTGAATAAAGAAAGTCTGAATAAAACTATCTCAGTCTATTTATTATTCATAACATAATTATTTACCTTTTTCCTGTGTTTTTTTTTTTTTAGGGTCTTTCTTAGATTTGACTTTTTACTATTGTCACGTTCCTGGTCTTCTAGTTGTGGCATATTGTCTGAAGAGAGGAATGAAAGTCTACTTAAATTAAATTGAAAAGATGACTATAAAAATTCAGTTTCCCTGTCCATAGTAATCACATCGAGAACCTAATTAACATGAAAATAATCTGTTTTCAGTATAAAATAGAGAATGTCTTGTGAACCAAAAACATCCTTTAGTTGAAATAAAGATTACAAGGCATGATTTGAAAGATATCACATTTTTTTATTTCTAGAGACCAAGGGTAGAGATTAGATCATATTAAATTGCATAAAATTTTTATAGTGTTCAGTGCTTTCTCCTGTGTTCAGTCTTTTAATCTGTGCTTATCCTTAAAGATAGTAATAATGAGAAATGTTATAATCATAAAACTTACTGTTTAAAAATGACACCTTTTTTATTCAGTGCTTTACCTCCAGGATTATATCTGTTCATTTTAATAGCAACAAAATAAACCTTTTACTTTTTCACTCTTTTTACTACTGAAAGTTTAGAAGAGAAAAAAAAAATACATGATAATGGTTTTCATAGAAATTGTTAACCAAATTTTAGTTACAGAATTTGCTTTACTAGTTACCATTTAGGTTCACATCAGAAATAGAGAGAAACACAATCACCTTAAAGTTGGATAAAGTGTTTTGATAAAACTAAAGTCAATCAGTGAAGATCTTAATAAAATATAGATCAGAAAAGACAAAACTTCTTCAGATTCTTCTAAACCTCTTCCACATGTATCGCAGAAGAACATCTTTCACAACACCGTATTTCAAAATAACATAATTTTAAATCTTTCAGTTTGAAGACAAATGAGGAAAGAAATCAGTGCTGTAAAGAAACCTGTGATACTGAAAAATGTTAATAATATACATTAAAGAAAAACTTAATTTAAAGAAAAACTTTATACTTTTTGCACTTGAATCAAAGAACATATGAAAAACATTAAGCACTTATTTCCTCCCCAGTGAAACATGTCATCATTTATGAAATAAGAAAAACAAAGGACAATGAGTAACAACTAGTATCTGTAGACACAATTTGAAAAATAAGTGCTTCATCTAATTGTCTTTTAGGAGGGTCTGTATACTGTATATAGGTAGAAAATAGTTTTTCAAATTTGCTGGAATGCATAATAAGTGAGTCATTTTCATGAAAAGGATATTATGTTGGTCAATAGATCTGTTTAATCTTGTGTTCCATCCCAAATAAATCAACTAACTTAATCAACTATAATCTGTATAAACATCTTGTTAGACTTCTTGTTTGCTTGTTTCTGGAATACAGTGATGTTGGTTTTAAAGTATTACATCAGTTTTGCAATTAGCTTTCTCATCAAAATAGCTGCTATAAGTAATAGGATGATTTGCTGTCTGACTAAACTGATCCTATTCATGAAGAAATTTTAATTCAATGGAACTTAGTATTGTTTAAAATGTGTGAAGTAAGATTCTGTTTCTACACTGCTTTCATTGTCTCCACTTATGTGGATAAAAAAGACATATTACTTAATGAAAACAACCAGTTATACATGACGTGACAAAATAGTGAAAGTATTTCTTATCTACATACTTGTCTATGTTTATATATGCTTGTGTATTTACTATATTCACATTTGAGTCCTCAGAAGCATTTCAGAAATAGATCAACTACTTACTTCACATTCAAAGGAAGACTGTCACTAGAAAAACCACTCCTCCTGACCTTATTTTTTCCTTCACACAGTGCTATCATGGCCCAATTACACTTCACTTGTGAGATCTAACAGAATTACAGCACTTGATGACAAGATTACGCTCTATATTTTTTCTCTGATTAAAATTTATCAAAGTATCCAGAGTCCTTTTGATTTCATACTTTGACTGATGATAAGTCCATATTTGTCCCTTACAACCCTTCCTTATACAGGATGCATGCTTCTTAGTCAGGGTGTCAGATTGATACTGTAACTGCAAAGTAAGTGGTTTCTGCTGAAATCCTCAATGACTTCATTTTCTTCTGTTCTTGTTTATGATTAGACTGAACACTTACAAAACTTCACTTATATTCAGTAGCTGAGCAATATGGTTTCACATTTTGTTGAAAGATCACTTTCTTCAGGTATGACTGGATAGTAAACTTTTATTTTTGCATTATATCAAGATTTAAAGAAAACATAAATGAAATAAAACAAAACCTCAATTTGTTACTGCACTTGAAATTACATAAAAATCACTGGACTATCTTCTGTTAATTTACTTTATTTAAACCAAATGACAAAACAAACACAAGAACAAACAACCATCAGCCATTCTCTTTTACCTTCTTAATTTTACCTATAACCTTGCCTATAACCTTTTATGATCAAATGCAGAACATTTATTAAAAAGAAAAAAGTCTAAAGAAAAAAATACTTTTGTTTATTTGAGCTGTTTGAGTCACTCCTCAATTACTCTACTGTTCTTGCCTCTGCCATAATAATTGCAATTGAGCCAAAAGAAATGTATAAATAATGTTTTCATTCAAAATAGGGTGTTGGTTTTATTATTATTATTATTATTATTATTATTATTATTATTATTATTGTGATTGTGATTGTGATTGTTATTTATTCTTTAACTCCTTTAGCTTTGATTTTGATTCATAAAATATTGTTCATGAAAAGCTTTAAAATATTTAAAATAAAAAGACAGTACATTTCATTATACATTTTGAAGTACATTTTGTGCTATGTGACTGACATCTAAAACCTTCCAGTTTTAATCAGTAAAGATGGAAAATGTGAGAATTTTCATAGTGGGATTGACAAACGACTGCTACACCAGGGTGAAAAAGGTGGATAAATCTTTTTAAAAGTAACTAGCAGAAACAGCCAGCACCCATACATTTGAAATAAAAGGAAATGTAAATACATGAACAAGCAGGATGTACAACAATTTCCTGACATACAAAAAGAGGAAAATTAACTCAGGTTACTAATGGCATGCATTAAAAATGTCATAAACATGTAAGGACAAAATTGGAACAGCTGAACATAGAGTGAAAAAAATAAACAAAAACAAACAAACAAATAAACAAACAAAAACAAACATAACAGTTGTAATTTATTTCTGAGAATGTATGGAGGATGAGTAATTTCTGGAAAACTACAGAATTAAAAATGTAATGCTCATCTTTTAAAATATGGAAGGGAGGAAGAAAGATTCTGAAGAATTATAGTCCAGAAAACCAAATTTAAATTCCCAGAGAAATAAAAGCACAAAATACTTCTGTATATAGTTGTTAAATAACAAGAAGACTAGTCAAAATCAATATGGAGGTCACAAATAAATACAGTCAGATCAATCTACCTTCTTTTTATAATACCATAAGATGAGAGTTTTTTCAGACAGGGAAGATGTCATATATCTTGACTTTAATAAGGTTTTTAACACTGTCTCAGAGATATTCTCATAAACAATCATTGGATGTTTTAAGAACAAGCCAGACAAACATCAATCAGTGTTGACACAGGTATACTTTGTTTTACTTTGGATAAGTTTGTATAAGTTTTACTTTGGACATGGGGCTGATCTTCCAAAGCCACTTCCAGTTCTGTGGATTTAGGTAAAATTGTCTCCTCACAATATTTGCTATTTAATACAACTCCACTAGATTCATACTTCATTTATTCAGCAATCATCTGTATTTGAAAACCATAGTTTCAGCTACAAAAGTCCTGAGACCTACCAACAAAATATGAAAAAAAATAATGTTTTAAATTGTTTTAGTTGGTTAGTCAGCAAGACACCTTTGTTGCCACTATAAGAAAGGTCAGAAATATTATTTTCTTTAAGTCAAAAATCAAACCAAAACAAAAAATAGCCAACAACAACAAGAAACATGATTACTTGACATGATGTTTTAAAAAAATCTGTATCAAAAGGGATACACAAAAATCAGTTTGAGCCGGAAATGTTCTCACATACTAGTGAAACATCATAGAAACAGGCTGTATTGATAAGTTGTAAGTTTTATACTCTATTAAAAAAAAAAAAAAATGTACAGGACTTTAAAAAATCACACATATGTTAAAAACAGAAATCTAACATTGTGAGTGAAAGAAAGAAATCAGACAGCTGGCTTGTCATTTAACATTCATGTCAGAGATAATTCTCACCAAGTTATTTTTGGTAGAAAATGTTAATTAATTGAAATGACTTGCCAAAAAGGGTTTATTTCTTGGGAGTGGGGAGTTAAATTTATTGGTTTTCAGAACATGTGAAAAGAAGACATAGAAACTACTAAAATTCCTCATTTTAACCTTTACTTGAAGCATTTGAGGTTGGAGAAATTAAATTTCTGTTCTTTAGAATGTATGTTGTTCTTAGGAGAGCATAATAGTTAAGAATCATATGTGACCTTTACAAAAATTTCACTTTTCAACCTGATCGATTTTTTAGTCTGAAGATTGCTGTACTGAAAAACCATTTTTTTTAATTTTAATTTTAATTTTAATTTTATTTTATTTTTATTTTATTTTTTATTTTATTTTAATTTTTATTTATATTTTTATTATTTTGATTTATCCACTGATGTGAGTAATAGCTGTCATTGCAGGCAGTCAACAGGATTGGTCTGTGTATGTCCTGTGTGCTGATATAAGTCCTGTCTTCCTTCAAGTAGCATTTGAAATACAAGTCTTCATAGCCTTTCAGGAATGTTAAGCACTCTTGTCAGATCAGCACACAGTATTTAATTACTACAGAAAGATAGGGTGTATACCTGGTGTCTTGTTATTAAGACATAATTATAACTCAATGTATACAAGGACTTTAAATGGGAAGAAAGTATATATATTCTGCTTTAAAATTATTGGGATTGACAATCGGAATACTGGATTGCACAGAGTAACAGGAGAATAAATTATCCACAGTGGTCTTAGCACACTAAAACAAGAAGGAATCATATTTTGAAATAAATATTTAAAAGACAGCTCTGGTATGTTAACATTGCTAAACTCACATTTTATTTGAGATTGATCTTAAACTTAGGTCAACTTAAAAAGAAGAATCTCCTGACCTTGATCTGGATCCCTTTCAGCAGGTCCAGAAACCTTTTAGGAGGAATCAAATATCAAAGCAGACTCAGTCCTAGGGAAACTTGATCTTACTCTTATACCCGTCATGGATGGAGAACCATCTGGTAACTAACAGCTGAAATGAGGGGTTTGGTTGCTACTTCCCAAGCGAGAAAAACTCTGTACACGGACTACTTCCTCTGCATCTTGTTGAAGCATAAAAATAAGTACACCACCTTGATCTGATTTTTAATTCAAAACAATGGATAGGAAGAGCCCACAAAACCAGATGCTGTTAGATCTTCAGTCATCTCTTGAAGTCATGGCAGGGGCTAGTTGAAAAAAATATCTTATTCCATTCTCACTGTCCAAACATTGACTGAAATTAACCTGGTGTCCAGTGAATGGACACTGCACTGGTGGAGCTTGAACTCATGCAGAGATTGGTAGTGAGTCTCATATGTGAAGTGGTAGCTGAGACGAGGTCTTGATTATGTGGCAGCCCTTGACACTGTACCCAGTAGTACCATCTGAACACTGGCAGGTTGGCTTAGACAAGAACATACCCTATCATAGTGTACTGGAAGAAGGGTGAAGGTTACTAGCAGCCAGTACCTTCTGGATATGACGCACTGCTTGCCAGCAGAGACAGATTATTGTAGTTGTGGGCACAAATCTCAGCTGGGGAGTGACAAGCACCAGCCTGCCAACAGGTTGTATGGTGAGTTATCATTACGACTAACAGCATTTACATGCTTACTGTCCTCTAATTTGAATGTAGGAAGAGTAAGTGTTCAAGATATTTGCTTAGCCAAGAGTCAAAACTAAGATCTTCACCAACAGCAAGATGAACTTACTTTTTTTGTCTATGTTGGCCCAAATCATGGATCATCATACCATCTTACAGCAATATATATTGCCTGATTTGTGTCCTAAATATTTTTTTTCTTTTTCTTTTATTTTTGTAAGATTAATTTTGTTATGTGTGAATACTAAACCTGGTTGCATCTTTTCATTTACCAGCCCAATGCAGTTTGTTGCTATGCCCTTCTGCATCCATCCTTCTCATTAAATAATTTTACCACTGAACAGATATCAGATATCAGTGTCAGTTCTTTTCTCCTGCAGATTTGGACTGTTTTGAGGTGAAGCTTCCACATAAATAAGAGCTTGTAACAGAACTTGAACTAATGAGCACTGAACTTGGATGTCACTACTGGGATGACAAGAAACACATAGAAGCTAAAAATGTTTTCACTGAGAGCTAAAAATGACTTTTCCATGTCTGTTCCTAAGTAGCTAGTAACTGACTGAGCAGAAAAACGTTGGTGTACTGAATATAGGACAAGACAGCTTATGATTCCTGAAGATCTGTCACTTTTTGTCTGTTTTAGTAAAGAAAGAATAGCTTTAGCTTCAGCTCAAAAAAAAAAAAAAAAAAAAAAAAAGAATTTTCAGGGGGAGAGAGAGAGCGCACACTAGAAGCAAAACAAAAAACCTGGGAGCTACCTAGAACAGTTGCTTGGCTTGGCAACTGTTGTGCAGTCTCTACACATAAAGTAAAGTTTAAGAAATAAAAAGAATCTATTCATAAC
This sequence comes from Aythya ferina, assembly GCF_964211825.1. Lineage (NCBI taxonomy): Eukaryota > Metazoa > Chordata > Aves > Anseriformes > Anatidae > Aythya > Aythya ferina. The sequence continues at coordinate 79,151,317 of NC_140297.1, read as the reverse complement.
CTGAAAATTCACTTCTGAACAAATCAAACAAAAGGTATAGTAATTCTGATCATTTAGCAGATCTAGGTGGAAATTATTTATTTATTTGTTTGTTTATTTATTTATTTTAGTGACAAAACATATTCTAGACAATATATCGCAAAGTCGTTCAGTTGTTTTCTGTTGATTTCTGTTTGTTTTTCTGAAATATTTTCCTGGTGGCTACTTTTTAAGCACAGTAATGGTAGAAGACAACCATTTGGGGGTATGATCACATATGGAAATAACTGAAAATTAAAAAAAAAAAAAGCTACTCGTGGATTAAATGACAAAAACATGTACTTTACAAAGAGAAAGGATGACAAAGAAAAAGAATAATTCTGTAGTTCATTTGTTGGCAGTTGTTTGAAATGTGACTGCATAAGAATTGGACTTTGCACAATAGGAAAACATTTTTTTTTTCTTAAAATCCCTGGTTAAAGATTTGGCAAGTGAATATATTCAACATTTCTGATAGCCAAGTGAATGTGACTGAACTCTACAAATATCATCAACACTGAGAATACCTTTTGTGATTTTTGAGTAGTAGGTCAATGACAGCATAAAGCAGAATGGAAGACACTTAATTTTAATCCAGACATTTTGCAGATGTGTCACTAGAAACCCTGTGGAGGACTATACAAAAGCTGAAATCCCTGTAGATAAATACATAGAAGGTTTCTGAAAAGACAATCATCCAGATCTCTGGTACTAAAACACTATATCAAACTATACTCCAGGTACCACAAAAGAACTGCATTTTTTTATATGTTCAAAATTAATATGCCTGGAGGTGATACAAATATATATATGTGTTTTTATATAACCTTTTTTTTTGCTCCATAGTTTCTAAATGGCTTGATATAATCTTGATTTCCTGTCTTTCTCTTTGTATTTCAATTATTTCTGACTGCTTAAAATGTACCAGAAATAACTAAGAAGCTTGTGCTTCTTAGTTATGCTAAGCTGAGACATCCAATTAGGAAGCAGAAAGCATCCAAAACCACATGTGACTGAGTTACCAGTTACAAGCTATTTAATTTTTAAACATAGTTACCAAAGGAAAATTTCTAGCAGTTCTCTACAGTCCAGGGAAGTGATTATTAATCACTGAAAAACATCAAGCAGTTTTTAGAAAAGATAGCTTATCTAGAAGGTGGTTTTCAAATAAACTCTTCTTAGATTCTGCTCAGTTAATCTACAAAATCACTGTTCAAGTTTAGGCATCGATAGTAGTATTAACCATTCCAAATTTTGTCTCCTTTTTCTACATATGCTTACCCAGGTAGGCCTATAGGTACATCTTCTATTTCCAGAGGATTTTAGGCTTCTTTCCCAGACAAATGCATCAATGAAAATAGAAATTGTTCACATCCTGTATACACTTTGGAAAGGGCACTGAAAGACTGTCAACACTCAAGTGACTAACATTTAGTGACTGACAGCTCAAGTGACAATTAGTGACTGACAGCTAATTATGCCATTACCCAAATCAGCTTAAGTGCAGCTTTTAGTAAGCTAAGCAAGGACCTCTAACTCCAGATAAATGCTTGGTTCTTTGTAGAAATAGAAGATGAACAAAGAATAAATTTGGGTAAAACAAGTGCAGAAATACACAAAATCAGCAGAGAAAACTGTTCATATCACACCCATTAGTACGTGCAGAGAACACATTATGTACACACAAATACTCTCAGAAGTTGACGTGGTTTGTTTTCTTATAAAAATTGTCTTGTTTCAATTTCCTTGATGAGGAAAAACTCAAATGTTATATTGTTTTGTTGTTTTTGTTTGTACCCCTGTTAAAGAAAAATTTGGTCAAAGTATAATGCTGAGCAGTCCTTTACAGGCCTTCTCTGTCTCCATCTATTCTATCTATCTATTCTAAATCGAATCAGAGTTTGGCTCTGATTTTCTACACTACTACGTAAAGTTAACCAGCATCAAAATCATCACCATACTTCTTAAAGCATGAGGGAAAATGCAGTTAGTCTGCCAGGGAAATAATCTCTTAGAATATATAATAGAAGGCTCAAAGTTTTGTGAGCCAATTTTATAAGATATTTACAAAGAATTGTTTAAATTAAAGATGTAGATTTAAAAAGTTGTATTCCCTATGTAATCAGCATGCAAGTATTTCCGTTTTTTGTCAGCATCTCCAGGGCCATTCAATATTTTGTGGGCTTAAGCATAGAATGACAAAGGATGGAATTTACTGGGCAGTTAGACAGACTTTCCTACATAATTTATATTCAAAGCTCAGCTTTCTTATTCCAAAGAAAGAAGCAGTATCATCAGAAGAGGATATATTGTCACATAAATATTCCTTTTTCAGTACTACCTAACAAAAGAAGTGATACACTTATCTCTTTGAAATACTCCCATCTTCTAAAGTAAACAAAGGTTGATATATTTAATCTGGGATTAAATAAATACAGCTTTTATTTCAAAATGAATAAAAATATTACCAAAGAAATTAGAAGGGCTTTTATTAGTTATTAAAAGAATTCACAGAATCACAGAATTGCAGGGGTTGGAAAGGACCTCGAAGTATCATCGGGTCCAACCCCCCTGCCAAAGCAGATTCCTTAGAGCAGGCTGCCCAGGTAGGCTTCCAGATGGGCCTTAAATATCTCCAGAGAAGGAGACTCCACAACCTCCCTGAGCAGCCTGTTCCAGTGCTCCATCACCCTCACCGTGAAGAAGTTCTTTTGCATGTTTGTGCAGAACTTCCTGTGCTCTATCAGGACCATTACTCCTTGTCCTGTCCAGTGAAAAGAGGCAAATTCCTCTGTCTTTCACACCTCAGGTATTTATACACATTGATGAGATTCCCTCCCAGTCTTCTTTTCTCCAGGCTGAACAGACCCAGGTCTCTCAGCCTTTCCTCATAAGGAAGACGCTCCAGGCCCTGTATCACCTTTGTGGCCCTCCGCTGGACTCTTTCCAGGAGATCCCTGTCTTTCTTGTATCAGGGAGCCCAGAACTGGACACAGTACTCCAGATGAGGCCTGACCAGGGCAGAGTAGAAGGGGAGGATCATCTCCCTTGACCTGCTGGCCACACTCCTAATGCATGCCAGGATCTAATTCTTGCCTACAGACAATGAGTTGACACTTACTAAAGTTAAAAATTACTATAATTATATATTTACTTACATTTGTAATAAAATATTAACTTTAACAGTTTTATACAAAGATGTCTTTATGCCTAGAATAAAGTCTGCCAGTCTTTATTAGTTTCTTTACAAAGCTAAAATGGGCACACTTTGAAAATCTCATGTACAAGGCCTCATTTTAAGCAACATAGCAGTAAAACCAGCATAACAATAACACTGGGGCTTCAACTTTTCAAAACTCCAGTCAGTTATATATATCTCATCCATGACTTGATTTATTCACAGAAATAAACAGAGAACCTACCTGAGTCTCAAGAGACCTACCAAGAAATATTAACTAAGTGGGGAACCAAAGCCATCATTTTGTTATACTGGACTTTGACTGTAAAACTACAAAAATGCTATTATGTTTATTATAAGTTGTTTTAAGATCTTCTCAGGAAATTTGCAATATACGAAACAAGTATTACTAATAGAAAAAGAATTTTATCAGACTGATCCTGTTGTTACCTTTTCAGATTAAAATGAAATCAAGCAAAAAAAAAAATAATAATCCAATTATTAGGAAGATGAGAAAACAGCTTTCATTTATTAGACTATCCAGCAATTCAAAGTAAATTCCTATCATTTATTTAATTCGTGTAGTCGTTTGCTAAAAGAGATGAGAAGGAATGTCCAGCAGGTTATCTCTCTCCTTGCCCTTAGTTGCACAGAAAGTAATTCAAATAAGTAAAGGTTGATATAGCAGTAAACTATGAGTTGCTTTAAGAACAGGGAGGGAAATAGTAAAAGCGGTGCCAGACATCTAAGTGCAAGTTTATGAAACTGAATTATACTTATGCGTTGGTTCTTGGTTGATATTAAAAATCAATAGAGTGAAAAGAACAGAATAGAAGAAAAGAATGTTAAGAGATGTAACTGAACACAGAATCTCATTCTATGAGCAAATCAACTGCCAGGTTCTGAAAGTACTGAGTGTAAAGTGCTCAAGATTTTGCAAAGGCCAGTGAAGTATACATATATATTTTAAACCAAAGAAAACATGTTTGCTGAAATATAGCAAATAGTTTAAACTTTTGCCATAATTTGGTTCAATTACCCTAAAGAGGTCTTAATTAGGAGACAACATATATGTAATTATAAAATGAACTTCTAGTTCACTGTTCAAAGAGCATCAAAAAAACAATGCAGATCCAGTTTTCCTTTACTTCTGGACAACATTACTGTTAAATTTACACTATTGTCAAATTACCGAGAAGTGATGCCAATTCAAAATAATAGCATTTTGCGCCTTCTAGTACAGGGTAGTGATTAAAATTTCATGTAGCTGCTTACTTATGTTTTTTACAAGCTCCAACTCTTTGTTTTAGGTTTTTACAACATATAAAGATGTTTCTTTCTGTGAAAAACTTATACTGAGAAAAACAAAACAAAACAAAACAAAACATTCTGAGGCACAATCTGTATTTGCAGTGTTATTCAGACAATTTGATCATAACAGAAACTACAGGAGGCTTAGAGTCCCTGGGAAATCTCTTCCCCCACCTATGGAAAGCTGAAATAGTAATGTATGTTTTCTGTGTAGAGTAATCTTAACTGGAAGCCTGTAGAGGAAACACATTTTTTTTCTCCTACTGAGCTTCTTAACAAAACAAATTGTGCAGGAATTTTCTTCCTATTTAGACAATATATCTGACCACAGTTCTTCTAAAAACAAACAAAAAAAAGTCTAAGAAAAACAAACAAAAAAATCAAGCAGTAATATTTCTGAAATGATATGGTTTTATTCTTCAATTGTTTGCTTCTCACTTTTTCAAATGCATTTTAAATAGAATATCTGGTACATAACTTAGTTTATTCTTCGCTCCTGCTCTGGACCTGGGTATCATTCAGAAAACAAATTAGGAATTGTAAAACTGTGCTATCTACATTTGTGGGAATAAACAGTTTTTCTGAATGTGTGAAGCCCTGTTGAAAGTCCTCCTAAAAACTGCTACCTCACTATTTTGTTTTATTTGACTACTTCAATGCATATATCATATTAATGAATTATTATAATTCACTCGTTACTTTAGCCCCACTGACACTCATATAAATTAATGTTAATAATATAATTCTTGAATTATATGTATATCATTGGTATATAAATCTTAAATACATTTACCTTTCATGCAATGACAAAGGCATATGTAATTTCCACACTGATGCAAGTCTGTTTTTTCAGGCTGAAATCTGTGAAAACATGAATGACTTGGACAACTCTTCTGAAATAAGAGTAACTAAAAAGCAAAGACTGGTAGAGCTTAGTTCATATTAGTCTTTCATGTAGTCACATAAACCATAAAACAGTAACTTTATTTCAAAACCTTACTTTTGCATCATTTTAATTAATAGATTGATTTAAAAATTATCTTAAAATTTTGAGAAGTTTGAAGTTTGTTATCAAATCTGCTTACTTGATAGTAAAACATTTATTTTTATTTTTATTTTTATTTTTATTTTTATTTTTATTTTTATTTTTATTTTTATTTTTATTTTTATTTTTATTTTTATTTTTTATTTTTTATTTTTATTTTATTTTTAATTTTAATTTTAATTTTTATTTATTTTTATTTTTTTACTGTTGATAGTGATCCATTCTGTAGCTATAGCTGACGCAACAGTCCCTCCCCTTTCTGTATGGCCAGAGTACTACAGTAAACATATCCTTCATTTCTAAATCCTGGTCTGAATTTTCAGTTATAATAGCACACGGGTTAAGGTATTAGTACTATTTCTCTCCAAAAATACAAGACACAGACTAATGAGACAAATGCACACCACTCAGAAACCTCTGAAACATCTATAAACCAGATGCAAGTTCTGTTGTATTTATATATTTATTTATTTTAAGGAGTGGTATTTTTGTTGCTGGTGAAGCATATGTCCATAAAAGTGGCATTGTAAAGCTAGAATTGTGTACTGCTTTCTAGAAAACAAAATACTGCAAAGCAAAGTATGTTCATGAAAATGTAGCTTCATACACGACATAAAAGATTTTAATAGATGTTGTATGTTCCAAGACTTGTGTAATAATATTTTGTCCTAAATCAATTTATTCAGTGGCATATTACAAAAAGGAAAAAAAAATAAACTCCTAAAAATTAAATGAACAACTGTTACTCTTTGGCTTTTAAACTGGTATACATAACACAGGAGAATTTTCCAATACAGTTCCAGTGAAAATCAAAAATCTTTATAATGAAATAATTTAACATTAAAGAGACATGCTTTATCCAGAAAATTAAAATTAATTGATACAGAGCAAATGCTCCCATGTCATCAAATTAGACCCATATGGCATATTAGACCCAAGCCTCCATTTGTTCTGTGAGGATGAATTAGACATCATCCAGAAAATACCTCAATGTTTCTTTGATAGAAGTAAGGGACATAGCTATTATATGTTTGGTTCCTTCTGGTCTCTAAAGAGGAGGAAGAAAAAAAAAAAAAGCACCTTGGACAGTAATGTATAAAACATGGTTCTTTGCAAATCATATATATTCTTACCCTTAAAATTAAAACAAACTCAATAAATAATACGGTGAATGTCAGGCAGAGTGTTTAGTATTTGTATCAACAGAAAGTCTAAATGAAGTTCTGCTCAGGAGTTGGTTGGATATAAGGATATAATTTGTTCACTGGGAGGGCAGTCAGGCACAGGAACACACTACCCAGGGTTGTGGTCACAGCACCAAGCCTGCCGGAATTCAAAAATCACAGAATCAAGGAATGTCTGATGTTGGAAGAGCCCTCTGGCAATCATCTAGTCCAACCCCTGTGCCAGGCAGGGTCACCTAGAGCACAGGATTGCATCCAGGCAGGTCTTGAATATCTAAAGAGAAGGAGATTCCACAGCCTCTCTGGGCAACCTGTCACAGAGCTCTGTCATCCTCACAGTAATTTTTTTTTTTTTCTCAAGGTGGAACTTCCTCTGTTTCAGTTTGTGCCCATTGCCTCTTGTCTTGTAGCTGAACATTACTGAAAAGAGTGTATCCCCATCCTCTTGACACGCTCACTTCAGATATTTATACACATTCATAAGTTCCCCTTTCAGTCGTCTCTTCTCTAAGCTAAACCAGATCAGCTCTCTCAGCCTCTTCTCATAACACAGATGCTCCAGTCCCCTAAGCCTCATAGTAACCCTCTGCTGGCCTTGCTCCAGTGTGCTCTCAGACATATGGTTTGATTTTTAGGTGGTCCTGTGTGGAGTCAGAAATTGGACTTGAAGGTCCTTGTGAGTCTCTTCCAACTCAGGATATTCTATGATTTTATGAAAACCTAGGGCTGAATAATTAGTTGTAACCTATACTCTTCAGTGAATGTTGTATAAGTAGGGAGAAATCCTGTCTGAGTTTCCTAGGGAAACTTTTCCATAGACTAAATAATTTTTTTGAGGTGTCATCCTCAATGTGTTCTCTAGGTTGTTATCCTCCCTGTGTTGCCAATTCTTGTAATATTATGAGAAGTCTCAGAATAATTTACTTTTTTTTTAATTTTTCCAGCATCTGGAAGGGATGCAGGAAAATATTGTTACGTTTATTAAAAACAAAAGACATTGAAAAACAAGAGACGGGAACGTCATTTTTTTACTTGTAGAGTGGTGCAGTACCATACCCAAAATATCAGCTGCCTATAGATTCAAAAGCCTCAGAAAATATAGGTCAACCAAAAAATGAAATGCAGAAGATTTACTTGAAAAACAACGATAGAACTTCATAATTTTGTGTGGATAAATGCTTGCTTTTTCATTACATTTTGATGTATGTAGATGGACTGAGAGTGATAAGAAAAGAATCTCAGCAGATCACCTGAAATACCTTCATGTTTTGGAAAGGGATCATATTTTTTTTCAGGAGAACTGAATAAATGTAATTTTTCTGAAAGTAGAGTTTGCTAAGACTCTATCTCAGAAGACTATTAGTCTTCTGCAATGGCATAAGCTGTTGTGTCACCAGCACAAATGTCAAAGGAAGAAGTAGATACTAAATAGTGTTAAAACTTGCTACTCTCATACTACTGCAATTGCAGTTGCAGTTTTACTCTTGTAACTATGTGGTCTGACTTGAAACCAGTCATGATCATGTAAAATTAAAATTTTACAGACCTGAATAAAATAAAATCTGACACAAGGTTCCATATCAAATTTTTCATATAAATGAAATCTTCATGGACATACTGAATTCTTATATGTTGCAGTTTAAGTTCTGCCTTCTTCCTCATTCATGTGGTTTCAAACAAAGAATCAGTTACATTAGTGTGTGTGATATTTTACCCTGTGTTGACCAAATTACATGCTTAAGATGATAGTTTCTTAGCCATCCTAATCCATCTCTAAAAAGAAATCAGACACCTTCCCTTCCTGCCCTTTCATCAGCACTTGGAAACATAAAATCCACATGCCTTTCACTTTCTCCACTGTCATACATCACAAGCTTTTACACTTCTTTTTACAATTCCTTTTATACCCAGAGCAGCCATTTCACTGTGTGTAAAAGCTTGTGGTGTATGTAATGGCAGGATAAACAATTATAGGCTATAGATGACATCTTGAACAAATGGCGGGAGGAAACACAGCCTGAATGACTGCACAGAATACAGGGTATTCTGCAGAGGGGCACAAAGAAGAGAAACAAGGGAGACAAAGGCAGGTGTTCGATTTTGTTTGTGAGTCTGTTTCCTAAAACATAACAACGGAATAAACTGGCAACAAGGTCTTCCCCACTACTTAAACCTGGACTAATGATAGTCAGAGATAAAGGGTACTTTACTAGGAACTGGCTTAAGTTTGCCATGTGAACACAGCTTCTCAAATTCATATTCACGCACATAATTCTCTGTGAAATTAGTTATGTTTAAGACTTCTTATTTCTGAGTTTATCACCTGTGAAAGCAGGGAGAAAAAATAAAGCATAATCAATTTCTGTGAACAACTCTGCATTGCTGTGATAGGCAAACTGAAAATTTATGCTAATAGATAGTGAGTATAGAGGGAGGTCTGTATAGTCTCAAAAGTGGGTAACTAGCACCAAGGTCAATTAGAAATGGCAGGGCTGATGAAAGACCAGCTAAAGGCAAACATCCACGTGTCTGTCACCATGATATTCCCTCCAGCTTCATGGGCTTCAGATTCTGCTTTTTATCAGGATAGGATATCGTGAAGCTCACAATAGAAAATGCTGTTAGCAGAGGGATAGGCTCACTTTGCTTCAGAATTTTTTCCCTTTTGTTCACCTTTCACATTCCAGGCTTGACTACTGTCCAGTGAAGGAGGATCTAGATTAATGTTTTCCTCTCTTACTGAATGAAGTCTCATTTTCCTGGTGATGAGGAGAAAAACATCTATCCCTCTGCTTATCTGAGCACAGGAAACAGGATTATTATTATTATTTTTTTTTGTAATTATTTTAATTATTAGTATCTTTATTATACTGTGTGTAATATATTATGCAGCTTGGTCTCCCAATAAAATAAGACTTCTTTCTTTTGGTTCTTCTTGTGAACTTGCTGGTCAATTTCAATCATGTCTAACAGAGGTCTCAGTGATGCAAAGATCTGATAAGCATCCTAAAAATAAGTTGTGTAGAGAGATAGAGAGAGACTTTATTAAAGCTTTCACTGAAGGGAATAAGGATGAGCTCAAGTCTTTTTAAACAATAGAGGCTAACATAGGAGAAAGCTATTGTAAATGTCCTAACCACAGGAAAACTTCAATTGAAGTTCACTATATTATACAAAACAGTGAATGTAGCCACAGGACATGAATATTTATGGCACCAGGCTTCATTACCTCTGCTCAGAATGCAACTGCTTGCTTGGCTGTATCTCACTGGCATTTGGTAGCCCTCATCATGAGCAGGATGTTGTATAAGACACTATACAACCATCAAACAAAAATGTGTTCCTGTCATATAAAACTCATGATCCTGCCTAATTACCTGGCTTTGTATGAAAATAAATGAATAAATAAATAAATAAATAAATAAGTAAAATCAGTAAGGGGAATGGGAGAAAGAGAAAGAGGAAGAGGAAGAGGAAGAGGAAGAGGAAGAGGAAGAGGAAGAGGAAGAGGAAGAGGAAGAGGAAGAGGAAGAGGAAGAGGAAGAGAAAGAGAAAGAGAAAGAGAAAGAGAAAGAGAAAGAGAAAGAGAAAGAGAAAGAGAAAGAGAAAGAGAAAGAGAAAGAGAAAGAGAAAGAGAAAGAGAAAGAGAAAGAGAAAGAGAAAGAGGAATTGTGCAGTACCCATTATTGAGTTTCTTGTGTTTTATAAATGATTATTTATGTTCTGGCCCTTTAACCGTTGTGAGGTCAGGAATACATTTCTCTACAATCTGTTGATTTTTACCTAGTTGTACAGTGACAACTACGAGCAATTCATGACAGAACCTGACATAAAGCTTTCCAATTGTAAAGAACTACATATTTTAAAATACTGACAAATTCATGCCTTTCAGAACTGTGTAAACTACAGCCAAATACCCCAGTTTGGTTCCTTCTTGTGAAAAAAAAAAAATCTTTGGAGATTAAAAGACTCAAATTTCAAAATAACATTTAAAACCACACAGTTTACTTGAAGAGGATATTTGTTGCTCTAAACAACCTACTGAGTAAAGTGCTGAGAGTTATCACCATACGCAAATCATGCCACTGATTCTGAGAACAAGCCCAGAGCTGTGTGATCCGGATTTACACACACTGGAAGACATTCAATTTCATACACAAAGAAGGGAAAGTTGAAATCTCAGATGAAATAATGTGAATTATGTGATTTGTCAACTTTGCAGCCTCAAAGCTAATGTAATTGTGAATTTTCTGTTCCTGCCCATGTCGTTTTTTGCAGTGCCCTAAAGAGCTTTCAATTAGTGGTTTAAGACCTAGCTACATTAAAAATAGTACTTTTAGTGCTATTTTTAAGATGTTTAGTCTTAAAAAATACTTTTTTTTTTTCTTTCTTTTTTTTTCTAGGTTGGAAGAGACCTCAAGATCATCGAGTCCAACCTCTGACCTAACACTAACAGTCCCCGCTAAACCATATCCCTAAGCTCTACATCTAAACGTCTTTTAAAGACTTCCAGGGATGGTGACTCCACCACTTCCCTGGGCAGCCCATTCCAATGCCTAAAAACTCTTTCGGTAAAGACGTTCTTCCTAACATCCAACCTAAAACTCCCCTGGCGCAACTTTAGCCCATTCCCCCTAATCCTGTCACCAGGCACGTGGGAGAACAGACCAAACCCCAACTTGCTACAGCCTCCTTTAAGGTATCTGTAGAAAGTGATAAGGTCAACACAGCCTCCTCTTCTCCAGGCTGAACAAGCCGAGCTCCCTCAGCCGCTCCTCGTAAGACTTGTTCTCCAAACCCCTCACCAGCTAGGTCGCCCTTCTCTGGACTCGCTCGAGCACCTCCATGTCCTTCTTGTAGGGAGGGGCCCACAACTGAACACAGTACTCGAGGTGCAGCCTCACCAGAGCCGAGTACAGGGGGACGATCACCTCCCTAGCCCTGCTGGTCACACTGTTTCTTATACAAGCCAGGATGCTGTTGGCCTTCTTGGCCACCTGAGCACACTGCTGGCTCATATTCAGCCAACTATCAACCATCACTCCCAGGTCCTTCTCTGCCTGGCAGCTCTCCAACCACTCATCTCCCAGCCGGTAGCTCTGCTTGGGGTTATTGCGCCCCAAGTGCAGGACCCGGCACTTGGCCTTGTTAAACTTCATGCAGTTGACCTCAGCCCATCGGTGCAGCCTATCCAGATCCTCCTGTAGAGCCTTCCTACCCTCGAGCAGATCGACACACGCACCTAACTTGGTGTCATCTGCAAGCTTACTCAGGGTGCACTCAATCCCCTCATCCAGATCATCGATAAAGATATTAAAAAGGACTGCCCCCAGCAACAAGCCCTGGGGAACGCCACTAGTGACCGGCCTCCAACTGGACTTGGCTCCATTCACCACGACTCTTTGGGCCCGGCTATCCAGCCAGTTTCTAACCCAACGAAGCGTACGCCAGTCCAAGCCACGAGCAGCCAGTTTCTTGAGGAGAATGCTGTGGGAGACGGTGTCAAAAGCCTTGCTGAACTCAAGGTAGACCACATCCACAGCCTTTCCCTCATCCACCCAGCATGTCACTTTGTCATAGAAGGAGATCAGGTTCATCAAGCAGGACCTGCCTTTCATAAACCCATGCTGACTGGGCCTGATCACCTGCTTACCCTGTAAGTGCTGCATGATGACACTCAAGATAATCTGATCCATGAGCTTCCCTGGCACTGAGGTCAAACTGACAGGCCTGTAGATTCCCGGGTCTGCCCTCCGGCCCTTCTTGTAGATGGGCGTCACATTTGCTAGCCGCCAGTCAACTGGGACCTCCCCCGATAGCCAGGACTGCTGATAAATGATGGTAAGCAGTTTGGCCAGCTCCTCTGCCAGTTCTCTCAGTACCCTTGGGTGGATCCCATCCAGCCCCATCGACTTGTGCACATCCAAGTGACGTACCAGGTCACCAACCAGTTCTTCATGGATAGTGAGGGCCACATTCTGCTCCCCATCCCCTTCCACCAGCTCAGGGTACTGGGTATCCAGAGAACAATCAGTATTGCCGCTAAAGACTGAGGTGAAGAAGGCATTAAGCACCTCCGCTTTTTCCTCATCTCTTATAACTAAGTTTCCCCCCGTATCCAGTAAAGGATGGAGATTCTCCTTAGTCCTCCTTTTTGTGTTGATGTATTTATAAAAAGATTTTTTGTTATCTTTAACGGCAGTAGCCAGATTGAGCTCCAGATGAGCTTTGGCCTTTCTAATTTTGTCCCTGCACAGCCTCGCAACATCCTTAAAGTCCTCCTCAGTGGCCCGTCCTTTTTTCCAAAGCTTATAAACCCTCTTTTTTCTCCTAAGATCAAGCTGCAACTCTCTGTTGAGCCAGGCTGGTCTTCTTCCCCGCCAGCTCATCTTTGGGCATGTGGGGACAGACCGCTCCTGCGCCATTAAGATTTCCTTCTTGAAGAGCGCCCAGCCTTCCTGGACTCCTCTGTCCTTCAGAACCGCCTCCCAAGGGACTCTACCAACCAGTGTCCTGAGCAGCACAATGTCAGCCCTCCAGAAGTCCAATACAGTGGTTTTACTGGTCCCCTTCCCGGCCTTGCCAAGAATAGAGAACTCCACCATTTCGTGGTCACTCTGCCCAAGACAGCTTCCGACAATCACATCCTCCACTAGTCCTTCTCTGTTTGTGAAGCGGGGTCTAGCAGGGCACCACCCCTGGTAGGCTCACTAACCAGCTGCGTCAGGAAGCTATCTTCCACGCTCTCCAGAAACCTCCTAGACTGCTTTCTCTGGGCTGTGTTGTGCTTCCAGGATATGTCAGGGAAAGTGTTCTTTCTTCCCTTAAATCAAATCAGGTCAGAATCAAAACCAAACAGTAATAATGAAAACAAATGACAAAAGAAACAGAACTTTTATCCTGTCCCTTGGATAGATCTACTGCAGAGGAAAATACAGGTCTGTATGTTTCACCAGAGCCCTGGTTATACAGCTATCATTATTATTATTATTATTATTATTATTATTATTATTATTATGTATATTTTTATATACTGTGGTGATTAAATACAAACTGGTGGTCGGACTGTAACATTTGTCACAAAATCTTAAAATTACTCTCCCTAAAATTTAAAATGGAATAGTTCAACTACTGCTAGAAGTGTTTTAGATGGTGCCAGGGCTTTTCTTAATCTCTTCAGATAAACAAGACTTGTTTCAAAGCAAGAACTCAGAATGGCAGCTTTCCCCTTTATAATGCACACTCTTAGAGTTACATTGTTTTTTATTAGTAAGTAAAACACCCAGAAATATATTGACAGATGAACATGGTTTTTTTTTGTTTGTTTGTTTCTTTGTTTGTTTTCAAAGCTGTTTCATTAAAGTGGCGTCAATAAAAATCGCTTTTTTTTTTTTTTTCCACTGAACAGTAATGAATCCCACATTCCATACTACTAATTCTGTGCTAATGAAGTCTGCAATTTGCAACAATATGTTGTAGTGAAATTATGGTAAGTTTGAAGGAGCAGATAAGTGAAGATGGCTGAATGCTCCAAATCGAGCCCACTGGTACTGGAACTGCTTTTTAATGAAAAGGAATAAACTGCTATGAAAATGCTCAAGTGAAACTTACTGTAGAGCATTACTTCTCTCTGTCTAAGCCTGTTATTCACACACTGCTTAGCAAGTTCTCCTGCTGAAATAATTGGATCAAGAGTGTAACTTAAAACTAAAAAGGAGCAGTGCAGTGGACTAAGCCCTGAAACATAGACCAGAAGCACTGTCATTTAGAGGCAGAATTGGAGAAAAATTTCTGCTTATTTCCATGAACTCTGCATGAGGACTGAGCCAGAATCAGGTGGGTTGCCAGTGTGTACTGCTTAGGGACAAAATCTAATGGTACCTTTAAGGAATTATATTTACATGAATAATCTTAGTAATATAATTTTTACAGATGACTGTGTCTGGGAGATTTTAGTTGATTTCATCTGTTACATACAGTCCTTTCTATTTGAGCTTCATAAAAAGAAAGTGAAATGGCTTTAGCCAGGTGCAAGTAAGCAAGACAACTGTTTCTAAGAAGCATAGGACCTTATAATAATAATATTCAGTGGACACTGAAAAAATGAAATTCCATCTCATGAAAAATAATGAGGTCTTAAATTTTACTTTCATTTTGAATAGGAATGAATAGCCAAATTTAGAGTTTTTCTGTTTTGTTGTGTTTAGGGGTTTATTTTGTGTTGTGTTTAGGAGCTTTTGTGTTGCACAAAATATTTTGAAAACATTCCATTTCAAGCTAATGGAAGTATTTAACTTTTTACCTTTATAGTTCTGAGTATTATTGCACAGATGCTACTCCAGTAATTTTACAGATACATTTAAATGATACTGGTTCTTGTAAAAATTTTAGTCAAACTAGCAGTTTACAGGAGACTTTTTAAAAACATATTTCAAGTATGACTAATTCTAAACAATTTCAAAACTTCTTTATGTATTTAATTTTCATAGAGTAAGATCATTAAAATATGTATAGCTACATTTACTTCTCTCATATGTGGGATCAAAATGTCTGTTACAGTAAGCAAACCCACAGTTTTCCTTACAGCTTCATCACCTTGTATCAAGAAGCTCCTTCCATCATAGTTGTTGCAAACATACATACACCCATACCTCTAGGTAGCAACCTGCTTTATAGCAGATATATTTCTCATATACAGATTTTGATGGAGGTGGCACATATGAAACATCAATTTGTGTTTAAGTTTTAGTCTGAGGGATTTTGAGGCCTGGATCTTATATTAGAACTGTCAAAAATGTACTTCTTCTAGAGAAATGGGCCCACACATGAGCTAGCAGTTGTGGATAAGGACAGCAACAGTGGGACATTAGTTCTGAGCTCTTCCATTCCTTGTAAAGTCCCAGATTATTCACACTGATCACTCTGCTTTTTGGTATGATGCAGTTTCCTTCAGGGATTTTGAGATGCAGGTCAAAGTGAGAAAAATCTTTGAAGTGTTTAATTTATATGGATGAATGATAGCTAACCAAAGTGACTATTTGACGCTTTGTGTGTGGAATTCATCCTGAAGTGCCAGGAAATCATTCGGGGAGAAGGACAGATAAACTATTCAATTCCTTTCTTGATTAAAAAAAATAATAATGCAGGGGAAAGGGAGAGAAACCATATTTTAATATATTATTGTATATCTATATTGTCTATAAAACAGTGTATCAACAGTAAAACCCTGTAATGGACCTCACAGACTGTACCTATCTATGAAAACAATAATTTATTTTTATGATAAAATCATTCAAGATCAGCATGGACATGAAAGCAAATAACTCAAAGCTAAAAATGAAAATATAAAACACAATATTTTTCACCTTCAGCATCATTGTTAGTTTAATATAAGTAGAAACACCTAGCAACTGACTTGTGATGATCACAATACATTCCCTTTTTTTCCAAATTTTTTGTTATTGTTGTTCATTTCTTTGTTTCTTTGTTTAATTACAACTTGAGGACTGACACTGAACTGATTCTAATTTATGCAGTTCTCTTCCAGTGGAATTCACTAATTTATGCTTTTTTTTTTTTTTTTCCTTTTTTTTTTTTTTTTTTCTGAGCTCAGGTGATGGGCACTTCTGCTTCTAATATCTGAGGTAGATTTTAGAGTTCCTTGTCATCATGGATGCAGGAAATAAAAATTTTACTGTGTGGTTTAGACATCAGAACTTGACTATCAATTAAATTTATCGTCGAATGTAGAGCGCATTGATGCATATTCATTTATTTGTGTTTTAAACTTTTAAGATAATTGGATGGAATACAAATTATTCATAAGATCCAATTTTCATGTGGTTTTGGTTTCCAAAATCCAGTTTCTAATTGATAGTTGGTTATTTATTGATATCCAATAAATTGATGTTACCTTTACATTGAAAATTTATCTTTAAAAATATCAAAGTCATCATAAATATTGGTATAGATCAATGCCACTGCTAGAAATCAACACAAAGAAACTTGGGCTGAATAAATAACCTTTCCTTTAGAAATTAGTGAGAAAGAGAGCAGGCAATGGAGAACAGACTGCTAGGGTGTTTAAAGGACTATTGAAATGTTCTGTTTGGGATTAAGCTTGATTTCATTTTTTGACTTCAATTAGGAAAGAAAATAAAATAGAGGTATGGCAAAAATGTATCAAAAAGTGTTAGGCAGCCTGGATCTGAATAAAAACATGATGTCACTGGAGTCACTGGCACCTATTTCATTTCAAGTAATGGTTTTTCTTTCAAATAGCTAAGCTTTGTTCAAAACAGTTAATTCAGAGGCTTTTGTTTCCCACTTTTTCACTGCAACTTCTTGGTATCCATAGAGATATATTAATACAATTTGTGCCACAGCTATATTTCACGTCCCCTTACTTGCTTTAAAATTTTGCTGCTCAGGTGTATACACCCTTATGAACACAATAAATGTCAAAGAAAACAGAATCTGGTCCTAGAATTCAAAGTTGGTTCTATGGAAAACACATCTGATGAAACAGCTACCTCCAATTATTTTCCACTCCGTTGCTCAATGCTAGCAAGGGAGAGGAATAGAGGCTACACAGAGAAAATAATGAAGTAAAGTTTCTTACATGCACCCTTTTTTAAAAACAAGCAAGCCTCCCCCCCTACGACCTGACACATTGGAAGACTGGCTTTCCCTTATCTCCAGATCTCACTTCTACTCCACTTTTTTGCAACTTGCGTGAACATTCAAACACTAAGCATTAGCTGCTTTATAATTTCACAGCAATAGTAAAATTTGTAGGCCTCTATCACTTTCTCATTTCTTTGATAACATGATATTTTTTAATTCATTGTCTCTCCAAATTCAGATGACAGTCTATAAGGAGATCATGAAAAGCCATGGTTGTTGAGAAGCCTTTGACATAGAAATTTTCAGTGTAATATAAGGGAAAAAAAAACATATCTTGCACTTTATGTATGCTTTCTCTTCAAAGTCAGCTTCTTGAACTACACAAATACATGCATCCAGGTTATTATAAGGCTTATGCTTAACAGATTTACATATCTTTACACTTATTTTAATTGAAAGTGCAGTAGGATTTAGAAAATATTTCCAACTCAAGTAAGGGATTACCAGTTGATTATTTCAAAACACTCAATTATTCAGTTTCCTGTGGGAATAACTTATATATATGTGCATATGTATATATATATATATGAATACTACTTATTCAAATAATTAATAGCACTAGATATTTAACTATTCCAGCACACCCACTTACAAACCACTTTTTAGTAGTTTAAACATAGACTATTAACAAATACAGAAGCCATTAAGTAGCCACATTCTAAAAAAGGGGTGGAGGGGAGAGGGAGATTTTCTCATTCAGTTAATTTTACTTGGTAATCTTCTTTACATTTAATAATAGCAATAATCTGAGGGAAAGACTTTTTTTTTTTTTTTTTTTTGACTATGATCTTTTGTATTAACTATGATTTATTTGAAATGTCCTTGATTTTTCATTCTTCACATTAGTTTTTGAAAGTAATCTCTTTGATTGTGTTATTATAAAATAAATAAATAAAATAAATAAATAAATGTTTTTTTTTTACACAGAGCATTTTGAATATAGTTGGGTACCAAAAGACACTCCAACTACCATTCAGAGAGACCACTGCATCCTCTGTGCTACTTATCCTATAGTCATCTGCAAAAATACAACAAGGCAAACATTTTCACATCTATTGAACATCTGGTTAACTATTTTTCACTAAGTAAATGCATATTTATTAGATGGAATTTATGTTGCTCTTGGCCTAAGAAAGCAGAAAGCTATCATTCATTGCCACATGACCAAATCATTTTCTTGAGGAAAAGCTCTATAA
Organism: Aythya ferina; assembly: GCF_964211825.1. Lineage (NCBI taxonomy): Eukaryota > Metazoa > Chordata > Aves > Anseriformes > Anatidae > Aythya > Aythya ferina. The sequence goes on along the minus strand of NC_140297.1, from coordinate 79,132,699 downwards.
AACAGCTGTCCCAGCTCAGCATGTCCTAATCTACTGGAGATATTTTCTTATTTACTCATTTGTTGACATGTGAGAAATTCCAGCAACAAAAAAAAAAAAGAAGCAATGATATATATATATATATATATATATATATATATATATATATAATTAAACAGTAGCTAAAATTATGTTAATTACATCTACCGGGTCACCTTCAAATCTTTCTTCAGCCATTGGAGGGTTTATGAAGTCTAACACTTCTGTGGCATACTTTGCATTCTTACACAAAGGTTAAATAATTAAGGTTCTATAGAAATAGATGTGGAAGAGAAAATCTGAGTCTGATAGGGTTAATTCTCTGTACAAATTTAAAAATATAAGAAAGCCATCAAAAATATTTTAAAATTGTTCTTATATAATGAGTTAACAAAATAAGATTCAAACCATAAAATACTTCCTAGATCCATTTAATAATGTGTAATCACACACACCAATTTTAGTACAAAATGTAATCCAAAGCAGACCTCCATGTAAATATTTATGTAATCTTCATGTAAAACATCAAATCTTACTGGCTGCAGATAAAGTATATTCTTGCCTTAAAGAATATTGCCTCACAGAGGCTATTCTTGCCTCTGTGCTATGCTATGTGCACAACCATGTTAAATCTATGGTTTAACAAGGATAAATTAATAAATAGTTTGGAATTAGAATTCATGACACTTACGTACAGAAGTAACTCTTGGAAGACTGGACATTTTCTGCCTTTCGTGGAGTTTGTTTCCTTAGCTTGTTAGCTATGGGGTGCTCATCCCCTCCTTGCTGCCATCAGTTTTGGTACAGCAAAAAACAGTTCTGAGACCAATTATATTTATATAATATTCAAAATAAGACTTGATTCAAATTCATATAAAATCATATACAGCTAATTTATACCTGTGCATGTTTAATTTGAAATGTTGGAATTTGAAACTGCTAATTAAAGACATTAGTGAATGTCAATACAGCATTATTTTAATGACTTCAAGATAATCCCACAGCAATCAATTTAGATGAGAATGAGTTTATTGTGAAGTGCCAAAGGTGGGAGAAAAAATGCTTTCTTTGCACTACAAAGTAACGATTTCTCAAATGAATAATGCCTGTTCAGAATTTAACTAGACAATTACTTCATTTGCATTTGGTAAGGTGATAAGAGGAACAGAAAAGACAACTCAGTGGGAAATGATGAAGTTAAAAGTGTTAAGTGTTAAGTGTTAAAAGGTGACATGCAAAAGACAATGTTACCCAAAGTTCTGGCTTACCAACAGAGTCCATTTTAAAAGGAACATATTTATTAACCTAAGCATCTTGGTGGGAAAGAAACAAAGCAGAACAAATATATAACAGAAAAATGCATTCCATCAGAAAGCTCTGACATGCAGTTCAGAATGACTGGAGGCTGGAACAGCCAGATATATTTCTGTTCTTGTTTGTATATAATGAAGTTAGGAATGACTAGAAGCCCGAACACAAAACTGCTGGGGTCTACTCCCATATCTGCTGTTTCAGTCTCACAGAAACAGAAATTGTGGTAAATTACAGGTCAGTCATGGTCAGTCCTGCAGAAATAATATTAATTAGAAGCAATAAAAATAATTTCAGACTTTTGTAACAGCCTGGAATGACCCCGTGCTTTATCAAAGGCAAAGAGTGCATTCATTTTCTTCAGCTCCAAGCTATCCCATTCAGTTTTTCAAAGATGGTTAAACACCTGCCTGTCTTTAAATGTATAACTTCACTTTTGACATGCTTAAAACTGTATAATGTCATCTGTTGCACCTCTAACACTTTCTAGCTGCTGGGGAATCTCTGCAGGCAGGCACAGTACACTTCTGCTGGTGCTGTATACTTCAGTGCTGGCATTTTGCGGAGCTGGGTTTAGTGCTAACACATGCTCTGTCTCAGCTTAGCATGTGAGAGAAATAAGGGTCAGATTTCTCAAAGGATTAGAGAGGTGTGATGAATGTGGATGACATTAGTTTCATGGTAAAAGGTGCCCCTGGTTACATTAATTGGAAACTGAGTCTGATATGTGTTTAAATATGAAAAAAAAATATATATATATATCTATAGATAGATAGATAGATTTTAGTTCATTGTCCAATTGTTTATACTGTGATGTGACATATTTAATATTTTAAAACTGGACAAATTTTTACATTTCTGTATATATGTAAATATCAACATCACAAAATGATTCTTCTTTGCAACTGAATCAATTTTCCATTAATGTTAGGTTAAACTGGTTTGGCAGTAGCTAAGCTTCTGATTCCTATTTGAAAAAGGAACAAAGAATATCTAAATGAAGGGTTTCTGAAAATTATTTGAAGGGGGAGAAGGCTCCAAGTGGACAAAGACAGAGATGCTCAAGAAATTCCCTCTTTCTCTCCTCCCACACACAGTACTCTCCTGATGTCTAACATTTTAGTTAAGTCATAAAAAATTTCTAGAGGATTTTATTGCTTTTTTGCTTCTTCTTGCTCTTTTTTTGTTTTTCCCCAATACTCACATGATAATTTAAGAAAAAGTGCCCTATTTCTGCAGTTTACATGTTACATTGGTTTAAATCAAAGATCCCATTCCTTCATACACATTAGTCACATAATTAGCATCTACCCTGGTTTCAGCTTGGATAGAGTTAATTTTCCTCCTACTAGCTGGTATGGGGCTGTGTTTTGGATTTAGGATAAGAATAATGCTGATAACATGCAGATGTTTTGGTTGTTGAGCAGTGCTTACACTGTCAAAGGCTGTTCAGCTTTTCATGCCGCCCTGCCAGGAAGGAGACTAGTGTTGCACAAGGACAGAACCAGGACAGCTGGCCCAAACTAGCCAAAGGGATGTCACATGTTGAACAATAAAAACTGAAGGAGGGTGAAAAGGGAGGGGCTGCTCTGGGTCTTCAGTCAGTGCGTAGTGAGCAATTACATTGTTCATCACTTGCTTTGTATATTCTGTATTATTATTATTATTAATAATTTTTATTATCACTTCTTTTTCTTTCACATTAAACTGTCTTTATCTCAACCCATGAATCTTTTACCTTTTTTTTTTTTTTTTTTTTTTTTTTTTGACTCTCCCATCCCACTGGAGAGGCAGGTAGTGAGTGAAGAGTTGCGTGGTGTTTAACTGTCTTCCAGGTTAAACCACAATAATGTCATTTGCCATATATGAGAATAACTGTGACAAGATCATAATTCTGAAATATTAAAAATCCACTGATGGACAAACGAAAGGACAGTGTATATATATATATATTAATCTTTTTCAGAAAGGCTAGGAAGAGGGAAATAATTTTATATCTCCCTCTATATAGGTAAAACATATGAATATTATTTCCTAAAGAAAGATTCTGAAAATAGCAGAGGTAAAGATATATATTTCTAAATACTTCAAAATCAGAATGAAAATCTATTTTATCCCAGGTATGTCCCTCAAAAAGTACCTGAATTTTTGAGCTTTATTCACTAATTATTAAGCATTTTATTTCATTTTAGATGCTAAAGAGATACATCATGGGCTAAATTAGTCTAAGTGACATTTTTGTCATCTGTTTTATTTCCAAGTAAAATCTGTAAACAGGGAAAACAGGAACATTATTCTGCATGTGATGAGGAAAGATCTCTAAGTTACCCACATGATGTGTATACTAGTCTTTAATGAGACAAGATCAGAAGGCCTGAATGAATAATAACTTGGAAGGCTGGTAAGGTCATTTCTGCCTAATTTCTGAGTTGGTTTCACATCATTACAACAGTGTTCAAACTAATTGTTCTGTGTAGACAGTCAAGGAGACACAAGAACTTTGGGGGCTTGAATATAATAAACGACTTTTGTCTTACAAAGTGAAAGAAAAAATCAAAAAACACCCTTAATGTCAGAAAACTTTTATTTTTTTTTAGAAAACTCATCTAAGACTAATTACAATCCATGATGAATTTTAAAGTCATGTGAAAAAAAAAATTGAGCAGCAAGAAATAATAAAGTGAAAGATGAAAAGATTACTAGAGCTGTTGAAAGCCAGCCTGGTAGAGAGACTAATGTTGGTCATTACTGATCAGAGAAGGGAAGACAAAGGAATGGCATAGCATATCAGAAACTGACAATTTTTGTCCTTAAAAAACCTATCTTGCTCAATTCTGCAGGACTGGTCCAGACTTGTTGTAATAATCCTATGTGTGGATTTACAACACCTTAAGCTGCACCATTTCATAGTTCCTGCAGTCAGACCTGTCACTGACTCTCACAACCCTAAGTTTTTCCTTATTTGTGAGAAACATATGCAGGAGGGCACCTCATTCAGTATGCCCATACAGCATCTGCAGTGAAACACCTGCCAGAATTTCCAAGATTGTTTGTACCTTGTAAAATTGCCCCTCTAGGGGAGGAGTTAAGTGCTCCATGTTGTGATCATGAGGTATCTTTCAAAGGTGTGTTTTTTTACACTTCCTCTCCTTGGCTGGGCAGTCCAGTCCATGGCAATATCTCCCTTGTCAGCTCCTAAATCATAAGCCTGTCATCAAACTCAAATCTGTGCTTTTCAAATATGAGCCATTTATTTGTAAGGATAACTCCTGCCCCCTTTTCTGCCTGTCTTTCCTAAAGGGCTTGTACCCACCCACTACAACATCCATCCTGTCTAACCTCTACCACCACATCTCTCTAATTCCAGTGACAGCATCCTAATACCCTGCAGCCAGCTTTAGCTAAGAGAATGAAGGCATTATAGAATACAGGCAGCTCTCTACATAGCGACAATGACTGCTGTGGTCTGCTAACAATCACCCAAACTGCCAAACTGTTAGGATACTTACAGAATCCCTAGTATCTCCCCACTCCCCCACCCCCACTTTATTTATTTTTTTTTTTTTTTCTTTCACTTAGAAGTCAAGAGGGTAAAAATTTGTCCTGGTCCCTTTCCCCAAAACTGTTTCTCTTCAGTTTGTGTTTTGCTGAGTTTAGCTCAGTCAGTTACATTAATTTAATTTAATTTAATTTAATTTAATTTAATTTAATTTTATTTTATTTTATTTTATTTTATTTTATTTTATTTTATTTTATTTTATTTTATTTTATTTTATTAATTGATAGAATTGGATAATAGCAGGTAGTACTGTCTCTGATCTTCAGAAGATTGAGCAGTATCTCTCATAGTGTTTTGATGCTCTCAGTGTGCTTAGTCACTATAATTGCCTCCCCATTTATCAAATCAGTTTCAAACTTCAGTTTTCTGACAGGCATTGGGTTTCTGATACTACAAACAGTATGATCTCTGTAAAATTTTGTTATGGGGCCTGATGGTAAAGTTATCCTAAGACATGGTGCAAGACAATGATTTTTTTTTTTTTTTTCTATATATATGTATTCTGGAATCACTGTTTTATTGAAAATCCAAAAACACTTCATATTTGTACAAACATGAAAGAGAGAAAATATTTAACAAACTTTCCAGAGCAAGTTTGCCCATAATTTTTATAGTTTTACTTCTTTAGTAATCAGGTTTAAGTAAAGCATGGTATATTCATTCTGTGATCCCATCAGTCAGAAGGGATGGTCAGATTGCCCAACTACCACATTGTTTTTTAATACTTTGTCTCCTATTTGGTTGAGTAATCACCAGGCTTTAAAAGTCAAAAGTTTTCTGTTTCTTGGTGTTGCAATTTACATTATAATATAAGCATGAGATATGAATCCTTTGTGTTCAGGTGGAAGTACACTATGTTATGTGTTATGAAGTGTTATGGTCAATGTTTGGTGTTTTTCAGATCAAGGCTATGGGTTGCTGTCTCTCCTGGGTAAATTTACTCTCTGCACGTGGACCAATTTCCATTACAGATAATTAATGAAAACACTTGCTTCAGCTGGCTGGCTAGGAGCTGAGAGGAATGCTTCTAATAAGAGAGAACTTAGACCTTTCCCAACATGTTGCATTCCACTCCATATCACACAGTGGGGAAAAAAAAAAAAAAAAAATACAACCTGGTCTGAGACTCAACCTGATAACCACTGGGTTTCAGCATGTTTATAATCTGATTTGGGATACCACAAAGTCATAGTGTTTTGACTCTTTTATCAGATAGTGAAAATACAGTTAGATGGAGTGGACAACAGCAAATGCATATCTGATAATCAGGGAATGAACCACTGGCAAGACAATTCTATCTTCCCTGCCCTTTTCAGAAAAAGCCTGAGTGTAACTTTTAACATGCTCTAAATGTCAGTGGAGCCTGATATCCTGTATTATGCAAAGTGAGAAATTCTCTGTTCACTGTACAACAAATGTAGCATTTTTTTTTCTTCTTTAACAAAAGTTAGTATAAACACTGTTTTTTTTTTTTTTTTTTTTTTTTCTCAAATATATATTGGGATATTTTTGTTTGCATCTTTGCTGCAAAATCAATAGCATCGAAATGCACTTCACTAAATTTTTCTATAGGAGTTTTCCCCAAAATAATTATAGGGAAGGAGTTATTTCAAACCATAAAGTTGGTTTGATTGGAATGTGTCATAAATGAGAGTGAAGATGATATTGGCAAAATTGGCCACAGCTAACCGACAAATAATTACATAAGAGAGAAAGAGCACAATAGAACTAACCCTCATCATGCATTTTAATTATGGGTTTTAATTACTTTTTGAATCCTATAAATGCTAGTGGCTAGTGGCCAATTCTTTAGCTGTTTGTTTTTTCTTGATTTTTTTTTTTTTTTTTTTTAGCCGTACAACTCTGCCAACATTTGTCTAAAGAGTAAATATTTGTAAACGACTAAAGGACACAGTGTATTTGAGCAAAGGTTGAAAAAATTCAGATAGTAGTATTAGCATATCTTCTTGAATTTTGTCCTATTAAAAAAATAAACTTAGCAACAAAGTTCCTTGGAATTATCACCTACAAGAAATACCAGAATGAAGGTGAGTTAAAATAATAATAATACAAAAAAAAAGTTAAAGAATATATAAAAATACATAGGAAGTTATCTTTTTTTGCAGTATTTATTTGCCTGTGATGAAATAAACAAGCAAAAAAAAAATCAACAAATCTTAATAGCTGTAAAGAAAAGCAATTGAGGTCTTTTTCGTTTTAAGGACCATTCAGTAGCACAAGTGCAACAGCCCCTCAAATTATTCCTAGTTATATCAGAAACATTTGATTTCTGAAAGCTCTAGAGTTAATTCTGTGATGTCAAAGGCACAGTTCAACTGTGACAATTCAAAGATCCTCCAAGGTTTCACAGGTTCATTGCAAAACTAATTTTTATTCATTAGTGTGAATGATGTGTGGTAAGAATTTCTTGGGTTTCATCAAAAAGTGCATGTGCATAATTATCTTTGTATTTATACAAATGAATCTATATATCTTGGATTAACTCTTGAAAAAGCTAACAGAAATGTTTGGAGGGATTGCCAGCAATAAAGTCAATAATTTAAAATTTAATTTATTAATTCTTCTATAACAAGTTCCCACTCAGATAAGAAGCTTGGCTGCTCCGCTGCTCCCCTTTTGCAACTTGCAATCTTCAGTTCTGACCCTCAATGTTATTTCTTTCGTCTGTTGTTACCAATTGTGTTTGTCTATGCATGTCAAATATTCAGCCTGCATTGATGGAATAGATGTCATTAAAATTAGTGTTTTAAACTGCACTGATGAGACTAAAATATCTTCAAGAGGCTCTTGAAATTGGAGGAAAGGGGTAAATGAAATAAGTGAAAGACATATGGTTCATGTAAGCCATTTTATCTATAATCCAAAGCACAGTTGATTATTCAATCATATTAAAAACTGTTTAGGCTGATACACCACACTATGAAAATATGAAATAATCATCTTTATGAAGAAAAAAGAAGGGGGAAGTGGAAGAGAAAAAGGAAAAAAAAATAATAAAAAAAATAATATGTCAATTTTGATGACCCATCTTTGATTTTTTTTTTTTTTTTGGGGGGGAGGGGAAAGAGAGGGAGTGCACTGGAAATTCATGTTGAAGGAGTGGAGGGAAATAAAACTTTGTATGCTTTATCAGACAGTGTAAGAAAAAGATTTTCTTTCCAGAAGCTTCTTACAAGGTAGTTTGTACTCCATGAAATTTATTCAGATCCAAGATCTGAACTAAAGGAAATTATGGAATCAGGCAGACCACCCACTGTGGTGTAAGTCTGCAGATCACTCCAGGTTGCTCAGTGGACTGCAGATCTTATTTGGTGGAGATTCTGAGTTCCCAACTTCTGGGCCCAAGCTATAGATAAAATGGTTCTGATTTCTAGCCGTTTTATCCATTATTTTGATTTTAACCATTTTGGTGGCTAACATTTTCACTTATCATCCATCTTTTGACAAAAACAAATGAGCTGAGAAAATACCTATCACATATCCTTATCTTCTTTTCAGTTTACCAAACTGTAAAATCATAACCCAACCCCCTTCCCTCCATGTTTATATTCACAATGTGAAACTTCTCATAAACTGTCATATTGAGTAATACATAGCTGATATATATATATTTTGCATACATATATTTTGCATATAATTTTGCATGTAAATATGTATATTGCATATACATAATATAATTGAAAATATTTCTCAACAGAATGATAGATTTTTTTATTTTTTTTTCCTACTACTACAAACAAATCCCAGCCAAAATTAGTGTAGTCAAACACCCACTCTATCTGCAAACTAACTAAAGCAGCTGCTCTTCCCTGATTTGGTTAGTTCAGCATATCTGTACAACTGGATGTATTTTGATCTTCTGCATTGTCAGTCACAGTTTCTAGTTGCTACAACTGAGGGTCACACAACTATTAACTCATCTACTCTGATAAGGAGGGGAAAGGGTCCTCATTATTTAATATTTTTCCGATTTTTGCCTTTTAGTGTTAAGCCTTTCCAGAAAACTAACACAGAAAATTATTGTCAAGAATAAAAATAAAATTTAATTTATAACTTCTTTCCCCATGTAGTTTCCTCCTTCTCTTGGACAAAGCTACATCACCATCCTAGATGTTGTGGAATTAGTGGTGTATAAGGTAAATACTACTTTCAACTAAAAGTCAGAATGGCAATTTATATACAAGTGTGGCAAAACAATACGTATGTTCCTGTCTGAAGTTCAGCACAAAGCTGAAAGTAAAAATACTACAGCTCTGCTCTAACAACAGAAACTGCAGTTGAACTTTAAATAGTAATACAAAACTCTGAGGTCTGGACAAGTTTCCAAGAATACACTCTTAAAATGAGAAAATTTCATAAGTATTGCTTGAGTGGGATTAGGGCTAACGTTACACCAAAAATAAATTTCCAAAAGTTTTCCTCTTACCTTGTCAGTATGCAACAATAAAAGTATTTATGGATTCATCCCCCAAATATCTTCTTTTCATCTGTCTTTGGAACAAAAATGGATTTGAAAATGAAAAGTATTAATATTTTTATTTGTTTATTTATAGTTGAGAAAACTAAATTTCCCCTCAAAACATATGAATCCAATCATCCTTTTGGGATTCTCCCTCTCATTCTACTATGTAAGTTATTCTCAGACTGCAAAATAGGAAGCATGAAGGGAAGCACAATTTAAAGGAAAAATATAAGGGAAAAATTAAGTGCTTACCCAGACAGAATTCATATAAATACTGTGAAGTCATTTCTCAAGCAGGATTTATTTTATATTTTATTTTATTTTATTTTATTTTATTTTATTTTATTTTATTTTATTTTATTTTAATTAGCAAAAAAGGATCACTTTCAATTTGGGGAAAGATATCTTTCAGTTTAAAACTTTTATTGGAAGAAAAATAGAGAATCTATTTTGCTCTGAATGAAACATGAAAAACAAGTAACAGAGTGTATAAAGCACCCACTCATACTCTTCTGACCTGGTCTCTGAAAACCTGGCACAATAACACCAACAAGGGGTGAGATCCCCTTTCACATAGTAGAGAACAATAATATACAGTTTCCTTTATAGTATAAGGAATGGCCCTTCACCGTTTGGCCTTTGTTTCTTCTGTTTCTAGGAAAAAAAAAATATTCATACACAAATCCCATAGCTATAAATACAGCTTTCTCATGATTTTATTTTTTTTTTCATCAATATGGATTTTTCATCAATATGGATTACCTAAATCTCATATAAACACAGGTAACAAACAATTTTTACAAGAAAATGCTGTTTCTATTTATACATGACGTGAGTCAAAACTGGACAGATTATTGGTTGCAAAGATTTCTTACTGTGTGATCTATAATAGTACAAGTTATTATATAATAGTACAAGGTGGCCCAGACAGTGAACTGTACTTAGAGCATTAATCCAGATACAGAACAGTGTAAAAATAAAAATAAAAAAATAAATTGAATATTTCCTCACCTCCACACCTCCACTTTAAGCAAAGGTGAAGACAAATCCGTAACCATAGCTAATAAAACCCTTATGTTCCTTATGTTTATTCATAACTAAACTACTTACAGATTGCTCATTAAATGCATCCATTACTTATTAGGTTGTGATCCGTGGCTCCTAGGCTGAAGAGTATGCTTTACCCTTCCCTCCCCCCCCTTTTTTTAAATTAATCTCAGGGAAAAAAGAAAAAAAAAAAAAAGTTTTCTTTAATGTGCCTAAAGGTGAGTAACTAACAGCACTTCTGAGGCTTGTAAGCACTCAGAAACTTCTACATAGCTTTGTCAATTACTGTCTATTAGTATGTCACAAGAAAACTAGCTCCCCCTGTAGATCACAATCTTCTATCCAAAGTATGTCAAAAGCCAAAGCAGAGCAGGTCTCAAAATCAGCATTGGCTATATTCTCATAAAATCTTACTAGGTGTGCACACAGGAACAGCCTCAAAGACCAGTTTCTATTCATATTTACTTATCCACTTAGTTTTCCTACTCTATCCTTTGGGACTGCTTTCTTGTGTAATCCTCACCTTGGAACATGTCCCGTTAAGTGGTGTAGCTGATTAACCGTTACAGGTCTGGTCAGATTCAAGGTACTGAACTGTCATAATCACAGATTCTCCACCAACTTAACATGCCCTTACTTGAGTCGCACTCAATGAGAATTATCACAGCTAGGATCAATGCAGTCAGGTACAATTTATTACAGCAACAGGTACATAGGTTCTTTGAATAGTTAGTGATAATTTACTGTCTGCAAAAGCAAGCTAGTATGCATGAAATACACAGGTGCACAGCCTGCCTATTAATGCATTAAAAGACACAAAGACTCTAGAGATTTCTAAATTTTGTGGAGACACCCAGTATAACCAAGTGTTCAAATCTCACCCAAAGGCATCCCAATGGGGGGGAGGGGGGAAGGGGGGAGGGGAAGAGAGGCACAGCCCATCGACTGATCCCAGGAGTCAGGAGGTCCTCAGGATTGTGTATTCATTCCCTTGTGATGGTATCTTCCCTGACAATGGTATCTTACCTAACTTCCCCTCTCTCTTAGGCCAATTTATATTATTATTATTTTTTTTATCTTTTAGGTGGAGCTTGAGTGACCCTATGATTGTTATGATTGGTGAAAAGTTTTCCCATCTCTGTTTAAAGGTATAGGCTCTGAGAAATTTACAGCACATGCTCATTGAGGGGTAGTTGCATCTTGGAGGTGGGTAGCTTTCAGGATGGAGGTGTGCTTTGGTATTATAATGATATTATAATGAGCAAAAGTACACTAGAGTACAGCATTTTGTCAAAAACATGATAGGTCACTGGCTCAGGGTAGCAAAAGTGCAGCTCATTGGTCTCACTGTGCACAAGAACAATCAAGTCCCCACCTGGTCACAGAGACTAGCTGCGGTGTCTCCGCTTTGCTCTATGCTCTGCACTATTCCTTAGAGTCAGCACACCAGGTTCCACTAGTGTGATAGCATCTCAGGTTGGAAGCATTCAGGTAATGCAGCTATTCCCTATCTCGAAACCCTCTTCAATGCTGTACATTTTCTTTAAAATGTGAATATTAGTTTTATTTTCCAAGTTATTTTAGGCAATTGCACCACATGTACAAATAAATACTAAGTAAAAGGCCTCTGGTCTCTGCTTGTCAATCAGCCCTACCCTATTGTCCTGGTTTCAGTTAGAACAGAATTAATTTTCTTCCTGGTAGCTGGTAGAATGCTGTGTTTTGGCTTAGGATGAGAAGAGTGCTGATAACACCCCGATGTTTTAATTGTTGCAGAGCACTGCTTATACCAAGCCAAGGACACCTCAGCCTTTTGCTCTGTCCTGCCAACAGGCAGGCTGGGGGTGCAGTAAGAGCTGGGAGGGGACAGACCCAGGACAGGTGACCCAAACTAGCCAAAAGGGTATTCCATACCATCTGATGTCATGCTAAACAATATATAGGGGTGGCTAGCTGGGGGAGGGGGCCAGACTGCTTGGGGTTAGGCTGGGCATCGGTCAGCGGGTGGTGAGCAATTGCATTGTGCATCACTTGTTTGTACATATTATTATTAGTAGTACTATTATCATCATTGTATTATTATTATTATTATTATTATTATTATTATTATTATTATTATTATTTTCCTGTCTTATTAAACTGTCTTTATCTCAACTCACGGGCTTCACTTTCCATTTCTCTCCCATATCCCAGAGAGGGAGGGGGGAGGGTGAGCGAACAGCTGTGTGGTGTTTAGCTGCCATCCGGGTTAAACCACGACACCTATCTGCCCTTGAAGTTGCCTCATGAGCAAAAAAGGGCAACCAGGACAGGAGCATGTCCTTCCCACCAGGACCATGATATATCATCTGCTAATGGAGCAGATGGGATTTGTAGGTGGCCTGAATCAAGCTGAATCCTGGCAGCCTCCAGAGGAGACACAGGGCCAAGAGATGCACTGGATCATGACCACACTCCCAGGCTTGTCTTGTCAGAGAACACAAGAGTGATTAACCTCAGTGGTGTCTCACCTATGAAGAGCAAGACCACAGCTGGTAACATGCAGCATGTAGAGTGAATGCAGGAACACACTGGAGCTTTATAGACAGAAAGATGTTCTTGTTAGGAACTGTAACACTGATTCTTTACCTTAAGGAAGTAATTTGCATGTTAGTAATTTTACCTGGCTTGACTAGAGTAGGCATGAGATAATTACCTATATCTAAACATCCAGTAGAAGAGTGCACAGAAAGTTTGAAAAATGTGGGATGATTGTAATCAAGGTAGTTTCTGATTTTCACTTCAAAGACTTTGCTGCAATAATCAAGATGACTGGTTCTCTCTCTAAACAAAAATCTCCCAACTGCTCACTCCCTAGAAAAGAAAAAATAAACAAAGAAAATAAAAATAAAAATCCATGAATGCATGTTAACATAGGACTGATCTCTTCTGCCAAGAGCACAAGGAGAAAAATGCAACAATCCTGAAGGTGAATGGGAGATGTAATTAGTGAAAAAGTACTTTGTCATCTTGCAGTATGGAAATTCATAGTGCTTGGCTTGACTGATAGTTGTGAAGTTAACTTTGTAAGACAAGATGATGATTCCAATCTTCTCTACCTTATACATTAAATCAGAAGAATAGAAGGGTATTTCAAATAAATAGAATATCTTTTTATTGAGATTAAAGCTGAAGTGAAAAAAAAAAGCTTTTCTAATGGGAGAGTTTCCATCCTTAGATATATAATAGACTCTAAATAGGATGAAACATTGGCAATACAAACAGTAAGCATCATCAAGTATTTTAATATATATATTTGTATATTACAAAAAGGCAAGCTTAAAACTCTTTTATTCTTGAGGTCTTGAGCTCTCTTTCTGACCGGTAGTCAATTTTATATACAGGTAAAATCTAGCATGTTTTACTAATGTACATTTTCCAATTAATAATTAAAGTAACTTCTACTATCTTAGCATTAAGGACACTGTTAAGGTACCATAGATTGGCTAATTAAATTCCATACCTAGAGGATGTATTAATGACTTAAAGGAGAGAAATAAAACAGGCATTACAACAGTAATTTATGAAAGTGTGTTTCTTTCTAATTTGTTTGATGCAAACACACCCACCTCTCATGAGTTTCAGCATGGCACAGTCTTCTTTTTCATCTGAAAAAGATCACAGATTTGTGTTGCTCACACTTCAGTTGCAGGTTTTCAGGCTAGTCCCTTTTTGAGTGTGTGGTATATTGAATCAAACAAAACCAAGAAGGCAAGAGAGGTCTATTGTTGTTTTAGCATGATTGACTACATATTTAAAATAATATGAAAGTGTTCCCCAGATCATGTACACACTGGGCAACAGTTCATAGCTACTCATTAGGGCTTATTCAGTAAAAGGCTGACATGGTGAAATATCATTTCTACTGTTTTCTTTACTACTTAAATATGTACTAGGAAAAAAAATATAAATAAGGAATAAATAATCATTTTGATGTGTTTTTTATTTTTCTGATTGGGTGTTTTAAGATCTGTTTATGGAATTAAGATATGCAAAGATTTTCTAAGAACTTGCACAGGAAATGTTCAAAATAAATGCAATCCAATGACTGTGCAGGTATTCGACATTACGTGATGTTTTCTTAGCAGTATTAGACAGGAGTCCCCATAGAAGCTATTGATATATAATAAAAGTACAACAACATTTGCAGATCTTAACAAAATTGAAACACACCCCATTACATGCTATCATTTGTGTTTATTTTTTTCTCCATCATTTTTGACAGCTTGGAAAATATATAGGAAAATTATTTTTACATAGAGTTGAGAAGTGTATCCATGTCAGAGATGAATTTGGAAAACTTATTATTTTATTTTTTTCAGGAGCCTTGATGACAGTATTAAAATGTTAACTGATGTTAAGAAATACTGTAGATAGAACAAGAAAATTGAGATATTTTTATTCTTTGAATGTTTAATCTGTCTTTGACCAATAGAAAATTGTATTTTCTGTTCTCTTAAACAGTTTGGTATTTGCAAGAAATTTCCAAATTGTGTTTCATGGAAAGGCACAAATATGACAGATAAAAAAATGTTTCATTTTCTTTGTTTCATGATTTAATCTCCATGCTATTTACACACTTTATTGTGCAACACAAATACTAAATCACAAGATACATGTTTTATTAGGTTATTTGTTTGTTTATTCATTATTTATCACAGCTAAAGGTGTTCTTTTACTTTGTGCACCAGCTAGAGATGATTTTTATTTTTATTTTTATTTTTATTTTTATTTTTATTTTTATTTTTATTTTTATTTTTATTTTTATTTTTATTTTATTGTGTGTGTGTGTGTGTATCTCTGTATACAGTTCTGTCCTTCTGCTGTGTTTATGGCTTCTTTATTCCGCTGATCAAAAAGCAAAATTTTATATGCGGGCAACATGATGCTTCTGCATCATGCAGATCATGCTTATCATGCCTCAAGATCATATCTACCTACAAAACAAACACAAACAAAAACCTTCTATATCCTTGATCCAAGTCTACTTCAGCCCGTTTACACACCAACTTTCAGAGAACAAAATAAGTACCCTTTTCCTTTTATTTCTAGCACTAACTTTTGTCTTTCTACTGTTGGTGAGCAATGAACTGACATTTTAACAGAACAATCTATCTTAAACCTAAGATAACAGTCATGATTGCTATCAGACAGTGCAGAACCCATCCAAGCACACTGAAGTTGACTGCATATTTCCATATGAATGGTTTACATTTGTCCATACTGTATTTCATCTGCTGTTTTCTCACCCAGGCTTTGCAATTGGCTTTCAAGTTTACCACCCTGTAGTAGCACCAACAAGCTTTGTCATGTCTGTATTCATGACATACTACTTTTGTCTCCATTTCAAAACAAACAAATATTTTAATGCTTTGATTATTATCTTTTATTAAGTTATTTATCAATGTGTAGGCTTGGTCTCTTATCTTTATGTCAGCTTAGTTTCTTTAAGAGTTCTTGCTGAGGGATCATGTAGATTGCCTTTGGAAATCAAAGAATGACATATCAACCACTGCATACTCATTTCTTCTTTCAAAGGACTCTCATAGATTTATTTCTGACTCTAAAGAAGCCACTGATTCTGTATAGTAATTTCTACCAGTTTTCACAGAAGGAACCAAGGTGACATGACTGTTCTGTTATGCAAGTGGAAGCTGTCAGTATCTGCCCTAGAATGCTTTCAAAAATTGGTGGCATATTTGCTGTCTTCAAGAAGTTGAGCACCATAATCAGTAACTCACCTGTCACCAACATGAGTTTCTTTAGGTCTACTAAGTGAATAATCACTTGTCCTCATATAGTAATATCTAAAAGGACAGGTATTCTAGCATCAATTTCCCATACACATTTCTTAGGCTAATTCACAAACAGACAGATATGAGATGTAACCGGGAAAGATTTAGAGGATGGCAATATGTGATTCAATATAGTTACTGAAAACATTTTAAAAATAAAACTCATAGTGACTATAATTGTTTTTACAGGATTGATTTATAAAGGCAAATGTTTAGTATAATAAGCTTCTGTGGAACATTTGACTTAATCCCCCATAACATCCTGAATGAAATTATCATCAAACAGTATCAGTAGAAATGTTATTAATCATTTTAAAAGCAGTTCAATGTTAAATCTCAAAGGTAATTTTAATGAGAAACAAAGATAATGTTAAAATGGTTCCAAAGAAATCTATTCCTAACTTCATGTTATATTTATCTACAGTTTAAGGAAAAAAAATGTAGAATACTACTAGAATTTTAACACTTTCAAAGTGAAATCAAATATCTAGAAAAATAAATCTAACTTCTATAGATAAATGTGGAAGACAGCATCACAAAGCATCAGTTAAAAGACTTTCAAAAACAATTGTCATCTGATGGCATTATGTTTCAGATTAAATCACAGAATCACAGAATTTCTAGGTTGGAAGAGACCTCAAGATCATCGAGTCCAACCTCTGACCTAACACTAACAGTCCCCGCTAAACCATATCCCTAAGCTCTACATCTAAACGTCTTTTAAAGACTTCCAGGGATGGTGACTCCACCACTTCCCTGGGCAGCCCATTCCAATGCCTAAAAACTCTTTCGGTAAAGACGTTCTTCCTAACATCCAACCTAAAACTCCCCTGGCGCAACTTTAGCCCATTCCCCCTCATCCTGTCACCAGGCACATGGGAGAACAGACCAAACCCCAACTTGCTACAGCCTCCTTTAAGGTATCTGTAGAAAGTGATAAGGTCAACACAGCCTCCTCTTCTCCAGGCTGAACAAGCCGAGCTCCCTCAGCCGCTCCTCGTAAGACTTGTTCTCCAAACCCCTCACCAGCTAGGTCGCCCTTCTCTGGACTCGCTCGAGCACCTCCATGTCCTTCTTGTAGGGAGGGGCCCACAACTGAACACAGTACTCGAGGTGCAGCCTCACCAGAGCCGAGTACAGGGGGACGATCACCTCCCTAGCCCTGCTGGTCACACTGTTTCTTATACAAGCCAGGATGCTGTTGGCCTTCTTGGCCACCTGAGCACACTGCTGGCTCATATTCAGCCAACTATCAACCATCACTCCCAGGTCCTTCTCTGCCTGGCAGCTCTCCAACCACTCATCTCCCAGCCGATAGCTCTGCTTGGGGTTATTGCGCCCCAAGTGCAGGACCCGGCACTTGGCCTTGTTGAACTTCATGCAGTTGACCTCAGCCCATCGGTGCAGCCTATCCAGATCCTCCTGTAGAGCCTTCCTACCCTCGAGCAGATCGACACACGCACCTAGCTTGGTGTCATCTGCAAACTTACTCAGGGTGCACTCAATCCCCTCATCCAGATCATCGATAAAGATATTAAAAAGGACTGCCCCCAGCAACAAGCCCTGGGGAACGCCACTAGTGACCGGCCTCCAACTGGACTTGGCTCCATTCACCACGACTCTTTGGGCCCGGCTATCCAGCCAGTTTCTAACCCAACGAAGCGTACGCCAGTCCAAGCCACGAGCAGCCAGTTTCTTGAGGAGAATGCTGTGGGAGACGGTGTCAAAAGCCTTGCTGAACTCAAGGTAGACCACATCCACAGCCTTTCCCTCATCCACCCAGCATGTCACTTTGTCATAGAAGGAGATCAGGTTCGTCAAGCAGGACCTGCCTTTCATAAACCCATGCTGACTGGGCCTGATCACCTGCTTACCCTGTAAGTGCTGCATGATGACACTCAAGATAATCTGATCCATGAGCTTCCCTGGCACTGAGGTCAAACTGACAGGCCTGTAGATTCCCGGGTCTGCCCTCCGGCCCTTCTTGTAGATGGGCGTCACATTTGCTAGCCGCCAGTCAACTGGGACCTCCCCCGATAGCCAGGACTTCTGATAAATGATGGAAAGTGGCTTGGCCAGCTCCTCTGCCAGTTCTCTCAGTATCCTCTGGTGGATCCCATCTGGCCCCATCGACTTACGTACATCTGAGTGCTGTAGCAGGTCGCCAACCAGTTCCTCGTGGATTATGAGGGCCACATTTTGCTCCCCATCCCTTTCCACCAGCTCAGGTACTGGGTATCCAGAGAACAACTTCTCTTGCCACTAAAGACTGAGGCAAAGAAGGCATTAAGCATCTCAGCCTTTTCCTCATCTTTTGTAACTAGATTTCCCCCTCCATCCAGTAAAGGATAGAGATTCTCCTTAGTCCTCCGTTTTGCACTGATGTGTTTGTAAAAAGATTTTTTGTAGTCTTAAACAGCAGTAGCCAGATTGAGCTCCAGATGAGCTTTGGCCTTTCTAATTTTGTCCCTGCACAGCCTCGCAACATCCTTATAGTCCTCCTCAGTGGCCCACCCTTTTTTCCAAAGATTATAAACCCTCTTTTTTCTCCTGAGCTCAAGCTGCAACTCTCTGTTGAGCCAGGCTGGTCTTCTTCCATGCCTGCTCGTCTTTGGGCACGTGGGGACGGACTGCTCCTGCGCCATTAAGATTTCCTTCTTGAAGAGCGCCCAGCCTTCTAGGACTCCTCTGCCCTCCAGAACCGCCTCCCAAGGGACTCGGCCAACCAGTGTCCTCAGCAGCACAAAGTCAGCCCTCCGGAAGTCCAATATAGCAGTTTTACTGGTTGTCCTGGTTTCAGTTAGAACAGAGTTAATTTTCTTCCTAGTAGCTGGTGAACATAGCTCATGAATGCTATGTTTTGGCTTAGGATGAGAAGAGTGCTGATAACATCCTGATGTTTTAATTGTTGCAGAGCAGTGCTTACAGCAAGCCAAGGACATCTCAGCTTCTTGCTCTGTCCTGCCAAGGGCAGGCTGGGGGTGCAGTAAGAGCTGGGAGGGGACAGACCCAGGACAGGTGACCCAAACTAGCCAAAGGGGTATTCCATACCATCTGACGTCATGCTAAACAATATATAGGGGTGGCTAGCCGGGGGAGGGGGCCGGGCTGCTCAGGGTTAGGCTGGGCATCGGGGAGCCTCTGGCAGAAAGAACCTGGGGAAACTCGAGGTCGGCCCCTGGGGTTTTGGAGTCGGGGATACAGAGGATCTGAGGCCCGCTATACTCCAACTGAAAAGGAGATATTGGCAGCATATGAAGGAGTTCGATCTGCTTCGGAGGTGGTTGGTACTGAAGCGCAGCTCCTCCTAGCACCCCGATTGCCGGTACTAGGCTGGATGTTCAAAGGAAGGGTCTCCTCTACACATCATGCACCTGATGCTACATGGAGCTGTCGTGGTTCCGCTCGAGTGGGCAGTCGAGCTCCACCACAGCCGCTCTCTCACTCCCCCTCCTCAAAGAGGAATGGGGAGAAAATATGTGAAAAGGGCTCAAGGGTTGAGATAAGGATGAGAAAATCATGCAATAATTATTGTAACGGGCAAAACAGACTCGGCATAAGGAGATAGTAAGATTTATTGCCTACAACTAACAAGCAAGAGAAGTGAGAAAACAAAGGAAAAAAAAAAAAAAAACAAAAGCACCTTCCCCCCCATCCACCTTCTTCCACCTCCTCCCCCCGAGTGGTGCAGGGGAACGGGAGAATGGGGGTTATGGTCAGTCTACAGCACTTCTCTGCCACTCCTTCTCGGTCACTCTCGTCCCCTGTGCTGTGGGGTCCCACCCACGGGATGCAGTCCTTGATGAACTGATCCGGCGTGGGCTTCCCACAGGCAGCAGCTCTTCCAGAAGTGCTCCAGATATGGGTCCGTACCATGGGGTCCATCCCTCAGGAGGAAACTGCTCCAACCTGGGTCCCCTACGGGCAGCAGCTCCTGCCAGGTCACCTGCTCCTGTGTGGGCTCCTCTCCACGGGCTACAGGTCCAGCCTGGAATCTGCTCCGGCAGGGGTTTTCCACAGGCGGCAGCCTCCGTTGGTGCAGGTCCACCTGCTCCACCGTGGTCTCTTCTATGGGCTGCAGCATGGAACCCTGCTCCACCGTGGTACTCCATGGGCTGCAGGGGGACATCCTGCTTCACCATGGTCCTCACCACAGGCCGCAGGGGACTTCTGCTCCAGCGCCTGGAGCACCTCTCCCCCTCCTTCTACACTGACCTTGGCACCTGCAAGGCTGTTTCTCATTCCCTTGACTCTCCCAGCTGCTGTGTGGCGCAGCGTTTTTTTCCCTGTCTTAAATATGCTCTCACAGAGGTGCAAAACAACATCACTTATTGGCTCAGCTCTGGAAAACAATGGGGCCCTTCCCAAACATGGGGCAGCTTCTAGATCTTTCTCACAGAAACCACCCCTATGGCCCCCT
Organism: Aythya ferina; assembly: GCF_964211825.1. Classification (NCBI taxonomy): domain Eukaryota; kingdom Metazoa; phylum Chordata; class Aves; order Anseriformes; family Anatidae; genus Aythya; species Aythya ferina. The sequence goes on along the minus strand of NC_140297.1, from coordinate 79,112,027 downwards.
GCTACCAAAACCTTGCCACATAAACCCACTACATTCCACCCCTCACCTCTGTTAAAAGCATATTTAAGACCACTCACAACATACTCTTACTTTACAATTATCACAACAACCTTCACAAACTTCACTTAAATCAAAAAGAAAAAGAATTCACCACACCAAAATAAACATAACATCATCACAGCACCGACAAGGTGGACATTTTACACACACACCACCCCTCATCCCTTCACCACACTAACATCTCACAGTTACTGCTTTCTTAAATTCTTCACAACTTGTACATTCCTAACAATCATCCTGCACATATTTTTGCCTGTTACTTCTACCAACTATCATCCTTATCTCAAATTCCTCAAGCCCCACGTTGGGCGCCAAAAAAGACTGTCGTGGTTCTGCTCGAGTGGGCAGCCGAGCTCCACCACAGCCGCTCTCTCACTCCCAGCGTTTTTTTTTTTGTTTTTTTTTTTTTGAGATAAGAAAGGTTTAATTAAAGGGAAAGGGAATGGGAGGAAAAAACAGAGACAAAAGAAGCAATCAGTCCACACGGAAGCACAGAGAGAGAAAAAATTATTCTCTACTTCCCATCAGCGAGCGGTGTTCGGCCACGTCCTGGGAAGCAGGGCCTCAAACGTGTAGTGGTTGTTCAGGAGGAACAGCCCTCTCCCCCACGAGAGCCCCCCCTTTTATTGCTGAGTGTGACATCAGGTGTTATGGAATATCCCTTTGGTTGGTTTAGGTCAGCTGCCCCAGCAATGTCCCCTCCCCATCACTTGCCCACCCCGAGCCTGCTGGCTCTTGGGGGCTTGGAAGGAGTCCTGATGATGTGCCAGCACTATGCAGCAATAGACACAACACTGGAGTGATATCAGTGCTGTTCCAGCTATGAGTGCAGAGTACAGAACTGTGCGGGCTGCTGCAGGGAAAAGGTGACTCCAGCTCAGACAGACCCAACACAGGAGCAAGTGGGTTGCGCTGATTACTCAGCGGGCTCAAATAGGAAACCCCAGTCGCCCAGGAATATTGGAAGTGATTATGGACTGGCCAGAAGGCAAATACTTTGGGATATCATCAGAGGAGGAGGTGGGTCGTGCTGAAGAAGCCCCACTGTACAACCAGTTACCAGAGAATGAGAAGAAATATGCCCTGTTCACTGATGGGTCCTGTCGTATTGTGGGGAAGCATCGGAGATGGAAGGCTGCTGTATGGAGCCCTAAACGATGAGTTGCAGAAGCTGCTGAGGGAGAAGGTCAATCGAGTCAGTTTGCAGAAGTGAAGGCCATTCAGCTGGCTTTAGACATTGCTGAACGAGAAAAATGGCCAGTTCTCTATCTCTACACCGATTCATGGATGGTAGCAAATGCCCTGTGGGGATGGTTACAGCAATGGAAGCAAAACAACTGGCAGCGCAGGGGCAAACCCATCTGGGCTGCTGCACTGTGGCAAGATATTGCTGCTCGGGTAGAGAACCTGGCTGTAAAAGTACGCCACGTAGATGCTCATGTGCCCAAGAATCGGGCTACTGAAGAACATCAAAACAACCAGCAGGTGGATCAGGCTGCTAAGATTGAAGTAGCTCAGGTGGACTTGGATTGGCAGCATAAAGGTGAATTATTTATAGCCCGATGGGCCCATGACACCTCAGGCCATCAAGGTAGAGATGCAACAGATGGGCTCGTGATCGAGGGGTGGACCTGACCATGGACGCTATAGCACAGGTTATTCATGACTGTGAAACATGTGCTGCAATCAAGCAAGCCAAACGGTCAAAGCCTCTTTGGTATGGAGGACGATGGCTGAAATACAAATATGGAGAGGCCTGGCAGATTGATCACATCACAATCCCTCAAACTCGCAATGGCAAGCGCCATGTACTTACAATGGTGGAAGCAACCACCGGATGGCTGGAACCATATCCTGTGCCTCATGCCACCGCCCGGAACACTATCCTGGGCCTTGAAAAGCAAGTCCTATGGCGACATGGCACCCCAGAAAGAATAGAGTCAGACAATGGAACTCATTTCCGAAACAACCTTATAGACACTTGGGCCAAAGAGCATGCTATTGAGTGGGTGTATCACATCCCCTATCATGCACCAGCCTCCGGGAAAGTTGAACGATACAACGGACTGTTAAAGACTACATTGAAAGCAATGGGCACTGGGACATTCAAAAATTAGGATACACATTTGGCAAAGGCCACCTGGTTAGTCAATACTAGGGGATCTGCCAACCGAGCTGGACCTGCCCAATCAAACTTGTTACGTACTGTAGATGGGGATAAAGTTCCTGTAGTGCATGTAAGAAATATGCTGGGTAAAACAGTCTGGGCTACTCCTGCCTCAGGAAAAGGCAAACCTATTCGTGGAATTGTTTTCGCTCAGGGACATGGATACACTTGGTGGCTGATGCAAAAGAACGGAGAGGTCTGGTGTGTACCTCAAGGAGATTTAATACTGGGTGAGAATAGCCCATGAATTGAATTGTACCATGTTAATTACTATATAATACTGTATGTTATCACTACCATGACTACTATAGGTGCCTAATTAGAATGTATAGAAAAGAGTGTAACCTGAGCATGACATAAATGGTATGGAATAAGGGGTGGATAGATGTCCTGGTTTCAGTTAGAACAGAGTTAATTTTCTTCCTAGTAGCTGGTGAACATAGCTCATGAATGCTATGTTTTGGCTTAGGATGAGAAGAGTGCTGATAACACCCCGATGTTTTAATTGTTGCAGAGCACTGCTTATACTAAGCCAAGGACATCTCAGCTTCTTGCTCTGTCTTGCCAACAGGCAGGCTGGGGGTGCAGTAAGAGCTGGGAGGGGACAGACCCAGGACAGGTGACCCAAACTAGCCAAAGGGGTATTCCATACCATCTGATGTCATGCTAAACAATATATAGGGGTGGCTAGCTGGGGGAGGGGGCCGGACTGCTTGGGGTTAGGCTGGGCATCGGTCAGCGGGTGGTGAGCAATTGCATTGTGCATCACTTGTTTGTACATATTAGTAGTAGCAGTACTATTATCATCATTGTATTATTATTATTATTATTAATATTATTAATAATAATAATAATAATAATAATAATAATAATTTTCCTGTCTTATTAAACTGTCTTTATCTCAACTCACGGGCTTCACTTTCCATTTCTCTGCCCCGTCCCAGAGAGGGAGGGGGGAGGGTGAGCGAACGGCTGCGTGGTGTTTAGCTGCCGGCCGGGTTAAACCATGACACTGGTCCCCTTCCTGGCCTTGCCAAGAATAGAGAACTCTACCATTTCGTGGTCACTCTGCCCAAAACAGCTTCCGACCACCACACCTCCCACCAGTCCTTCTCTGTTTGTGAACAGAAGGTCTAGCGGGGCACCACCCCTGGTAGGCTCACTAACCAGCTGCGTCAGGAAGCTATCTTCCACGCTCTCCAGAAACCTCCTAGACTGCTTTCTCTGGGCTGTGTTGTGCTTCCAGGATATGTCAGGGAAGTTGAAGTCGCCCACGAGTACAAGCACCAACAATTTTGCAACTTCTGTCAGCTGCCTGTAGAACTCCTCATCCGTCTCCTCATCCTGGTTTTGTGTTCTGTAACAGACCCCAACCAGGACACTAGCCTTGTTGGCCTTCCCACCAATCCTAACCCACAGGGACTCAACCTTATCATTCCCAGCCATGAGTTCCACAACATCAAAAGATTCTCTAATATAGCCACACCACCACCCCTTCTGTGCTGCCTGTCCCTTCTGAAGAGTTTGTAGCCAGTCATTGCAGCACTCCAGTCATGAGAGTGGTCCCACCACGTCTCCGTGATGGCAACCAAGTTGTAGCCTGCCTGCTGCACAATGGCTTCCAGCTCCTCCTGTTTGTTACCCATGCTGCGTGCATTAGTGTAGATGCACTTCAGTTGGGCTATTGCATTATCCCCCAGCCTTGCCATTGTTCCCCCTGCCACAGCTCCAACAAGCCTTACTTCAGCCCCATCCCCCTTCATACCTAATTTAAAGCCCTCTCAATGAGCCCTGCCAGCTCCTGGCCCAGGATCCGTTTTCCCCTTAGAGATAGGGACCCATCTGTGGCCATCAGGCCAGGTGCTGAGTAAAGCGCCCCATGGTCAAAAAAACACAAGATTTCTGTGCTGGCACTAGCCTCTGAGCCATGTGTTTATCAGGTGGGCTTTCCGTGTCCTCTCTGTACCCCTCCCTGCCACCGTAGGGATAGATGCAAACACCACCTGTACTCCCACTCCCTCCACTAATCGTCCCAGCCCCCTAAAGTCCCGTTTCATAGCCTTCAGGCTTCTCTCCTCAATGTCGTCACTGCCAGCCTGGACTATCAAAAGAGGATAATAGTCCGAGGGGCAAACCAGGTTGGGAAGCTTCCTGGCAATGTTCCTGACCCTGGCCCCAAGGAGGCAGCAGACTTCCCTACGGGAAGGGTCAGGCTGACAAATAGGGCCCTCTGTTCCCCTGAGAAGAGAGTCTCCCACAACAATCACCCTTCTTTCTTTCTTGGTGGAGGCAGTCCTGAGGCGTGGAGTTGATTTCCTTGCCCTAGGCATCCTCCTGGGTAGACTTTCTACTTCTTCCTCACCCACGGTCTCTCAAGCTCCAGGGCCTCAAATCTGTTGTATAAGGGCACCTGGTAAGGTGGTTCAGGAAGGGGAGGGCATCGCCTGCGATGTTGAGCAGGGACCTGTCTCCATTCCTCCTCAACTCCCAGGTCTCCTCCTTCTGCCTGACAGCAACAGGGCAGGGGGTCCACCCCCATTTGGGGTGTCTCACCCCGGTACCTCTCCTTGAGGCCCTTCAGGGAGTTGCTCCAGAAGTCTATCTTCCGCACGCACTCCCTGATAGCCCTCAACCTCTCCACCTCCTCCTTGCGTTTTGCCACCATGTGGACTAGGTTGTCCACCTGCTCGCACCTCACGCACACAGTCTCTCTGCCTCCCGCCAATGGCAGCAACAGGCTCAGACACTCATAAGGGATGAATGAAATGCATAGATACTGAGTAGAGTAGTGACAAATAAGAAAGAGGAGTTACTTACTATGGAAAAAGCTGTGACAAAACCAGCACTGATTAAATTATTTCAGGTTTGACATCAATCACAAAAAAAAAAAAAAAAAAAAAGGGGCCTGAATAACTGGAATTTAGAAGAAAATGGCAGAAGTGTAACTTGAGAGAAAAAAAAACCTTCGAGTGAAAAACTTGGAAAATTCTATTTGCTTAGTTTACCCATGAGAAGTCTGAGATGTGATTTTACCTCAGCCTTCAAGAACCATCTCAGGGAACACATTTCTTAAAGTAGATGACTCTTCAGTTTGGCTGCAGGAAAAAGATGTAACCAATAAACAGAGACAAACTAGAAGCAAAGTACATATTCTTAACTGTACAAATAATTAACTGTTAGAAAAATGCCTACAAAAATTATTAGATTTTTCATAATTTGAAATTACTGGATCAAGATCAAATGTCTTTTTATAACTCAAACTGTGAACTTCAGAAAATTTGAAGTTCTCCATTCTATTTTATGCAGAGGTTCACATGGCCCATTCTGGGTTTTAAAGTTTACACATATCCAGATAAATTGTGTGTATGAAAAAGACATTGTACCCTATGGAATTAGGGTTTTTTTAAATCACAATTTACACACTTTTAACAACTCTTTACTATTTACTTGCCTTTTCTTCTTCTCTATTTGTTTGCCTCTTCTTCCTGTTTTCTAACCAGAGCAATGTTTAAATGAATTCATTACCGTTTCACTGAAATATGTAAGGAAACATGTGAAATATGTGTCCTGTATAAGAAGGACAATGCCTATTAAAGATAAAATGTTTAACATTAGAGAAAACTAGTCCAATTTTCACTGTTTGTCATTGTACATCTCAAATTATTTCTGTTTATATTATGTTATTGCCAAAGGATCCAAACAGGAACTGAGTCCCTTTGTTTTAGGTCCTTGAAGAGCTTACAATTAACTATATAACACATAAAGAATATAAAATACAACACTCAATGGCTGTATTATTTGCCTGTCTACATTCTTAAAAGTGGTTAATGATTCCTAGAAGCTCTGCTTCAGAAAAAAAAAAAAAATATCTCAAATGCTGGAATGTTCAAGGAAGTTACATCTGATTAAAAAGGTTATTGGTAGTGGGAATTTTAATCAAAAAAATTTGAGGTCAACACTGCTATTTTCCGTGTTAAATAAGCTTTTTCACAGATATCTCCTTCAAGAAATATCTTTTTCCTATACCATGAATCTTTATGCATATTATGAATTTCTCCAACAAGTTGCACAGAAGAAATTAAATTGCAGGGGTAGATGAAAACAGCATATATTTGTAATAAATCTGTAGCTGTTCTTGCCTATGCAAGTATAGAAGCTTTCACTAAAGGCAAGCTGCATACACACTGTCTGCATTGTCTGAACTGTCTTGCTTCTCTACCAGTTGATAAAGTTACATATAGGAAATGGTAGGATCTAAAGCTGAGAGTTGTTAGATATCCTTACATATCTAAGGATATCTCTAACAAACTCTAAAGCTGTTGTTACTCCTTGGCTGAAACAGGATCTGACAATGTCATTCAAGCTAAGGAAACAGAATCATAGAATCATAAAATCATTTAGGCTGGAAAAGAACTTCAAAATCATCTAGTCCAACCATCAACCTGACATACCGAATTCCCTTAGTTCCCTCATAACTCTTGTTTTCTAGTCCCTTTACCAGCTTTGTCACTCTTTTCAGCACATGCTCAAGCAACTCAGTATCCTTATAGCAAGGGGCCCAAAACTGAACACAACATTCAAGGTGCAGTCTCACCAGTGCCATGTACAAGGAGACAATCATTTCTCTAGTCCTGCTGGCCACACTATTTCTAACGTAGGCCAGGAACACATTGGCCTTCTCAGCCACTTGGGCATACTGTTGACTCATGTTCTACTGCAGGCATCAGGATAAGCAAATGCACAAAATGTTACTGTGAACCAATAAATAGCAGTTTCTCACTTAGTGATATTTTCAAATTGATATAGTATCTTTCATTGAAAGTCTCGTATCTTGTTATCTTCTGTAGTCTAAAGAAAGGGGTCTTTCCCATCCATAACCAGCTTCTTTCCTGATGTATGTTACTCCAGAATTAATCAGTACTTACCTCAGAATTTCTTCAGAATATGCGGTGTCTTACTTTCTGGAATACACACTTGAAGGACAAAATCTGTCAACAAAAAATGCCAACTCTGAAAGTTATAAATGTTATAAAAGTCTAGTCGCTTACAGCTCTACTCCTAAAGTACAGAAAACACTGAAGAGAGCTAATAACATCTGTAATGTGCCCAAATCGTTTTTTCTCTTTTTTTTCTTTTTTTTTTTTTTTTTTTGAAGTGTTAATTTGGCCATTTGCTGAGGCGATCGGCTCCGGGGCAGACGTGTTCTGCAGCGGAGCATGGGACTGAGGCGGGCAGGGCTTTTTGTCCGGCATCGAGGCCACTCGGGGGAGCCGCCGGGACCCGGCTGTCCTCGCGAGGGAGGCTGACAAGGCGAGGGCGGAGCCAGCAGCGCCCCCTCCCAGGCTGTTTAAAAGTTGCCCCTAGGGAGCGCGAGCGACCAGGAGCGCGGCGAACAGGACGGGCAAACAGGGCGTGGCACGTCGAAGGGCGTGGCAGTTTGCGCGGCAGTTCGCGCGGGCGGCCCATCGTCGCTCTGTTGCAGCTGCCTCTCCCTTCGGTGCTTGTAACCTGCTTGCATAGAACCTGACCATGGTATCGACCAGGCAGAAAACCGTGGCCTCCGCATCTCGTGCGGCATCTCCAGCCACGGTCGCCAGTGTGGCTACTCAGACGGAGGGCTCGGGGAAACACGCAGCCGTCCAGGTCCTGGGCTGCAGAGTGTGCCCCAGCCTTCTGTCGGTCTCCGACAGCAGTGGTGGGTATGCCTGTGGGAGGTGTGCCCAGGTTGAAGAACTGCTCAGCCAGGTAGCGGAGCTCCAGGAGGAGGTGAACAGGCTCAGGAGCATCAGGGAATCAGAGAGGGAAATTGACTGGTGGAGGTGCACTCTACCCTCTCTGAGGCAGGCTCACGAGCCTGCCACAGCACAGGCGTCTCCTGTTATGCAGAAGACGGAGGTTACCTCCTCCTGCCAGGCAGCGGGAGGAGACCTAGATCAAGGGGGGGAATGGAGGCAGGTGCCTATTCGGGGTGGTAGGCGAGCCCTCTCTCTGCCCACCTCACCTTCTCATCTACCCTTAAATAATCGATATGAAGGACTAGAGCAAGACAATCTAAATGACAAAGTAGACAAACACCCGTCCCAGTTGGAGGGGGCGCCTAAGACAATGCGACCTACGCGTCGCATTGCCACATCATCCTTCAAAAAAGAAAGAAGGGCTATTGTTATGGGGGGCTCCCTCCTGAAAGGGACAGAGGGACCGATATGCCGACCGGACCCAACCAGCAGAGAAGTCTGTTGCCTCCCTGGGGCTCGGGTGAGAGACTTTGCCAAGAAAGTCAAGCGCCTGGTACGGCCCACTGACTACTACCTGCTACTGGTCTTTCAGGCTGGTAGCGATGAAGTAGCAACGAGAAGTCCGAAGGCGATCAAAAGAGACTTTAGGGATTTGGGGCAACTACTTAGAGGATCAGGGGCGCAGGTTGTGTTTGCCTCTGTCCTTCCGATAGGGGGGATCGAAGCTGAAAGGCGTGCTGTTCACATAAACTCGTGGCTTCGAGACTGGTGTGACCGGCAGAATTTCGGTTTCTTTGATCACGGGAAGGTCTATGCTACACCGGGCCTGATGGCATTGGATGGGATGCGCCTCTCTCGGAGAGGGGTAAGGATCTTTGGTCAGGAGTTGGCAGGGCTGATAGATAGGGCTTTAAACTAGAGTCGAAGGGGGAAGGGGCTAAAACCAGGCACGCCGGTGAAGACCTAAGGGATGGTACGCTAGAATCAGAGGGGCTGTGTGCCAGTGAGGTCCTTCGGTCAGATCCACAAGGTGCTGAGTGTAAGGAGACGCACTTGAAATGCTTTTACACAAATGCACGCAGTATGAGGAATAAAATACATGAGCTAGAAGTCCTGGCCCAGTCCCGCAACTACGACATCATTGGCATAAGCGAAACCTGGTGGGATGAGTCCTGTGACTGGGGTGTTGCGATAGATGGTTACAGGCTCTTCAGGAGGGACAGGCAGGGTAGGCGAGGTGGTGGGGTGGCGATGTATGTGAAGCAGGGGCTGGACTGTGTGGAACTTCAGGTCGGTGATGGCAAAGTTGAGAGCCTCTGCGTAAGGATCAAGGGACGAACGAATAAAGGGGATGTCGTTGTGGGAGTCTATTACAGACCGCCTGGCCAGGACGATAGCGCCGATAAATTATTCTTTACAGAACTAAGAGAGGCCTCAAGATTAACTCCCCTTGTCCTTATGGGGGACTTCAACTTGCCAGCCGTTAACTGGGAGTGCCACACGGCTGACACGAGCAAGTCCAGGAGGTTCATGAAGCACCTAGATGATAACTTCTTGGTGCAGGTGCTAACGGAGCCAACTAGGAAAGGTGCCCTCCTAGACCTGTTGCTAGAAAACAGAGAGGGAGATATGGTGATTGGTGGCGACCTCGGTCATAGCGACCATGAAGTGGTTGAGTTCAAAATTTATGGTGACAGAAGGAAAAGTGCCACCAAAACCTCATCCCTAGATATGGGGAAAGCGGACTTCAGGCTGCTCAGGGAACTAGTCAGCAAGGTCCCCTGGGAAACTGCTCTTGAAGGCCTCGATGTCCACCAGTGCTGGTCATTCTTTAAGCGATGCCTCCTAGAAGCACAAGATCAGGCAATTCCTAAATATCGCAAGTCAGGCAGGCGGGGCAGGAGGCCGGTGTGGCTGACCAGGAACATTCTAATGGAGATTAGGCGGAAACAGAGAGTGTTTTGCTACTGGAAGGAGGGCCAGGTGTCATGGAAAGAATACAGGGATGCTGTTCGTGTTTGTAGGGAGAAAGTTCGTGTGGCCAAAGCACACCTAGAGCTGAAGCTGGCTGTGTCTGTGAGAGAAAATAAAAAGGGTTTTTTTAGATATGTAAATGGAAAAAGGAGAACTAAAGAATACATAGGGCCACTCCTTGGCAGGGAAGGTCTCCTCACAGATGATGACATAGGCAAAGCAGAGACGCTTAACGCCTTCTTTGCCTCTGTCTTCAATGCCGATGATGGGCTTCGGGACCCAGGGTGCCCTGAGCTGGAGGACCGGGACGGTGGGGATGACAAACTCCCAACTGACCCTGAACGTGTGCGGGATTTGCTACTCCACCTGGATCCCTACAAGTCCATGGGTCCGGATGGGATTCATCCCCGGGTGCTGAAAGAGCTGGCGGACGTCATCGCGGAACCTCTTTTAATTATTTTTCAACGATCCTGGGAATTTGGAGAGGTCCCGGTAGACTGGAAGCTGGCAAATGTTGTGCCGATTTTCAAGAAGGGTCAGAAAGAAGACCCTAGCAATTACAGGCCTGTCAGTCTCATGTCAGTGCCTGGTAAAATCATGGAGAAGTTGGTTCTCGAACTTATTGAGGCGCACCTGGGGGACAAAGCAGTCATTGGTCCCAGCCAGCATGGGTTTGTGAAGGGTAGGTCCTGCCTAACTAACCTGATTTCCTTTTATGATAAGATCACCCGTATGGTGGTCCAAGGGAAACCAGCTGATGTGATTTTTTTGGACTTCAGCAAGGCTTTTGACACGGTTTCCCATAGGATCCTACTGGACAAAATGTCCACCATACAGCTAAATAAAAACATCATACGATGGGTGAGCAATTGGCTAACGGGCAGGGCCCAAAGGGTTATGGTAAATGGGGCTGCGTCAGGCTGGCGGGCGGTCACCAGTAGGGTCCCTCAAGGCTCCATTTTAGGGCCGGTACTTTTCAATATTTTTATAAACGATCTGGATGTAGGAATAGAGGGTATTTTGAGCAAGTTTGCTGATGACACCAAACTTGGAGGAGTTGTGGACTCGAATGAGGGCGTAAAGGCCTTGCAGAGGGATCTGGACAGGTTGGAGAGCTGGGCGATCACCAACCGCATAAAGTTCAATAAGAGCAAGTGCCGGGTCCTGCACCTGGGACGGGGAAACCCTGGCTGCATGTACAGACTGGGCGATGAGACGCTGGAGAGCAGCCTAGAAGACAGGGATCTGGGGGTTGTGGTAGACAGCAAGTTGAATATGAGCCAGCAGTGTGCCCTGGCAGCCAGGAGGGCCAACCGTGTCCTGGGGTGCATCAAGCACGGCATCGCTAGTAGGTCAAGGGAGGTGATTGTCCCGCTCTACTCTGCGCTGGTGCGGCCTCACCTCGAGTACTGTGTGCAGTTCTGGGCACCACAGTATAAAAAGGACATGAAACTGTTGGAAAGTGTCCAGAGGAGGGCTATGAAGATGGTGAAAGGCCTTGAGGGGAAGACGTACGAGGAACGGCTGAGGTCAGTGGGCCTGTTCAGCCTGGAGAAGAGGAGGCTGAGGGGAGACCTCATCACAGTCTACAACTTCCTCGTAAGGGGGTGTCGAGAGGCAGGAGACCTTTTCTCCATTAACACTAGTGACAGGACCCGCGGGAACGGGGTTAAGCTGAGGCAGGGGAAATTTAGGCTGGACGTCAGGAGGGGGTTCTTCACAGAGAGGGTGGTTGCACACTGGAACAGGCTCCCCAGGGAAGTGGTCACTGCACCGAGCCTGTCTGAATTTAAGAAGAGATTGGACTGTGCACTTAGGCACATGGTCTGAACTTTTGGGTAGACCTGTGCGGTGTCAAGAGTTGGACTTGATGATCCTTAAGGGTCCCTTCCAACTCAGGATATTCTATGATTCTATGATTCTATGAATTTTAGAAAGTAAAGGATTTCCATAGATTTGTACATACAACTATGTATTTCCACATGTGAACATATTGAAGGCAATTATCTGAAAGCATGAAAAAAACAGGTGATCTTAGCCCTGAAGAAGAGTAAAGAATGTGAGGTTGAGAAGGAAAAATAAGAAAAATTAAAGTCATAGTTTGATGTGGGGAAAAAAATGAAAATAGAAATCTGAAGAATCTTGAAATACACCATTCATTATACGAATGTGCTGGTCAACAGCACAGAAATGGCAGATGTTTTTGCTTGTGATCTGATAATTTTTGAATTATGATATCCTTTGGAGTTGGTATAAAAACCAATAGTGGAAAACAGTCTTTCCTGAATTAAAGGAGATCCTTGAGAGAGGTATTAAAAAAAGAGTCTTATGATATCTAATTGTTACACCTGTCTTTGCTACAGTGTATCTTCATGAACTCTAAAACATGTACTGCTTTTTTAGGTTTTATTACTTGGAAAGTTGATAAGGAGACAACACTGAATTTTATACCAAATACGATAACCTTGGGTTTGTATCATTCTCTCTTTAATCTGATATTCTTCCTTCTGTCACTTGTGCTACAGAACCTTGTTCTAAGTACATTATAAATATAATTTTGGGTTTTCAACAGAAGTCATAGCCTCTAACTTCTGTTAGTCACTGCAATTACTTTCTGTAGAGTAGTTTAGTGCAGTGCAAAAGGAGATCTCATAAGGATCACTACATCTGATGCTATACAACATCCTTCATATGTTATATTCTAATGTATGATGTTATTCAATGTAAAAATGCATTTAACCAAACATAGCTAAGATTCTGGATGACAAATATTTACTTCAGTACTGGTGGGAAGGTATTATATTTACCTTATATTATTATTTACAGTTCTATTTACACTGGGGCAGACCTTACATCATGCTTAAACACATATTGTGAAAATAAACATATTATTCTGTTGGAACTAAGCAATCTGCTAAACAGCAAACATAATGATTAAAGATAACCGTCCTTGTTTCAAATTCACCAAAAGTGAAATTAAAAAACAGGATAACTTGGCTGTTCCAGGTCTATAGGATAAAGGAAGAATTGATGGGAAATGCAGATTAATGGACACATAACAATTCAGTCTTTCTTCTGAAAAAGAATAGAAGCAGCAAACATACCTCTGTAGAAGCTGTGTTGACCTATAGTGTTTTTTTTTTGTTTGTTTGTCTGTTTTTTTTTTTTTTTTTTTTTTTGTCAACTGCTCAGTAAGTATTTGAGTCAGAAATTATGGACATATAAAAACGTCTAATATTTTTTCTTATGTCTAATATTTTTTCTTATGTATATAGATATGTATCATTTAAAAAAAATAAATGTACTTCTATGTCTGTATCAAGGTTATAAACTAGCTTAAATAAATAGACTTAACATACAGAGTACATACTGTTTGTATTTCATGTAACTATTTGCATAAATAACAAGATAGCCTCTTTTAGTTCATTTCTGAGAAGGGTGAGAAAAAATTTACAACATTAATGTGTTGGTGTTGTCACAATAATCTTAGTAGTAGGAATTTGCTGACTTTTTTTGCAAAAGCTACTCTTAAATGTGGTTCACATTCAGAATGCTCAAAAATATTAAGGCACATCAAGCTGTCTCAAACACAGACCTTTAATTACATATGAAAAATAACATGAAAATCAGAAAGATCTAAGACCTTACTCTAGGTCTTAAGACCTCCTCTAAAGAAAGCTAGGAGCTAGCTACATGGGAGAAATGAGTTAAAATATCATAACTTAATAGAAATAAATAGAAATTAACAAATAAATCTGTTCTGATGGAAATTGGAACCTATTTCCTTTCAAATATAGTAATTTAATGGTAATGTAGCACACTTACACATGAGATATAGAAAGAGAAGGAAAAAGCGATAATTTCAGGAGAGCAAAGTTTGAAAGATGATGCCAAAGTTTATACACTAGCTGCAGTTTACTCTCCCAGTAAATTTGTATAACTGTAAACAAAGAGTTCCACTTATCTAATTAGGAGGCAACAAATGTACGTAATAAAATCTTAATTAGCAAATGTTATCTAATTTGCTTGTGGTGAAAAATCTATCTAAATCAACCTTTCATATACTGGCAGGAGCTCTGTTGCTTTCATTTCTTGATCATAGCACATTTCTTGATCATTATTGGTCTGTCTTACCATTTCCTGTTTTGTTTTTTTTTTTTTTTTTTTTTTTTTTTTTTTTTTCTTTGTATTTCTTAGGGAAAGAAGTATAAAATAAAAGTGAGTTTAAATTAGAGATTTCATTCTGAAAATTGATTTATATTATGCAAATTATTTGAAAATACTTAAATAGGAATTTAATTTACTTTTCACAGTGTGAAAATGGGCTTAATTCATGAGAAGCTTGCCAAGAAATTATTAGCTTTCATGCCCAGCCTGTGATTTTTTTCTTATCTGACTAACATTGCAGAACTAGCCATGTGCATTCTTCAACTGAAATGGTAGTAATTGGAGTCTGAGCACAGATCCAACCAAGAGAAAACAAAACAGAGACAAACAAATTAAAAGAAAAACAAACAAACAAATGAAACAGACAAAATAAAGTGACTATAGTCAATTTCTTGCTGATCTCAAACTTATATACAGCACCCTGAAATCAGATGAGCTATTTATGTGAGTAAGGATTTAGATAAATTTTAAGAAGGGATTATTCTAGCTTCCATAAAAATATCCTATTTTCTAAAATACTGACTGAGTATATAAGGTAAGATGTTTTTTGTTGTTGTTGCTGTTTTGTTTTTCCATTTTCTATACAGAACAGAGGAGATTAGGATGTCTGGAAAACCTTCCAAGCCTGTAAATTGGTAAAATGAATTGGTACAGAAAATGGTAATTTCTGTATTCCTTTCATATATACATTTCTGCAAAAACACCAGCTACAAAGTCCAGAGCTAGGGTAGCACCTGTTACCATCATGTGGAAGCACCTCCTTTGAAAATGCAGCTTTAGATATGAGGAACTCATAGGTGATCTTTCCCTCTAGCAACTATGTCTGTCATAATCCAACAGTAAGTGACCAGTCTGTAGCAATACAGGTCAGCAATCCTTCTTCTGAAATCTATCAACTCATGTATATGTGAATGGCAGTAGTCTGTTACAGTTTAAATCATATATAATTCAAAAATGTACAGAACTACTTGTCGTCTAAGTAGTATTTCCAATTTTTAGGGGGGAAAAAAAAAAGAAAAGAAAAGAAAAAAAAAAAAGAGCCACCTACTTTAAATCTTAATCAGGAGTTGTCTCTAAGAATATACTGGTTTGTCTCAGAGTACAGTCAACATTAAGACCTAGTATAAAAACCCTGGCATATTTAAGCTGCTCTGACGTGTGGTAGTGCAACATGTTGTAGTAGAGATGTAGTATTGCAGTCACATCACATTAATT
Organism: Aythya ferina; assembly: GCF_964211825.1. Lineage (NCBI taxonomy): Eukaryota > Metazoa > Chordata > Aves > Anseriformes > Anatidae > Aythya > Aythya ferina. Next base: position 79,096,709 of record NC_140297.1, on the reverse strand, counting down.
AATTTCCTACCACAGTTTTGGTTGTATATCCTGTTCCCTATGGATACATAATATGTCTATTCTAACATTGTTATAACACACTGTAGTGCATAAACATTCAAACAGCACAGCAGCAGAGATCAGCTCAAAGATCTTCATTAATAAAAACGCAAGCCTTTCCTGTGTGAGAAAATAAGCCTTCCAGCAGTGAGGAATAAAGAAATGAGGTTTACCCTATGAGGTGAAGCAACAGAGATAAAAACTAAGTGTGCATACATTAAGATACTATTTGATACCATGTATACTTATTACCTAATACTATTTTAGTGTTATGTATATGATTAATAAACCAGACATACAAAAAAAAACCTCTTACTGATTGGTGAAGATTTATTTATTGTTTTTAGAACTAACAGTCTAAATCAATGCTAGAACTTTTCTAAAGATCACAATTTTCTTATGAATTGTAAGACAGAAATGGATCATCAATGGCATAACATATCCATAAAACTTTTTGTGTTACAGCTTTTGGAGGGATGGTGAATCCACTACAAAGTGAAGTTGATCTCAGCTGAACTCTCTGAACACTTCTAGAATGTTATTGTTATTATTTAGAGAGAGAGAGCAAGGGGGAAAAAGCGGAGCATACTTCTTTTTCTGAATTTAGATGGAACTGTCAGTAAATCACCAGAAAAAGGGCTGAAAATACTACTCAGAGTAGTTATTTTCGCTCAGTTTCAGCATGTGTAATTTAAATACACATGTGGCAGCACAAGGAAATATGTAGGTTTAATAATAGCTAATAACATGCATAAAATGATAGCAACTGTTAGAGAGGCTAGGTATAGGATTTTCCTCTGTGATCTACCTTGTTTGCAACCATTTGCTCTAATTACCCTGTGGACATCCAGAAAGAAGGACCTGGTACTGATTCTAAAGTAATTTCGGTGAACACATACATAACCTGTAGCTTAACCATATCCTGGCTAGTGACCCCCCACATGATCTAGCAGCAGAACATGGCAAATTCCTGTTGTTCATACACCTGCCAGTTCTAAAAGGGGAATCTGCCAAGCATATCAGGTTTGCGAGTGATCGCTTTCAAGTGATTAAAAGGCAGATTATTTTCATTTAGCAAGAGGCAGAATAATGTGTCAAAAGCATTTCAGAGGGCTTCATATTGTGCCTCATGCAAGATGAAGTCACAGGAGCATGATATAAATGCAGAACAGACTGAAATAATTGCTCCCAATTTAGAAGAAATAGTTAGCTGCTGCGGATTTGCAGGAAATGTCAGCTGCCAAAGGGACCGGCATTTCTGCTATTTGTGGTGCATCTGCCTCTTTCAAAATGTATGCTTCATAGTTTCAAAACACAGATATTCACTATTCTTGCTTTCAAATGCAGTCTTGGCAGTGATATGTGGTAACACCAAGTCTTGAATTGTAACTTTCTGAAACTAAGGAAAGGAGTTAGTGATGACTCAAAAGATAGTTTTCACTTTGGTATTGTAATGACAATTTGCCATGGGGTGAACAGAGGAGGAATTGCAAGAAGTTTATTGAGGAAATAATGTAGACATTGACAAAAGGGTTAACCAAATCAAATTATCATATAATGGAATTTATTTTTTATTTCATTAGATATTTTTATAGTGAATATGTTCAGATAGAAGTGTTTGAAGAAACCATGAATTCTCACCTAGCATTTTTATAAAATGTCAGTTAGAAAATACCAGAAAACATAGCTAGTCAGCAAAGAAAAAGCAGTGGTCAAAACAGAACAAAACAGTACAAATCAATTACTTTGTTTTTAAATTATGATGCCCCAATCATGACAACAATGAGCATATGAGATACTCAGAGAATGAATGAGCCATCATTTCACAGGATTTTTCCAGTCTCATTGTACAAACTCCTCACTGATGATGGTTACTCACATCTTATGACCTAGATCCCTGTTACACTAGATCCCTGTTACAAATATTGGTGTGGCTGAGCACATTTTTCCCCATCTCACAGTTCTTCTGAGAAACCATTCAGTACCTTGTAAATCAGCAGGTGTCCCATAGTCACAACAAAACTGCTCATATACTTCAGTTGACTATTATTTCAACTATCTTCCTTCAAATAGAAAAACATACATATTTTAAATAAAAGAAAGAGGGAGAATGAACTTAAGCTTTTAGCACAAGTTTTACAAAGGGAAATTTGAGAAAAAAAGATGTCCAGAAATATATCTGCACTACCTATAGATAAGGTATGTTTAAATGCTATATACAGCGTACATAGAATATACATAAACATACATAAGCTCTCCTTCTTCTCCCCAAAACAATTGGACTTGTATTTCTTTATGGTTATCTAAAATACACTCTGTGAATTTCATTGTTTTCCAAAGGCAACTGTATTGAATCTATCACTTGCAATTATTTGACTGACAGGAGAAATATCCAAAATATTTTAATGAATCTCTGTAGTCAGGAACACTATACTCTGCACACAAGGTACCCAATACCTTTGTGGGCATATTTGTTTCCAATCAAAGCCATAATTTGTAATTCAGCTAAAGGACTTAGGGGAATTTGAGTATAATCAAATACGACAGAACAAATATAAAAGTGAACATGTTGGCAACAATCCATGTTAGTGAATGTATGTCTGAGTTAAAGATTGACTTTCATTTCAAAGCCCATCCTCACTCATTCCTGTATTTCTGGTACTATAGTAATTATGTGGAATGAAGCTATTTTATATTCTTGCTCAAAACTATTGATGGTGATCCACTTAAAAAACACTCTTGCTTTTACTGATTCTGCATATGCTGCATTGTGGGTACAGGCTTTACTGACCCCAATGAGTCTTTCTGCATTTTACATCTCGAGCTGGCTAGCACATGTCTTTCTTTTTCTTTCATTCTGGAGGTAGAAATTAGAAATGTAGTATGGTGTTAAAGGGACAGTTCAGCTGTATGGGATGATTCTGATCTTATCATTACCTTGAATTTAACTTGAATTCAACAGACATGCTCAAAATATAGGTGTATTTTTTTTTCTTTTTTTCTTTTTTTTTTTTTCCCTGACACTCTTATACCTTATTTCATTCCATGTTACTTTCTAGCAATGGTTTTGGAACATTACACCCATTCAAATATTCATTTTCCTTCAGGAATTTGTTGAAACAGCCCTACTCTGCCCCCTTAACTAAGGCATAACTTTACTATATCTTAACAAGCCACATTGAGACTTGAAAAATTTACAAAATAATTTGTTTTGGCAAAAACTCTCATTTTTTAGCAAGGATATCAAAACAGAAAGGAAAAGACAAACAGAGAAATAGCACTGGCAAAAAAAAAAAAAATATTTATATATATATATACACATATATTCTTCACACATTTATTTTTTTTCCAGAAAATGGAAAAAAAAAAAAGAAAAACATTCCAGAGTCTGCATTTTCCATTAAATAAACATTTTAGAAATAATAATAATGCATTTGAAACGTTGTTTTCTTGAAATGAATAGAATAGAATAGAATAGAATAGAATAGAATAGAATAGAATAGAATAGAATAGAATAGAATAGAATAGTTCAGTTAGAAGGGACCTTCAAAGACCACCTACAGCCTGACCCAACCTTAAAGAATGTTGATGAGGACATTATCCAAATGTCTCCTGAGCACTGACAAGCAGAGGTCTCCAGCTACAGATAAGTACATGGAGTGTTTCAAGTATCCAGGATGAGTACCAATCTGCCATGTTCACAGAAAAACGCATTGAGATGAAGTAAACACAGATTCTGTGTACAGGAAATGTATGTGCGTTTGACTGGATAACAGGGACTAAACATTCTCCATGTGGAGTAAGACAGCAGAACAGGCCATCACCCATAGAGGCTGTGCAGGCTCCATCCTTGGGGGTTGACCTAAGTGTACAAAGCCCTGAGCAATTTGGAGTGAATTCAGTTTTGATCTGGCTTTCAGCACAAGACAGAGTCAGCCTCCTAAAGTCCCTTTTCCACTTGAGCAAATCCATGATTTTCTGACACAGAAAACTAAAAACAAAGACACACAAAACTCCCAGCAGTACATAAAAGCTTGTAATGGAGATCATAATTTAAATATTCAGTCTGTATTATCTTCTAGCATCAAGTCATAGAATCATAGAATCATTAAGGTTGGAAAAGGCCTCCAAGATCATCTGGTCCAACCATCACCCTACCTAATGTCACCCACTAAACCATGTCCCAAAGCACCCAAGTCCAACTTTTCCCTGAACACCACCAGGGACAGTGACTCCACCACCTCTCTGGGCAACCCTTTCCAATGTTTGACTGCTCTTTCTGAGAAGAGATGTCTCCTCATTTCCACTCTGAACCACTCTCCTTATAAAATAATTTTGGTTGAAATGTTCATAAGATATAAGTTTGAATCAATCACATTCCTTTATTATCTCAATGTCCTTACTGAATATGTTTTATCTTGCCGCATATACATACACTATAATGTGCAACAGTTGACTTTAATATACACCTAATAGTACCTTAGCAACACCGGGTGGCACAACAGGGTGGCAATAAGAGGTAAACATTTTATAATATCTGATTTTCTACACCTAGGCTATATACCCTTGCAGTTAGCATTAAACACTTCAGAAAAAAAAAAAAAAAAAAAAAAAAAAAAAAAAAAAAAAAAAAAAAAAAAGCACTGTAACTCTACCACTAGCTCTGATGTTGTAGGCATGTCAGTTTTCCAGCATTCTGTCCAAATCTTTCCTGCCTCAATGCCATCAATGCACACGCACACAAACCTAGGCTTGATGTTTATTACTCTTCCTGTGCAGTGCTAGAAGAAATATTACAGTCATTTATGTTCTGAAAAGTATAAAGAGATTGATGCAAAAAGAGATTGAGATCATGCAGCTAGGATAGAGCATGAATAATAAAATAGATCCTATTTGAACAACAACTGCAAAAGACATTATTAGTTTGACTTGGACTTAATGTTTCAGAGATAGTTAGCTGTGTCAGGAGTAGGATCCAGCAAGAGGCTTGATCTTTTATACATCATTACAAAGAACTTCAGAAGGGCTCGGGAGCCTGTGGGTGAGAGCACCTACTGAGCATGTAGGATTTCTACCTATAATTGCATTTCACCTCAAATATACAATTTTATTATTACGTATTCAGAAAGCTGGCAGACATCTTCAATATATGAGTTTAATTCCAGTCTGAACAACCTCAGATACAAACAGAATATCTGCTCCATAAATTATTGATATTATATAGGCTTTTTTCCCCATCTCCTTTTTACCTTTTCTCCATTTTGCAGCGTAACTCCATTTACATCGTACTCTCTCTCCCACAGCAATTCCTCAGAGAAGGTCCCTGTAGAATCATCTGACCATGATTCTGCAGATAAATGACGGTGAAAGGTGTATGAGCTTTATTTCTTTAAAAGGGCAGTTAAGAATGACAGAGATGGCACTCACATATGAAGACTACCAAAATGGAAATCAATGTGGCTGATCAGAGAATGAGTCAACAATGTAATACAGTCATGAGGATGCCTTATATTTTAACTGACATTACAGATATAGTCCTACCAGTGAGTATGGAAACAGCAAAAAAAATTAAAGTACTCTCTACATATTTTGTCATGTACCTAAAAAAACAAAAACAAAAACAAAACAAAACAAAAACACACACACACAAAGGAACAGGAATAAGTAGTTCCAAGGATGAAGAGCAGAATAGGGAGACTGTCTTAAAAAAGGAAAATCCTTTTTTTTTTTTTTCTAATACCTGCTGACATCTAGATATATGATGTAGAACTGCCCAGACAGTAAATTTTGCAGATCTGTGGCAAATAATGCTAAGGACAAAAGAGTCCAGCAGAGTTTATACTGAATATGCCTCACCTAGTAACTGAACCTTAGCCGAATTTGTGTGCAAGTATGTAGAGAATTGTGTTTGAAAAATAAGAATGAAAATTACACTCAGCAGCTAGCTTAGCCTGTATTTTGGAAAGAGCAAGTCTGAAAAGGGTTTGGAGAAAATTATATATAAACAGTCCTGATTCAATCAACTGCTGGTGCAATATAATAGAGTGCTGTGAGAACAAAGAGAGAAGCAGGAAATAACCAATGAAAAGGACTAGACTTTTCACAAATGTGAGGACAAGCACAGAGGATCCCTTCAATGGGTCCTAAGAAAGTTTTGGCTTCATGTGTGTAACACATGACCTTCCTGTCCTTACAGCTACTCTGAGATGGTACTGCAGACCAAGAGGTACTCAGGACCAACCTCAGATGGTACCTCTGTCAACCAACTATATCAAACCAAAAGACTCCACTGTTTGACACTTCTGTATCATTGTACCCCAAGCTCCTCTTATTGCAGCTGATTTAAGTGATGCAGAAACTGCATATTAGCTACTAGCTTTCAATTCCAAAGGGTATGTAGCCCACTGTATTAGCAGAGTCCTAAATGCATATTTTCTGACACTGTCTTAAATAACTCAGCTGTAGCTTAACAGACAGGTTTTGTTTAACTATTTCCAGTCATTAATATGAAATAGATACATTAAAGGATTACTGTATTTAAATAAAATTTGCCATACTTACTCTCCTTTTTTTTTTTTTTTTTCCCCTATATCCTGGCATTAGAGATCATCTTTTGGAATGGTCATCTTTTGTCCATCTTTTGTTGTTGTTGTTCTCCACACCTTAAAAAAAGCTACAGACAGAGAGAATCAAAAAGGAAACAACACTACATGAATAACCTGAGGTTTGAAAAAGGTGGTTTGCAAAGTTTTTGGTATATCCAGGGGAAAGGTAAGAGGTGACTTGATTGTAGCCTACAATTACCTACAATGAGAAAATTTCTGATTGCAAATAGCCCTTTAATTTAACAAATGAAGCATAACGAGATCCAATATTTGAAGGTGGAAGCTAGATGATTGATATTAGACTAGGTGCATATTTTTATCAGTGAATCTAATCAACTATTTGGACTATTTACCTAGGCAAATTATTGGTTCATCATCACTGAATACTTTAAATGAAAATTGTGTGTTCCTGAAAGATATGTAACAACTCAAGCAGAAATTTTAGACTTTACATGAGAATCACATGAAGGAATTCTGTGTCTTGTATTATGAAGTAGTTGTGACTAGATGATTATTATGGTACCCATCAGTCCTAAATGTTGAGTGAAATTTAGTCCCATTTAAATCAATGTGAGTTTTGGCACTGTCTGGAATTAGGATTTCACCAACTTTACTCTAGACCACTTTATAAGCTCACTAACACTTTAAAGATACCTTGAAGTATGCAAAAATATAACCATTTAATTCTCCTCAACACTTCTAGAGTGACGTAAAGAAAGCTTTGCATGCATTCCAAATCAGGCATTCCTAACAACTAACATTAATATCCATAACAACAACTGGGGATGAAAGATTGTATTTTAACTGGTCTCCCATCTCTACCATGAAGTTTGAAGAAGCACATACTTAAGCTTGCCAGTTGCACAGTTTTGTTTATTACAAGTTAAGGCTGATACAGCTGTAAATCAATAGAAGGAAGGCAGGTGTCCCCTCCATCTTGTACATAAACTTACAGTGTCTTTAAGGACATTAGTCTTGGAAGAAAGGAGCCTTTACATAGCACAAAATTGCTCTTTCCTCATCTGTAATAAAGCAGTAAGCCACTATGCCAGAAAACTGTAATAAAATGTTTATATGGTACAGTGATATTATTAATTAGCAGTATTAGGAGATTTCAATACAAGTAAGAATTAGATTTAGACTTAGGATTTTCACTATAATCTCTGATTATAAAAAATAATCAGAGATGCAAGCAAGCCAATCTGAATTATACTAACCTATATTGGTGTGAAAATAAAAGGATATATAGTGAAATGAAGAGGAAAATCACAGATAATGTAATTTCTTAAAGTAATTTAAAAAAAAAAAAAAAAGACAATTTACTCACCACTCCCCAGTATCAAAGAGACCACCATGCTTAAAAGCATTATCTATTATGTCTATTTGTTTGTCTAGATTTACAGCAAGGGGAGTTAAATTGTTTAAGGTACTATGTCACTAAATTAGGCTAAGTATGTCCCTGTTACTGTGGAGCTGGAGCATCATGTTTTTCTATACACATTATGGAGTAGGGTAGAGGTGTTATCTCCCATTCTGCCAGTGCAGAGCCACAGAACTGCATACCTCAAGGACTCCTGAGTGTTGCTTAGCCTGAGAGCACCCAATAAAGATGCCAGCAGTGTCACATATCCAATAACTGAGCAAGCCATTCAGCCATGAGTACAGAAAAGACAAACATTTAAACTGCTTAGCACCAGCTGAATGAACATGACCATCCTTAGAAAACAGCATGAGTCCCAACTCAGCTACAGGCATACTATAGCCAGCAATGATGACTCATGGTCTGTAGCATAAATAACACATTATCAGAGGAAGGTTTGGATTGGAAAGGACCTTAAATATTGTCTAAATTCAACCTCCCTGCCACGGGCAGGGACATATTCCACGAGACAGGTTGCTCAAACATGTTGTGTTTTAGCTTTTGTGGTCTGGTACAGTAGAGACAGACATAATAGTGGTGAGTAAATCTCTTGGTAAAAGGATGGGAAGCACTGTGGGTTATGCAGAAATACCTGCATCAGAGAGACTTTCATGACCAGATGGTTGTAAGAAAAAACAACTCCTTTTTCCACCTCATATGCCCTTCAAAGCTCATCTATTGAAGGGATACATAATGCAAAAGGATGAAGCATATCAACTCCCCTTGTACTTATGGGGATTTAAACTTGCCAGATGTCAACTGGGATCACCACACGGCTGACACGAGCAAGTCCAGGAGGTTCATAAAGCACCTAGATGATAATTTCTTGGTGCAGGTGCTAAGGGAGCCAACTAGGAAAGGTGCCCTCTTAGATCTGTTGCTGGATAACAGAGAGGGTCTTATGGGGGACATGACAATTGGCAGCCGTCTCAGTCATAGTGACCATGAAGTGGTTGAGTTTAAAATTTATGGTTAGAGAAGGAAAACTGCCACCAAAACTTCAGCCCTGGATATGGGGAGAGCAGACTTCAGGCTGCTCAGGGAACTAGTCAGCAAGGTCCCCTGGGAAACTGCTTTTGAATGCATTGGCGTCCATCAGTGCTGGTCAGTCTTTAAGCACTGCCTCCTAAAAGCACAAGATCATGCAATATTGGAAGTCAGGCAGGCGGGGCAGAAGGCCGGCCTGGCTGACCAGGCATCTTCTACTGGAGCTTAGGTTAAAAAAGAAGGTGAACGGCTGCTGGAAGGAGGGTCAGGCAACATGGAAGGAATATAGGGATACTGTTCATGTTTGTAGGAAAAGTCAGACCTTTTCTATGTGTTTTCTTGATGCAAAGTCCATAAATCTGCCCTAGCAGGAATGTGAGTATAGGCTTCTTAAATCTAAGGCTGGCACTCCAGCATCCCTACCTCTCAAGCAATGTAAACCTTCTTTACAGGTAAAAAAAAAAAAAAAAAAAAAAAAGAACAACTAGATTATGTCTGTTAGGGATATATTGCATACTAACAGTCCATAATTTCTACTGGAAATTGTTTTGTAAGAAAGAAAACAGACTAGGGCCTTTTGTCTCTTAGCGACGATAAGTCTAATTTTAAAATATAAGCAACTCAAAGACATTTATATGTATAATCTGTGCATCATTCTAAGTGCTACATTATTTAAAAACCCTCAGGTAGGAGAGATTAAAAACTTCTACTGAACTACTGCAATTAATATGACAGTTATTTATTATTAAATAGATATTAATGGTCTAAAGAGATGGTAAATATATTCTACACAAAATCATTTGGCTCTAATATGGCAAATGTTAAGATGACATGTTAATTTCTAAGTTGAAAAATTCTTCCTTTCACATCTTAGCTGCTTCGCTTCATTTTATATTGATTTTGTGTTTGCAGACAATGAGATTACATTTTAAAGCATTCAGAGAGCAGAGCATAAGGACAAGGCTATAAGAAAACAATTAGATTCACATAAATGAGTCTCTGAAGACTTGAGTAAAGTATCATTCTTTGCATGGAAAGTTATCAAATTTCTCCCTTCACCTATCAATCACAGCAGGTTAAGAAGGGACGGCTTTAAGAAAACAAGTAAAGCTTTAGTCCATGAGAGAAGAAATAATTCAGACTTATGATGGCCCTATCCCAAAGCACTCTGTTGAAAAGGGTAAAACAAATAAATAAACAAACAAAAAAGCTTCATGATGACAAACAATTCTTAGGCAACTTTCTGTCATTGGGTTATGCCTGTTACTAACAGAAGACAGAAGAAGCATCATTAAGTATAACAGTAACCTCTATACCAGTTATAGGACCAAGTACTCATGACAAACTTTTGTCTCAGTATTCTTCATAATGTAGTATTCATGCACTTTAGCATTTAAAAATGCAAGAGTGATAGTTATAGAGAGGAATTCATCTGGATAAAAATGAGATGATCAAAAGATAAATGATAAAAATGAGATTCTCAAATGCTCAGAATCAAAACTGAGTTATGTGTAGACTGTTTTTTTTTTTTTTTATATATACATATTTATTTTGGGGGGAGTGGGTTGAGATTCAAAAAGTTAATTTTGTTTATGAAAACAGAAAGGTTTTTTGTATCTCTGTATTTCCTTGTTAGGCACACCAGAGACAAAAACAGGGTGGGCAAAGAAGTGAAGAACTGTGACAAAGGCTATTGCCTTGAAACAAAGACTTGCCTTTGTGAAATTTCTGCTTCAAAACCTTCTGTTTAGACAGACAGAATGGGAATAGCACAAACAGAATGCAGGGACAAGTGGAACCTGCACTGCACTATTCCATATACTGGAAGTCCTGAGGGAGATACATTTTTGTTTGTTTGTTTTTCCAAAAACTCACAGCTGTAGTTATTTATACAAATACATGAGGTCAAATTATAATTTCAAAGTTGTTTTAACTTTTCTATCAAAACAGTTTATTCTAGTAATAGAACTACATTGCTTTGTAAGTATTCCATGGCCACAGAAATTGTAAGAAAGGCAACAGGAAACATTCCCATATCCTATATTTTTTCATGTCTTCTTTCAGATGACTGGTTACGGTTACTTTGAACAAGCAAAGCATAAGAATCAGGATAGCAGCTGATCTCAGCAGAGGTCAGAACTACAGCCCCAATTTGGTCTCCTCGCAGGTAGGAACTACAAAAGCTGGCAAGTGTGCATATAGTTGTACCAGGAATATTCACCAAAGTGTACTTATGCCTTTCTACTTCTATGCATTCTATAATTAATGCTGCCTGAAAAACAAACAAACAAACAAAACCATTTAAATTAAAACAGAGAGCTTACCAGGAGTCTCAACCTTTGTCCTGTCAAAATTGTGAATGATGCATACATACATTTGTTTATTCAAAGGATGTACCAAATCAAATGTTACAGGGGAGATAGGTGGCAGAATACATTGTTCTCAGCCTCTGATATTATCTAGGAATATATAACACTGTCAAGACTGAGGAAAACCCAGGACATCTATAGGAGCAGAAATGCAGATGTTGGAGGTTATTTGATGTTAAAAAAATAATAATAATAAAATAGGTATTCATTGTTTTCACACATCTGTAGGACTGCTGACTAAGTGAATGGGGTTTTGAGAAGCCAGAAGTGTCAGAATTTTGTATAATTCTGTATATAAGCTTTATGTTATATTTTCATACTGGTTTGCTAATTCCATTTTGTAGATCTTCACCTAAATAGCTGCAAAAGTAAAAGAAGGGACATGACTTGCATCCCTGTTCAAAGAAAGTGCATGAGTGGTGCTTGCCTATTATAATTGCATCTGCATCACCTTGCCATTTGGTCTTCTATCTAGGGAAATGTTGGCTACTTATCATCAATTTTTGCTTCAGCTTGCTGCTGAATCCCAGCACTGCCACTACACCATGCAACAACTAGCTTTGATGTGTAAACCAACATATGGCCATTAAACTGTTGGCTTCAATTAGGAACATAAGGATTTAGAATCATGACTTATTACCATGAAATTATTAAGTTCCTCCTAGAAACGTGGCTTCATCTTTTCAGTCAAGCAAAAATGCACAGAACTAGACTTATAAGATGTACTTCTCTCAGATGATTCCATTTTTATTTATTTTACTGTTTTATTATGGACACAGTAAAAACCCATTGCCTTCAATAAGTTTTATCAAATTTGGATCATTTGAACTTCCTCACATTTCTGTGACACTCTTTTGATCTATTACTATTATAGATGGTATACTTTGTTGTTCTATTTCTGTAAAATAAAAATAAAAATAAAATAAAAAACAACACAGCAACAACAACAAACTGTAAATGTCAGCTCCTGAATCTTCACATGTATACAAAATAAGGTTTCATGTTGATTTTTCTCTCCAAAATATTGCCATAGACAGCCCAAACTATTTACCTCTAACCATTACTCTCAGAAAAGGAAATCTGGAAGTATATCGGTCTCCTGTTGTGGTGAAAGCTCACCCAAAGCTTTTTAATTGCCTGTTTAACAGTGTTAAACCAAGAACTGCAGTGATCTCCCTGCAAGCTTCAATGTTTTGGATGATTACAATAGATTATTTCAGTTGTGTCTTTTTTTTTTTTTTTTTTTTTACTTCCTAGAACCCTTCCTGTTTGTTCTCTGCCTTCATAAAAACAGAAGGTCTAGGACATGTAGACATTAGCTACTCAGTGTCACAAGGGACCAAGGGACAAAAAAAGTACAAAGTGCCATAAAGCCCTTGATGTTTGATTCCAGGTTCCTAAAATTATAGAGAAACAGGGTGGAGGAATTATATTTAAAGAATCACCTAGCCTCTCTGCAGCCCCAAATCAGAATTAACTACTGTTACGTACATGTATTTCTGATAGATGTTGTGCCATCTTTAGATATGTTTCAAAACACTTATTTCTTTCTTCCTAATAAATAAAAAGCTTAAAAACAACAAATTAAATACTTTTCCTTATGAGAAATATTCCTCTTCCCAGGAAATGCATCATGGAAAATAACTACCTGCTCCCTCTTTACAGAATGCAATAAATTCACCTGGTGGAGGACATGCCAGTGAAGATAGTTTGATGAAAGAGTTAGAAGTTAAGAACAACCTGATTTTGTGCTCTGAAAAGCAAAAGAAAAAGAGGAAAATATTTTGTGCTTTCATTTTCCACTTTTCTCAAATAATTTCTATATAGATAGTGACTAAACAAACACTAAAACAAAGTGGGTTTTAGCACAGTAGGATATATTTATGATAAGCTGAAATAAAATTAAATCTAAGCAGAAAACCAATTGTTTTGATACCAGTAACTCCTATATGCTTTGCAGACATTTCTGTCTTGTAGCCAGGCCTCTCCTTCTCTTAAAAAACAAACAAACAAACAAACAAAAAAAAAAACAACTACTTCCCTGAATTAATAATTTTCAATAATATATCATTTAGAATAGAGGGTTGGTCATACATATGAATGGAAGGTGGTTTGTACTGGAAAGAAAATTAAGTGCTGCTTACTTTGCCAGAAATAACTGCATCTGCCTCTCCTCCTCTGAAGCAGATTTATTATCTCCATTATTCATTCCTGTATGTTGACTTAGGGAACACTTTCATGTGGAAATGTCACTTATTTTCAGATGCCACTAACTTAAATTGCTTTACAGTTTCATTAAAAGCCACTGTTGCTGCTGGCTGCTCAGTAGACATCTCAGTAAGCTCTGACATGCTCTTTACAGTCAGGTTGAGAGGCAGTTAACTTATGCTTTCCTGTTTCCCTATAAATAAAACATTTTTAAAAGCTAAATGGTTCTGTCTACTCCTTTTCATTACAGAGCCATGAGTAGCTGCCATTTTCAGAACCCTGCAGGACTTTTCCAGTTTCCTACGTCTATAAGCCCCCGCATGACAGCCTGGGGTTGTGAGCGTGCAACATGCTCACTGCTAGTGCTGCTAGTGCCTCTCTAAGTCCTGAGGGGAGCCCCTGAGGATGCTTCTGTTCTGCCCTATGAGTGTAAAGCAGTGTGTGGGGGAGTTGGGATGGGGGTTAAGGACGTGTATCTGTTTTGGGGAGCAGGGATGACCAGAACGACCAGATGTACTTTTGACAGATAGCTTACTATTTGAATTCTCTAGTAAAAGTTATGCTACTCATGTGGTCTTCAATCATAATGAAGGTTTTCTTATTGCTATATAGTCACCATTATGGAAATAAAAGTCATTTACTTGTTTCCAAAGGTAACCCAAACTTACACATGCAAGAGTTTAGTTAGACTTTACTCCAAACTCTACTTAAAATTATTTTAAGTTATTAATTCATGAACTATTGATTTACAAAAAAGAAGTATTGACTGAAAGGGAAGAAGCCTTCACGGTTACTCAACACTAATTCCTGTCAGAAATTAAAATGTATTCTTGATGGATTGAAGTCTGCTGTAATGGATAAATCATACATTTATAATCCTAGCTGATGAGGGACCCAGACAAGAAGTCCTGTTAGGAAAATTACCTGAGTAAATGGCAGACTCCCTAAACTCCATCAGTAGATAATTGATTTGATTCTTAAGAGCATGAATTTACATACATATAAGGACAAGGTGGGTAAATATGTCCTTTGTTGTTGTTGTTGTTGTCGTTATTCTCCCAGGGAGTTAAGATGGGTAGAGAGCTTTAGGGTTTTTTCTCCCTCACTACTGTACTGTAGATATTATAAACCATCAGCAATTCTATTTTTAAAGCAAACAAATCCCATATCTAGAAAGAAAAATATATTATTACTTCCAGATAAAATGTTGCAAGACTGAAATTTTCTGCAGTAAAAACATTTCAGCTGTTCTTGCACCTGACAGAGATGAAATCAATTGAGTCTGTGAATCAGCAAACTCTTTATATGCAGAGGCATCATGTGACAGGGTTTGTCATCTCTCCATCTGCTGGCTGCTTGAAACTCTACAAAGCAGCTTCAGAAAAAAGGGGAGTCCAGAGTGCTTGCAGAAAACTTTGTTGATGGAATACAACTTGTATTCAGTGTATGTAAGAAATTAAATGTATATATATCACAACTGTTGTACATGTCCAATACACTATAAAGTAAATGTCCTTGCTTTGCTAAATCAAATAAAGATTATGATTGCAGACAAGGAGCTATCTAAAAAGCTGAGTAATAATAATTTCCCATTTACCAGATGCTGCTATTCCTGGTGATCCTGGGCTTCCAAACTTTGTGTTGAATTAGGTGCAGTGAGAGAAAATAAAGCGAAAAGCAAGAAGAAGGACAATGTTATAGGGAGATGATCACATATTCCTTATCATGTGATCCTTATCATGTGATCTGGGACTTCATAGAAAATAACAATCACAGTAGAATGTTCTTATATGTATTTCATCATATTACTACCATTTTTTCCCTATTTTATAAGTAGGTAACCTTACCAATGGATCACTGAAATGGCGGCAGGTCAACAATGCCTCTTTAAGTTCTGCACCCAATAGGAATTTTGCAACTAAATCCATTTTAGTTGACATATGTTTATATTGTATGACATATTAGAAGACTAAAACAAAGCAAAACAAACAAACAAACAAACAAAAAACAGTATCTGGGCATGTTTGTTAGCAACATGAAATGATTTAAACCTGAGTAGGAGTTTAATGACAAGCTCAAAAGTCCAGAGTCTGCAAGTTCTTATCCAGGTTTTTATTCAATGTAATAGCAACATATTCCTTTTAAAAACAAATGAAAAGGATACAGAGAGTGACACTGTTGCTGAATGGAAGAGGCAAAAACAGTAAAAGTTTTGCCAATATTTTCTATCTTCATGTCCCTTCTTTGCTTACAGAGAGGCACTGGCTTACATCTGCCAAATGCACCAGCATGTGGTGAAAACCCATAAGAAATCCTCAGAACAAGAAGGTACTCTGCTGAGATTTAAAATTTCCACTACTGTCACTTAAATTCACATGGTTACAGTCAGTATGTCTGATCTGCTGTTGACTACAACTGTGGAAGAACAAGCACTAACAGAATAAGCAGGCATCTTAACTGTATCATACTGCCTTGTGGAAAGCTTGTGTCATCATTACTTTCCAGAAAAATTGCTGGCATTGTTTAGGACTGGCAACTGCAGAAAATAAGTCACATAAGACATCAATTTGAAACAGAATGGTTTTGTTCAACAGATGCTACATATTGTCTTTCAGGTTGATGTTAAGCCTCAATGAAGCCATGTTTTCTGTGACTCTAGGACCACTTTTTTCTGCCACCCTATCTTTAATAATAATTTCAGTAGACTCCTTGACATGTTTTTGTGGGAATGCCTTTGACATCCCTTCTGAAGTAGAACTGCAGATATCTTTTATTCATGTTGGCTTTTTTTCTACAAACACATTTTGAAAACAACTGGCCTCTTTCTTCACCTTTTAGTGCAGTTTCCTTCCTACCACCAGCCATTTTTATAGTGTTGTACATGTTAAAGATTGTCTTTTTTTTTTTTTTTTTTTTGTGTTTGTACATCACAGACTAAGATCAACTCAAAGCAAGAAATAAGAAATATGCATGATTATCCTAAACTTATCAGATACTTCTGTAAGCAAACAAAATCATGCATGAAATAATTAACCCATTTTTCTTGTAGTAGGGCAGGTAGAGATCAGTGAAAAGATGTTAACATAAAAGGCTAATGAAGATGCATGCAGTGCAAAATCAGATTCTGTATTCCACAATGTTTAATGGTAGAGAAGAATCTCTAAAGCTCCCTTTGGATGTTTCTCCAAAGCCAGTATATTCAGTAGATATCACTAAAAGGGAACAACATTTTATGAGAGAAAAACATTAGAAAGGTACTTTCTGGTGAGTGTAGCTCAAGATTGTCTTTCAACTAAAATATCAGATCTTCTATACAATCTAGCTAGAAAACAGCAAGAATTTTTGCCTGTAGAGAATTTAAACAACTTGATCAGCCACAATATTTTTTTTTACTATTATTATTATTATTATTATTATTTCAAAAAGCAGGTGTGGGAGATTTGTTAAAAGTTTAACAGCCTAATGTACAGTAACTGGAGTGTTCATATCTCTAAAACATGGAAATCAACATCTTTACAATGGTATTTCCCTGCCAATGTTACATCTACCATTCATTTTCCTTTACAACTGAAGACAGAGAGAGAGAGAGAGAGAAATCATAAATAAACTAAGATTCTTAGGCAAAGGTTGTAATAATAATAATAAAAGAAATCATTATCTCTCCTGCAATGAAATATTCATTTATTCTACCTAGTAGATGAGCTTTTGCCCTCAGCTGATAAGAAAAAAAGATGACACTGAAATGCAATTAACCTGACACTTCTTGCCCAGATTGTAAAGGAACTCTCTTTTTAGTATTTCTCCCTAAAGTTATATGGATTTCATGTTTAAGACCGTATGTCTTATGAAATGGACCACCCAATTTAATTAGAAATCCTTTTACTCTGATTTTTAGGCTTCCTGCTTATTGCTATTGTGAGTCCAAAAGACATGCCATTCAACAAATCTCTCTGGTTTTATTTCTTTCCTAACATCATCACTCAAATTCAACCATGTAGTAGTTTTTTAATCTATGATAAAATATTACCCAGGTAGAGAATATTATCAGTCAAGAAAAGAATCTGAGTGTCAGAACACAGACTTAGATGAGCCTAAGATTTCTGGAGCAGTACTGGGAAATTGGTAGCTTTGCCCTTGACAATGGTGGGCAAAGAACAATATGGTGTGTGTGATGATCTACATCAAACAAAATGGTTACAGAATGCTGACGATTATTTTTAACCTCCTCAGATTGCTACCACTGCATTTAACATCTCCAAGACTGGAACAGGAAAAAAAAAAAAAAATCATTCTTCTTACTTAATGTTTAAAACCCATGTGAAAGAGAAAGTTCTCCATATCTAGGGGACTGAGTTTTGTCCAATTCATTTCTATTACATCACATCTTTCTACCTTTCAGAGTTTTAGTCTCATTAAATAAAAGTACCTTTAACTGCACTTGGAATAATACTTGGTATTTCAAAACAAGATGTACAGTTTATAAAAACAGTGCTAAGCATGGTAGAAACAGAAAATCTTCCTTCTTCTAAGAACAATCTCAAGTCTAATTGGAAAGGAGCACTGGGAATCAAATGTCCCTGGCATGTCAGAAGTTTTAATGGTATGTGTCAAAAGTGAATTTAGGATTATAAACAGAAGTCTGAAAGTGTTCTTCTAATTATAGAACTCTGTCTATACCCAGTGTAGTCATCAGTGTTTCAGAAGGAAGCAGAAACAGGCACACAAAGTCCAAACAAAAACAATGTCAATATGTTGGATGTTCACAGATTCAAATCATTGGATTTTATGTGCATCCTTTTTTGCCTCTTAAATAAATCCTACTTTCCTCATTCAGACATTCTCCTGTTTCACCAGACAGTAAGCTTTTTGATTACTTCTCATCACTCCACCCTGAGAAAAGTAAAAATATTTTTACTTTTATATGATTATAACTAAAGAAAAGTTGTTCTTAAAGAAGGAAGTGAAGAGGGGTTCTTGTGAGTTTTTTAAAAAGAGGGAAGGTAGTCCCCTTTGAAGTAGGTCTACTTTTCTACCTCCTCCTTCTACCTATCCTCCTCCTTTTCTACCTACCTCCTTCTACCTGTCCTGTCCTACCAGGACATCCATACTAGGGAGGATGTGGAAGAGAGGAAGAGACATGATTCAGTGTTGGGAGCCTTCAGCTTAAGGAGGGATTGAAAACAAAACACCAAAAGAGTCAGAAAACAGACAGATTGTCTTCTAGCTGATCAGAAAGTAAAATTTCCTGGGGTCGAAGTGCACAGAGCACAGTTTGCTGCAACTCGAGAATCCACTGGGCTAGCTAACACCAAGTTAAACAGGGCAGAAATAGTGGTTGAGGAAAGAGTTAACAGAAACTCTTTGTATTTCTACTCTGACCTGGCCACTTTGAAATTGCTCTATTTACTATATAAACATTCAGATTTAAATTCTTATACAACTTCTTTTCTTCTGCATTGTTTGAAAACCACTTGATCGATTTTGGAAAGCACACACTAAGAAGAAAGTCTAGGCAGTTCCACTCAAAACACAGGGGTCTTGACACCATCATAGCCAGTGCTGCCATCTCCAGTATCTGTTAGTTGTTCTTCCTCTCCATCTTTTTCCAGACTGAATCCAATTTATTTCCTCTAAGAAATAAGCAACAAAAAGTTACTTTTCCTGCTCAACGTGTTGATTTGGAGACCTGTAAAAAAGGATAGCTGGGAGCAATATATCATTAAAGTCCTTCTGAATGCTACTGGCGTTGGTCCTGAAAATCCTTTAACAATTCCCCTACGATAAAAACTCATCTTCCATGAAAGAAGATGCTGCTTTCCTGCTGCTTATATAGGGACACCAGCACCTGCTACAGATGGTACAGAAACAAAAGCAAGAAATAAGAACATGTTGATTAGTCTGCATTGAAGAAGGCAAGTATCTTGGGATATAGAGTGGATTCAGAGAAGCAGCAGCCTCTTAAAGCTATTTATGAAATTTGTAGACAAACTTGCTGCTTTCAGAAATACAAAGCTCTAGACAGGTGCTTCTTTTATAGGTAATCATTTTTATTATTTATTACTCTTATTTCATTATATTACAGTATTTTCACAGTAAAATAATGAAATACCAGATGAAAGAGGAGATCAATAAAAGTGATTCATCATAAAACCTGTAAATAAAACACTGTTGTGACAAAAATATCCCTGCTTAAAAGAGAAACTGATACAACCATCAACAAAAACTCTAGATGTATTAGGAACAACAATACTGCTGCATGAAATCAATATGTAAATGCAATTTCTGTGCCCAATCAGAAAGAATGTGTTGAGCAGAATAGTTATGAAACACTATGTTAAGGCACAGAATACGTAAGATGACCACTTCCATTACAGAAGTATTATAAAATGACAGCAGGGTACACGCAGCATCCCTTGAACCCTGAATCTTACATGTATAAAATCAAACTGAAAATTCAAGAAGTCAGATATTCTGATATTCAAACACCATTTAGTGGCGCTGACCTTAAAAGCCATTTTGTCATCTTACAAATAATGTGATTCTAATGTAGTGATATAGTTTTGGGTTTTCTTCTACTTTTTTTTTTTTTTTTTTTCACCCTCTTGCTTCCTCCTTCCCAACATTCAGTCATTCAGTGCTTTTACATACCAAACTTTGAGCTTACATACCAAACTTTGAGACTTAGGCTTACAAGCGGACAAGAACTTTTATATATATATATATAAAAGGATTATTCCACAGTCAAAAAAATAAAAACAAAAACAAAAACAAACAAACAAACAAACAAAGAACAAAAAAAACAACTTTGAGAGTTTGAGTTAAATGTCTGACATAAATATCTAACATCAGGAAGATTCTGCAAGTCATGAGAGCTGAAAGCACTGGAACTCTTTGGACTGACTCAAATAGTAGACTAGCTCAAAGAGGAAAAGAAAAGAAAAGAAAAGAAAAACAATAGGCTCTGAATTTCCTTCTGAGAAGGTATTTCTTTTCCATCAGTGTTAGCATAAGACCTAAAACATCATGTCATGTCAATGATATTAACATCACCTTCTGTCTTCACAAAGCTTTTAGCTCAGGCTACAGCTGGTGCTACATATAAGACACACAAAATTATTTTTTATCTGCATGGCAGTGACAAGAGACCATTCAGCCTAAGATGTTCAGAGCAGAAATTACAGAGTACAAAACAAATAGAGGTTTTAGAATATTTTGTTTGCTGTGGGAACGAAAGAAAACCTTACTAAAATTGAAGGTTAGCTGCATATTTCTGGAAATTCACTTGACTCAGACAATTTAATCACCCAATGAGCACTTGCCAAGCTAAGAAAACACATTTGCTACTTTCCTGATGTCTTTGACAATGCATTCTCATTTTCCTTTATATTAAGACAGTCTTTTGCTCTCTGGGATGCTAGGGTCTCCTTCAGCTCTGCATTCTTTCCAGTCTGGATCCTGATGCGTTTGCAATTTCACTGTTATGCAACTGCTATCTCAAAACTCACTCAAGCAGAAAGTGCAGCACATGAGGCCTGCAACAATACCACATCACCATAGCCTTACAATCCCTGTACCCATACCTAAGTAGCTCCTAATACCAAATTAAAGGATTGTAAAGCAACAAAACTGCAAGAAGGACTTCTTCATTAGAAATCCTGTGTTAAGGTTTTATTGAAGAGTTTAAGGAAGGTAGGAATATAATCTTCTGCTTTCAAAATAAATAAATAAATAGAAAAGTCTCATCTATACGTTTCTCAATCCAAAAAGTCCTTTTAAATAAGAGCTACAAACTTTTGACTGCAGAATAAGAAAGTTAGTTCATTGTTGTGTTCTCATTAATGGCATTAATTATAGCAGAGCTTAAATAGTCTATATAACATTGAACTCACAACAATGTTTTTGAAATGTAAATATAATTAACAGGCAAAATTTGTACATATAACAGAACTATAGATATAAATATGCTTCACACAACTATGCTATGACAAGTATTTTCTCTTTGGGTAAGTTATCTAGATAACTTGCTCAACAAATTCTTTTAGACAACACAAACAGAAAACTAATTTGACCATGTAGTGTTTTTTCCATAGCTTTTTCTTGAAGATTCTATATCATCCATTTTTTGGCTCAGGCGGAGCATAATATTTAAAATAATACATACAAGTACTAAAGAAACACTTTTGGGGACAATGATAGAAACAAGTGTGTTTTGGAGAGCATCTTCATTTCCAGGTGTCACAAATCAATTCATGAGTTTGTATGTAAATTAATGTTTATGTAATCGTTGAGTCATAGAGATATTAGCCTGCCATTTTCCTGATGTCAAAAAGTAACTAAATGTGGCTAGCCAGTTTCCCTGAATTTTTACTGCAGCTACTTTGCTATCATTGCACAGGACTAGCTGATTTTTTCACTCATGTGAACATAGGCAATTGACCATAGATCCCGAAGACTATTCTTTCTCCCCATACCTGCTGCAACTTATAGAAGAAAAAAAATAAAATCATAGAGGATACTGAGCAGAAATTTCAAATCATAATATTTTGCTGTGGATAACAGTGAGATTTAGGGAGTGAAATCAATAGAATACATCAGATAGATTGAATATTCTGCATCCACAGTGGCTTGGTTATTTTTACTGTGGTTTATCCCATAGTAGGAATGAAGGGTCAAGGTCCTACTAAGCTAGGAACTATGAAGAACTCAATAAAATAAAATAAAATAAAATAAAATAAAATAAAATAAAATAAAATAAAATAAAATAAAAAATAGTTTTTTCTAATAAGTATTTTTTTTATTAAAAATGATGAATATATTATGTGTTCAAAATTCATGCTGCAGCACTCAGATGGAAAAGGGTTTTAAAATATTTAGAATACTTTAACTCATTCAGTAAGGAAAATCATATAATCAAGGATACCGTTATGAATAACAAGCAAACTCACCTGCCTATGTGTAAAAAAACAGGCAAAGTCTTTTTGATTACATACATTTCTGAATTAAATCACTGATTAAAGCAATTATGGAAGCATAGATAGATTTGTGCTGTATCATCCTGAGATTGTACACATCCCTTCTGTAGCAACTTCCCTCTTCTTACCACAGTAGCCTCTAGAAACCAGTGCACATGGACTTGTGCTACCTCTAAGACTTCATCACATCTTATTACCATCTGCAACACTGGTCTGTGCTAGTCCAAGAATTAACATCTGCCTTATAACTTGGATACTTACGATGCATGCTTTAGAGACTTGGCCATGGTGCATATCTTGTTACTTCTTTCTGTGTAAGGAACTCTCAATTTTATTAATTTCTCCATTTCTATATGAACGGAATTTGTCAACAGTATAGGATTAAGAAGTTGCAGTTCATATTTGTAAATATTTTTATTATGACCATGATCTCAACCAGGTGGCTATTTTCCACAGTACCTGAATTTCTGCAGGGTGAAACATTCTGGTTTGGAGAGGCAAGGCATCATGACACTTTGATGTTGTGTGAAGGCAAGGATGACCAGCTCTTGTACCTGCCAATTTGCCTTCAAAGTAAAATTCCTCTGGGGAGGAGGTTAGTGAAGGGCAACCCCTAGCACCACAGGAGGTGGGTACTTAATTCAGTGGCAGGCACTCATCCACTGAGAATACACACAAGGGGACAGTGCATAGACCAAGGTCCAACAAAGTTGTAACTCCCTTGGGCGAGCATGTTAGAGAGCTTTTCACGTCACTCTGATTTCTTTCATATAGAGTTTTCCATGTTTGCATTTAAGTTTATTTCCTAGGATCTAACTCATACTGTGATTTTTATTTATTGCTATCTTGTAAAATTTACTACCATTAGTACTACCATTAGCACTGCCATTCATAGCAATACACGTTATGACCATCCACATAAACTACCTGATAACTCCAAAAAATAAATGGGGTGTTACAGTAAAATAAGTATTTTTCCAAAGATAGAGAATTAAGACAGTACTCCTCCTACTTCTAGTTATTAACTACAGGGTTGAAATGTTTTTGTAATTGTCTTCATAGATAGGACTTCTGAAGCATTTATTTTAGCCAACTTAAACATCCTAAAATTTCTGAAAGAAATTATCTATCATTAAGTGTTTTAATACTATTTTATTATCAGAACAAATAAAATATTATGGGCAAAACTACCACAGTAATTAGGTACAAAAGTATCTAAATCCTTTAGGAGTTTGAGTTTCCATTGACTTTGGGGAAGGGATGTAGATACTTTTGAAAACAGTAAGAAAAATTATTTTTCCAAGGTCACACAGGATGTCAGTTGCAGTACCAGGGTTTCTGGAGTGATGGCACAGTCTCTAAACAACAAGGCCATCACTACTGGAACAATCAAAATTACGAGCAGATTACATTTTAATTAATTGCAAAAAAATATTTTGCAAAGGAAATTAATTTTATGCAAGTCATACAGTAGTTTCCTCCTTCTGCAAAGTCAGTTGAGGAAAATGTCGTGTTTGTGACATGTTTGTGACACTGTCATTGTCAGCTATATACTTTAGCAAAACTGTTGAAGAATTTACATAAAGTAATCAAATAAATAAATAATATACTATATCTTATCAGTAGGCTACTGTGTTTTCATGTGTGCTAAAGCCTTGAAACACTCATGTTTAGGGAAGCATTCTAAATTTCTATAATGTTTTTGAATGTTCTTATCACACCAAAGTTTGCAAAGAGCAATCATGTTTACAGATGCAGAGATAAGGCTGATAAGTTTAAGCAAGAGATAAGGCTGATAAGTTTAAGGCTGATAAGTTTAAGCAAGGATGGTGCAACAGTTTTAATGATAATTGACGGAAAAACAACAAAAAGGTAATATTTCCCCATATATTACCTTACTGTGTACAGGAGACAGGCAGTAATAATTACCACTTATATACACATTTATACTTTTCTGTAGGTTGAGAAGGCTCAATGAAGCATGAAGAGATTTTCACAAACAGATCCAGTTTATAAGTTATTATAATATCAAGCAAAGTCTTTTAAAATTATATTTCATTTTCCCCATCATGCCTTTAAAATGTATTTGCCAGCTTGTGGCTTTCTGAATTCATTCTGAAACATTGACACTAGAGATATGCAGAAGAAACAATTCCCTTGCTTTCTCACATAAAGAAATAAACAAATCAGACTTTTTCTGCAGGCTTAAGTACTTCCATGGTTACAGCAACAGGATTGCTTGCCTTTTTGATCTTCTGCCTTTTTAAAAGCATCCTCTTCACTTTCAGTGAACTACCATTCTCAGTCAACAGAATCCATGCAACTATTTCTCAGTTAAATTAAGACCTAATTGCTCTGTGAAGATTTTCTAGTAAATATATTTCATACCAGTCCCATCAAACTTAACCCTGGGGAAAGTTCTCTGATTCTCTCTGTCTCTTTTGCCATATGATTCACTGCCCAAAGATCTCTGATTTTCCAGTGTAAGTTCTGTCTACATTTCCATACAAACCTACCTTCTAACTCCATCAAGAAACACTATTGGTCTCATTATAAACAAGCCAGGCTGATGATTGTGCCTTCTCTATTTACAGTGTGGGATAGCTATTAACATTATAAAATATCTAGCTACCTCTAGACGCTAGTATTATAAGATTATAGCCTCCATTACCAACATGTGTTTGTGTCTTTATCTACCTTGATCTCACTGAGGTAAGCAAAATTCCCCTCTTCTTTTGATCAGACTCAGGTTTCATGCCATAAATACGAATGTGGCCACTATTAACAATAAATTGTTCTCACTACTCCCCCAAAGAAGCTGAAAAAAAAAAAAAAAAAAAAAGCCTCTATAAATTAGGTAAATCTCTCAATAACCTATGGTTTAGATGACTTTGTTTTCTTTTAAGTTTTTCAAATGATGCTTTGCCATTAGCACCTTTAATGGAGTAAAAAACTAATTGTATCCTACTTAAGTATAGCTACTTTATAGATTATGGCATACTCTTCATTATTAGATCAATTCAAAATTAACTTTATTTTGAAATGTACCTTCCATTAAGAAAACTATTATTTGCTACAATCTTACACCAATATTTGAGTCTTCTGTGTGGAAAACAAGAAGAAAGCAAAAAAGGGTGTGGGAGAAAAAAAAAGAAAAAAGAAAATGAAAGAAAAATAGGGCATGTAGAATAGATAAAAACTTAAAAAAAAAAAAAAAAAAAAAAAAAAAAAAAAAGATCCTACTCTCTTTAAAACATTCCATCTTTAGTCTTCAACATATTGTCTCAATGTCAGTTATACCTGTCATGAATCAGTAAGTGTAAGGTGTACAAACCAAATAAATCTGTTAAATAAATACTAAGCAGAGAAAATAGCAATGTAGCAATGGACAAACATCAAGAAGAGGGAAGTGTAGCCCTATTTTGTCCATAATAATTTCCTGGAGATACCCAATTGGCACTGGAATGTTATCTTTCTAAGCAGTCCTCCAAATTGTTGCTCATGATAAAAACAAAAGTATTTCCCAATCCTCCAGAAATAAAAGCTTCAGTAATGAAATGACTCTGTATGCCATGTTCCACCATCTGAAATATCACAGGAATAACCACTGTAACTTTCAAGGACATGACTGGCAACTTCACAGCTATTCATAAATACTGTCAACATATACTTTCGTTGACAAGAATGATTTATCACACAAGAAACACAGTTTATAAGCAGCACTTTGCCACTTGGAAGACTAGGCAAATATGTAGTAATGTGGGTCAGCCATAACATTGTTTAGGTTTGGAGTTGTTGGTTTGCTTCTTTTTTAAATACACATGCACAAACACACAGAGCCTTTCAAAGTAATAATGTTTTGGCAAGTTTCTTGACTGATATGTCATCAAAATTCTCCGGAGTAGAAAGGAGTAGACAAAATATACCTCAATGGGATTTCACTGGCCCACATAAATGAGTGCGTGATTCCTTGTTTCATCTGGACACACAGTAAAGTTTAGTAATATAGATGTTCAGCTGGACATTCACTGAGTAAATGTTAAAGCAGGGAACTGTAAAATGCCCTTAGACCTAACAATAAATATCAATGCTGTTTGATGGCAGAATCCAGTCATGGCCCTGATGAACTTTACTGGTGATGTATTTTATAGTCTAGACAAGTATCTCAAACTTTTAAAGGCTGAGCCCAACCTTTGGAGGGGAGTTACATCAGTCATGTCATCATTCTATCTCTGTAAAGACCTATCCATTTGCATCCCCAGCACCACCACTATTCCAGCCAATGCTTGTGTAGGATACTTCCTTCTTTCACACTTCAATAAATTGGTGAATATTAATAGTGACATTTTAAGTATTACTCATCACATCCAAATTAGTGCTTGTTAACTAAGCAGGGAGGTTCATGCAACAGCCCCTTATACAATATGAACTTAGATAGAATGGTGCTTTCTGGCCTAAAAAGAAAGTCGGTAACTGCCATACTTATTAGTTCAGTTATTTATATTATATCAGCATTTCTGTATCTGGCTTTGTTAAGGGAAACAGAATATTAATTAATAAAAAATATTTGTAGAAGTCATAACTTACTATGAACATTTTTAAAGGATTCATCTTAAACTGAAAATCCAAACTATGCCAGTGAGCAAGACAAATTAGCAAGCAGTTTTGAACTATATCACTTTGCAAAACTGTCACGGATGACTGTAGGAGCAACCAGAGGAAAAACGCCTTTGCCAGAATACCAGTTCCAACAAACTGGTAGAAACTCATACCTTTCACAGGCTGCCTCTGGCATGTCTGTTGATATTTCATGTTTGCTCCTGATAACAGATTTTTGTGATGTTGTGATGTTTACTAAACAAATATTTGGTTTTATTTTTTTTTTCCCCTCCTCCCCCAGGCTGATAGCAGTCTATTAGAAATAAATAAATAAATAATAATAATAATAATAATAAATCTATCAATCTTATCTTTATTATGGAACAAGCACCAAAAACATTTCTTAAATTTTTGTCCAAAATTTATTCTCACTAAACTCCCATAGACTGCAATAAGCTTTGAAAAAGGGTAAACATATTTTAGGATTTGCCTTCAAATATAGGAACATTTGCTGGAGTTACTTCACACTGATGGGCGTAAAGTGTCATAATTTTACTAAAAATGAGAAAAATCTGCATCCTTTTAAGAAGTCTTCTTTAAAGTGGCACAATACTAGGTCCAGACATTGCACTGAAACAGTCACGTTTACCTCACTGTAGAAAAAGATCTTCCTGTTAGCTCTTAGAAGATTGTCATCATTGAGTTCCTCAATTCCCTTGGAATTTTATGGTTTGTAAAATATTGCTTTACATAATCACCTACAATTATTTATTATCTTGTAAAAGACAAGTCTCCTGTGGAAAATGACTTCTTGCTCAAAACAGATGTATTCCTTTTGTGCTTGTCGAGTTATATGGATTTTTTTAAGTAAATGTATTTTATTTCTCATCACTGCACAGCGAGCAGAATTCACTTTCAACCTAAGGTTATATTTTATTTGGTACATGATAGAAACTGTTTGCTGGATTCATCAGTCCTATCACATAGATTAAGAAGCAGTATGGTAGAAGATGACAGTTTTAAACACACATGGATAAGAGCAAAGTCTGATTTATAGGATGCCTAACACTGTAATGTGATGATACATAAAATGAGAAAAGAAAAAACCAAACAAATAACAAAAACAACAAAAAACAAACACTATAACCAGTTGAAAAAAGATTTTCCATTTTAAAACAATCTTAGATTGCAAGAACATTCTAGGCCAGGTCCATCAAAGTTTCCATTATTGGCCTGTAATTATTTTTACTGTATATTGGTTTTGAATCCCTGTCTATTGTCCCCCTCAAACTAAAACAAAACAAAATAAAAACTAAAATACACTAAATCATTTCTTTCATTGCTTTTTTTCTATCCCTGAGAAAGAGGAGTTTTTTACTTGAACTGGTCAATTCCTAGAAATATTTTATTTTTCAGTGACCCAGTAGCTTCTGACATTCTCAGATTGTAGATACTGAGCTTCACATATTTAATTTAGTATATGCTGAACGAAAAACTGCAGAAACACCAGAAACAGAAAAACAAGAGACACTTCTTTCTTAGAGGATATTTTATTTTATCACGTCACAGTGAAGTAAGCTGAGATAACAATAGATTGAAACTGCGAGAAATTTGACTGCTGGTCAAATTAAGGAATAACAGGAAACTTATATATGTATATATATATATATATATATATATATATATATATATAAAATGCTTATTTATTCTAAGTTATGCACTGGCCAAAAGTAAAATCTGCATCTGTCAGTTCATCAAAACTTTTCCGCCTCTATCAAAGGTAGTAGTAAAAACCTTTACCTGCTTTCAGGTTAACCAGCTGGGTTACAGTACCAAGTAGCATGTAGTTTAGACTAAGAACTTGTGCATGCAGGCCCAGTTTTTAGATGGACTATGTGAAGGTAAAACTTCCTTCAGGACACTTCTGGCAAAATAACTGCCACCAAACTTGAGACAGCGAGGAGGGAGAGGGCTTATTAAGGGTCTCAAATACTAGATTGAAGCAAGTGACAAGGTAGCCTGCAGTCTGTTCTGTGTCTATCAGAACCCTATAAAGTGTGGCTTAGTTTTACCAGACAGGGATAGGAAAGAAAAACACAAAACTTTTATTTGAGTGAGGAGAAGTTGTAATCAGCCAGAAGCAGCAGATACTACTGCTGGGTTACAATAAACCCATTTCTTCCAAATTCCCTCTGACTCCCTTTCACCCCCTTCTTTTTCTCCACGTTTCTTGTATCAGAACAACCTCATCTACATGCATTTAGTGACAATTCCATTTGCACAGAGATATCTTGAACCAGATCTGGCTATGTGCTGGCTTAACCCTCTCCTTGGAACAGGTGAGCAGCATAATCACAGAATCACAGAATCAAAGAATCACAGAATTTCTAGGTTGGAAGAGACCTCAAGATCATCGAGTCCAACCTCTGACCTAACGCTAGCAGTCCCCACTAAGCCATATCACTAAGCTCTACATCTAAACGTCTTTTGAAGACTTCCAGGGATGGTGACTCCACCACTTCCCTGGGCAGCCTGTTGCCTGTTCCAATGCCTCACAACCCTTTCAGTGAAGAAGTTCTTCCTAACATCTAACCTAAAACTCCCCTGGCTCAACTTAAGCCCATTCCCCCTCGTCCTGTCACCAGGCACGTGGGAGAACAGGCCAACCCCCACCTCGCTACAGCCTCCCTTGAGGTACCTATAGAGAGCGATAAGGTCACCCCTGAGCCTCCTCTTCTCCAGGCTGAACAAGCCGAGCTCCCTCAGCCGCTCCTCGTAGGACTTGTTCTCCAGGCCCCTCACCAGCTTCGTCGCCCTTCTCTGCACCCGCTCAAGCACCTCGATGTCCTTCTTGTAGCGAGGGGCCCAAAACTGAACACAGTACTCGAGGTGCAGCCTCACCAGAGCTGAGTACAGGGGGACGATCACCTCCCTAGCCCTGCTGGTCACACTGTTCCTGATACAAGCCAGGATGCTGTTGGCCTTCTTGGCCACCTGAGCACACTGCTGGCTCATATTCAGCCAACTATCAACCATCACTCCCAGGTCCTTCTCTGCCTGGCAGCTCTCCAACCATTCCTCTCCTAGCCTGTAGCTCTGCTTGGGGTTATTGCACCCCAAGTGCAGGACCCGGCACTTGGCCTTGTTGAACTTCATGCAGTTGACCTCAGCCCATCGGTGCAGCCTATCCAGATCCTCCTGTAGAGCCTTCCTACCCTCGAGCAGATCGACACACGCACCTAACTTGGTGTCATCTGCAAACTTACTGAGGGTGCACTCGATCCCCTCATCCAGATCATCGATGAAGATATTAAAGAGGACTGGCCCCAGCACCGAGCCCTGGGGGACGCCACTAGTGACCGGCCTCCAACTGGACTTGGCTCCATTCACCACGACTCTTTGGGCCCGGCTATCCAGCCAGTTTCTAACCCAACGAAGCGTGCACCAGTCCAAGCCACGAGCAGCCAGTTTTTTGAGGAGAATGCTGTGGGAGACGGTGTCAAAAGCCTTGCTGAACTCAAGGTAGACCACATCCACAGCCTTTCCCTCGTCCACCCAGCGTGTCACTCTGTCATAGAAGGAGATCAGGTTCATCAAGCAGGACCTGCCTTTCATAAACCCATGCTGACTGGGCCTGATCGCCTGCTTGCCCTGCAAGTGCTGTGTGATGACTCTCAGGAGGATCTGCTCCATGAGCTTCCCTGGCACTGAGGTCAAACTGACAGGCCTGTAGTTTCCCGGGTCTGCCCTCCGGCCCTTCTTGTAGATGGGCGTCACATTTGCTAGCCGCCAGTCAACTGGGACCTCCCCCGATAGCCAGGACTTCTGATAAATGATGGACAGTGGCTTGGCCAGCTCCTCTGCCAGTTCTCTCAGTACCCTCGGGTGGATCCCATCCGGCCCCATCGACTTGTGCACATTCAAGTGCCGTAGGAGGTCACCAACCAGTTCTTCATGGATAGTGAGGGCCACATCCTGCTCCCCATCCCCTTCCACCAGCTCAGGGTACTGAGTATCCAGAGAACAACCAGTATTGCCGCTAAAGACTGAGGCAAAGAAGGCATTGAGCACCTCCACCTTTTCCTCATCTCTTATAACTAAGTTTCCCCCTGTATCCAGTAAAGGATGGAGATTCACCTTAGTCCTCCTTTTTGTGTTGATGTATTTATAGAAACGTTTTTTGTTATCTTTAACGGCAGTAGCCAGATTGAGCTCCAGATGAGCTTTGGCCTTTCTAATTTTGTCCCTGCACAGCCTCACTACATCCTTAAAGTCCTCCCTAGTGGCCTGCCCACTTTTCCAAAGCTTATAAACCCTCTTTTTTCTCCTAAGATCAAGCCACAATTCTCTGTTGAGCCAGGCTGGTCTTCTTCCCCGCCAGCTCGTCTTTGGGCACGTGGGGACAGACCGTTCCTATGCCCTTAAGATTTCCCTCTTGAAGAGCGCCCAGCCTTCCTGGACCCCTCTGCCCTTCAGAACCGCCTCCCAAGGGACTCCACCAACTAGTGTCCTGAGCAGCTCAAAGTCAGCCCTCTGAAAGTCCAATACAGCGGTTTTACTGGTCCCCTTCCTGGCCTCGCCAAGAATAGTGAACTCCACCATTTCGTGGTCACTCTGCCCAAGACAGCTCCCGACAATCACGTCCTCCACCAGTCCTTCTCTGTTTGTGAAGAGAAGGTCTAGCAGGGCACCATCCCTGGTAGGTTCACTAACCAGCTGCGTCAGGAAGCTATCTTCCACGCTCTCCAGAAACCTCCTAGACTGCTTTCTCTGGGCTGTGTTGTGCTTCCAGGATATGTCAGGGAAGTTGAAGTCCCCCACGAGTACAAAAGCTGACGATTTTGCAACTTCTGTCAGCTGCCTGTAGAGTTCCTCATCCGTCTCCTCATCCTGATTCGGCGGTCTATAGCAGACCCCGACCAGGACACTAGCCTTGTTGTCCCTGCCGATCCTAACCCAAAGGGACTCGACCTTATCATTCCCAGCCTCGAGTTCTACAACCTCGAAAGACTCTCTAATATAGAGAGCCACACCACCACCCCTTCTGTGCTGCCTGTCCCTTCTAAAGAGCTTATAGCCAGGCATTGCATCACTCCAGTCATGAGACTGGTGCCACCACGTCTCCGTGATGGCAACCAAGTCATAGCCTGCCTGCTGCACGATGGCTTCCAGCTCCTCCTGTTTGTTACCCATGCTGCGTGCATTGGTGTAGATGCACTTCAGCTGGGCCATTGCCTTATCCTCCGGCCTTGCCATCATTCCCCCTGGCACAGCCCCAACAATCCTTGCTTCAGCCCCATCCCCCTTCCTACCTAGTTTAAAGAGACTGAACAGGAGACTGAACATGGCTCTTGTGTGCCCAGAATAATTGATTAAACTGGGAAGAAGAACCAGATCACAGACATTTGGATTTGACAATTAGTAGCATTTCCCATCCACAGATCCTAATAGAACAGTTTTCATTTTTTTCCACGGGCAATGGGTTGACCATAACTGTGCTTAGATGAAAAAGTTATTTGTCTCTCTGAGTTGCATGCCATGCTTAGCTTGTGCCTCATATAAAACAGCTGGTGCACTGTGCACTCTTGAAAGCTCCACATATGTATTTGATGTAGCATTATGGGTTTATATTCATACCATCTCTGTTTTGTGAGGACCTCTCCTTCCAGACAAAGGACTAAAGAGCCTAAGTTTAGAAAGAAGAAAGCAGAAAGTGACAGAAACCCTTTCTTATTGCAAGGTAATGAATTTATCAGTGACTCAAATCCACTTACAATGATCTTTTATTTTTGTTATTTTTCTTTAGTCACCAGGAGCCTCATAAAAAAAGTCAGCGTCTGTTTCTCTGACCGTCCATTGAGCATCTGAATGATAACCATTCATCTGTCTCTCTGCATGCATTCACAGCTTAGAGACTGTAATGCAGCAATCATGAGTGGAGCCAATTACTGTAATAGGCTACTCAAGAAAGCTGATAATGGAACTGTGTTTATTTATTTATTTATGTTCAGGACATTTTATTTAAAGTATCAAAAGAAAGTTGCCATCATTAATATTAACCAGGGGCATTTCCAGTTTATTAAATTTTTTGAATGATATTTGCTAGTTCTAATTAGCCAACTGTTTTTAACCTTATAAATTTTAAGGTTTCCTATTAGTCCAGTGAAGGAATTTAATTAGAATATGACATTATTTGATACTGCAGGGAAAATTTAGATTCAGTAGGTAAAATTAAATAATGTAGCCTTAGCCTTTGAAATATTTTTCAAATTATTTAATTAGCCAGTTACAGCTTATTTAAGCTGTACATGTTATTTACCTTGAGATACAATTCCCAGTGGGGTTTGATTCAGGTGATAGGTACTAGGTTTCCTCAGATGTTATTTGGGCTGGGTGACTTTGGTAATCTTAATTGTTGTTAAAAAGGCTTTCTTGAATTACACATCCTATAATACACTTTTTTGGGGGGGAATATTCCTGTACTTGAGTTCAAACTCAAAGTTTCATATGGTTCTCATAAGCATTTTTACTGTAATACAGTAAAGCGTATTTTTAACCTGTTTCTTTCACTCTCTTCATTTTTAAGAGAAGTATCTAAGAAGCCAAATTGTAACTCTAGAGAGAAAACAAAAATAACACTTGAGTTTTACTTCAATGAGTAATTTAGTATGCTGTAAAGAGATTGTATTAATTCCCCTTCCCCCGTAAAAAATCCTTATGCACAGAAAAATGTCCGCTTTCTTCCTAAAGCATTCAAATATAGCCCAGTTTAAGCATCACAAGACAGGTGAGTAGCCAGAATCATAGAGAAAAACAGAAGTCTTTTCTTGCTTTATATAGATTACAATAGGCCATGCTCCTTCACCCTTTAAAAACTCTGGAGAATGTACATAGCAAGAGTGTTTATTATGATATGCTTTTGCTCAAAAAGTTGCCTGAATGTCCTGCACCCTTGTATAGGAATGCTATCCAGCTTTCTGGAGTCACATTCACCTCAGGCTGCTATTCCTGTAATTCAAAATATGATGTTTCTCAAGTAAGTAAGGAAAACAAATAAACACAAACAAACAAAAAATCACATTCTAACCAGGCTTAGACTTCATTCTAAGGTTAAATGAGCAACACAACAAGTCACTGCTAAAAAAAAAAAGCAAAGTAGCTCACTCTGCTCACAAATGCCTTTCTTGCTTAAAAAGTACAAAGAAAGTGCTAAAAAAGAAAAAGGTTGGAAAAGGGTGGGGGTTTAAAGCTGCAGTTCATGAAAGTTGCTGCTGAAGGTATGCAAGAGAAGCATGCAGCTCTATTTCCCCTCAACCTGTAGTGAACTGCATCCTAAAGGTATCATTTCATGTTATTTATAGCTTAGCCTAGCCTGCAAGTTGGTGATAAACAAAAAAAGGTGATCCCATAGTCACCCCTTGTTTAAAATTAACAAGGCTGAGTGTTGTAATCTCCCCTACTTGGCTAATTGCTTGTCATTGCAACGAAGAGTGAAGCTTTTCCTCTCCTTTCAGTGAGACACTGTGTGACATGCTCCTTATGCTTGACCACTTCTGACATCTTGTTCCATCCCCAGGGAGGTGCCTGGTGTCCCCAGTGCCCTGCTCCCAGTGAGGTGCTTAGGCAGGCTCTGGCTGGCAAGGACAGTTAGGTACTTAGAAAAATCTATTCACTACAACGACAGTTCAGGAAGCTATAAGCATGTGTTTTGACATTTTAAATAGTGTAGGTAAAAGAGGGAGAAAGGGAAATAATGAAAATAGGAACTAGCTTCAGCAGATCTGGAAAGAACATATGAAAACATACAGAATGAGAAAAGAAAAAGAAAAAAAAAAAAGAGAAAAAGCAGGTGGTGTTTATCTCTAGTGTTTCTGAGAAATAAGACTAAGATTTGTGCATCAGTCATTATAGGGTTCAGGGTGTTAATGATAAGAACACAAAGTCTAGAGTTTCACTGGTGAATTTCTTAAAGCATTGCAGTTATGTGAAAGTTTCATATTGTTAATTAACTAGGTAAAACAGAAATAAATGTTTTCTTGCATATGTTATAGTCACAACATGCCACTGCTTTAAACTGCAGTGATATTTGCATTTGCCTTTTATAGCATCCCATATACAACACAATCATCTCAGTCTGCCTGTACATGCAAACAAATCAGAAAAGGGATGGCACACAGCTGGAGTTTCACTTCTGGTACTTCACTGATGTGAATGGCAGGATTATGTATCTGACACTCACCAGGATTACAGAAAGATTATTATTATTAAATATATATATATATATTTTTAACTTGGCAAGGTAATAAACAAACAAAAACGAGTGAGGATTTGAGCTTAAGGATCATTCTCTATTGTGATCTGTATCACAAATATCTGAAACAAATCAGTGACAGGTTTTTCCTGGCTAGAGTGTTATAATGTGCTTTCTCTTTGGGGTCGTGCTTAAAGCTGCAATCATACTGACTATAAAACTTTTGTCCTTATGGTTTTCTCAAAGAGGGAGCATGCCCCTCTTATGAGAGGAGGTGCAGGAGATGCTCACTGAAGGACTGTGGAATCAATAAATTGGTTTGCAACAGCAGAGCCTATGTCGTGGTTCCGCTCAAGTGGGCAGTCGAGCTCCACCACAGCCGCTCTCTCACTCCCCCTCCTCAAAAAGGAATGGGGAGAAAATATGTGAAAAGGGCTCAAGGGTTGAGATAAGGACGAGAAAATCATGCAATAATTATTGTAATGGGCAAAACAGACTCAGCATAAGGAGATAGTAAGATTTATTGCTCATTACTAACAAGCTAGAGAAGTGAGAAACAAAGGAAAGAAACCAAAAGCACCTTCCCCCCCCATCCACCCTCTCCCACCTCCTCCCCCCGAGCGGTGCAGGGGAACGGGGGAATGGGGGTTATGGTCAGTCTACAGTGCTTCTTCTCTGCCGCTCCTTCTTGGTCACTCTCGTCCCCTGTGCTGTGGGGTCCCACCCACGGGACACAGTCCTTGATGAACTGATCTGGCGTGGGCTTCCCACAGGCAGCAGCTCTTCCAGAAGTGCTCCAGATATGGGTCCGTACCGCGGGGTCCATCCCTCAGGAGGAAACTGCTCCAACCTGGCTCCCCTACGGGCAGCAGCTCCTGCCAGGTCACCTGCTCCTGCGTGGGCTCCTCTCCACGGGCTACAGGCCCGGCCCGGAATCTGCTCCGGCAGGGGTCTTCCACAGGCGGCAGCCTCCGTCGGTGCAGGGCTACCTGCTCCACCGTGGTCTCCTCCACGGGCTGCAGCGTGGAACCCTGCTCCACCGTGGTACTCTATGGGCTGCAGGGGGACATCCTGCTTCACCATGGTCCTCACCACAGGCCGCAGGGGACTTCTGCTCCGGCGCCTGGAGCACCTCTCCCCCTCCTTCTACACTGACCTTGGCACCTGCAAGGCTGTTTCTCACTCCCTTCACTCTCCCGGCTGCTGTGTGGCGCAGCGTTTTTTTTCCCTGTCTTAAATATGCTCTCACAGAGGCGCAAAACAACATCGCTTATTGTCTCAGCTCTGGAAAACAATGGGGCCCTTCCCAAACATGGGGCAGCTTCTAGATCTTTCTCAC
This sequence comes from Aythya ferina, assembly GCF_964211825.1. NCBI lineage: Eukaryota > Metazoa > Chordata > Aves > Anseriformes > Anatidae > Aythya > Aythya ferina. The sequence continues at coordinate 79,059,920 of NC_140297.1, read as the reverse complement.
AGAAACCACCCCTATGGCCCCCTGCTACCAAAACTTTGCCACGTAAACCCACTACAGCCTACTATATTTAGTTACAGTCAGAGCAGGAGAAAGCAAAGCGTAGGACATTTAGGTGATCTGAGTTACGACGTTTCTTAAGAAAAATCCAAAAAACTAGGTTCTTTTACAATAAGACAATAAGATTAACTTGTTTTGTAAAATGACAAATGCCAACTATATATAAATACACATGCACGAAATATATGCAGCATGTCACAACCCATCTTCGACTCTACTGCATGGTGCTTCACAGCTGGTGGCAATAACACAGGGTAAAGCAGCCCTTTCAGGTAAAATCCATGTTTGAATTTCTCTTTATTAGAGTAAATTGCATATGTAGCAAAACGTGTGCACTGCCTACAGATAAGCTTATGCTGTGCAAAAGGCCACTGATTGACTTTAAAATAGCAATTGAGAATTTCCTTATTTCATTCAAAGAATTCTGAGAAAGACCATTGTAATAGGTAGTAATACCAGGAGACAAGTTTCCCTGCAGACGGAAATGCATGAGCTCAGACTTTGGGTGTATTATTGCCTTCTGTTTTATTTTACTGAATTTTTAAAAAGTAAAATGAACATTTATGAACCCACCAGGAAAGGGAAATGTATATAGAAGGACGCTACATTATACATTATGAATAACTGCAACTCGGAGGGGTTAATGGTTTAGAACTAGCTCTAATAGCCTGTATAAATGCCTACATAGAGAAGGAATTTTTCATGATTTGTAAGAAATTAGATATGCAGTAAAATGAATTGTACATTAATTTAAACATCTGCCTGTGACATACTTCTAAGATCAGTGCTCTACTTATTGGACTTTCCATACAATAGTCTTTGCAAAAAAGGAACCCAGGTAAAATGATTTCAGGCTGAAATCATTTGTCACTAGACCTCAGTAAAACATCTAAATGACATAACCTGCTTTATGAAAATTTTACCTTAGAAATCCACTTTTTTTTTTTTTTTTTTTTTTTATAGTACACCACATTACACATGAAATAACTTCATAGCCCATGTATTTTCTTATTCATGGCCACACAGACTATGTTTCTTACTTGCAATTCTGTAGGATTCATTACAGCAATGACTCTAGTTCCAAATGTGGAAAACTAATCTGAGGATGGCAATTCTAGAGAATGTCAGGTTAGTCTATTTTTCTCATGTGGGTTGTTCAATGGCCTTGTCTCTAGAAATCCATGACATCTACATCTCAAATTTTGATCCAAGAGCTTTGGTACAAGAAGGTAAGACCAGCAGCATCCTACCTATAGCGAATACCATCCAGCATGCCCAGTCTTTCCTCTATAGTTTCTATGAGAAAGCTAACTTCTCCCCAGTCTCCCTCCTGCCCCTTGAAAAGCTTTGCTTTCACTTTGTACAATCATAGAATTGCAGAATATCCCAAATGGGAAGGGACACATGGATCATGGGGTCCAACTCCTGGCTCCACACAGGACCACACAAAACTCAGACCATGTGTCTGAGAGCGTTGTCCAAACGCTTCCTGAACTCCAGCAGGGTTGGTTCCATGACCACCGCCCTGGGCAGCCTGTCCCAGTGCCCGACCACCCTCTGGGCGCAGAGCCTTTCCCTAACCCCCAGCCTGACCTTCCCCTGTCCCAGCTCCATGCCGTTCCCTCGGGTCCTGTCACTGTCCCCAGAGAGCAGAGCTCAGCGCCTGCCCCTCCACTCCCCTCCTGAGGGAGCTGCAGGCCACTATGAGGCCTCCCTTCAGCCTGCTCTGCTCTGGGCTGAACAAACCAAGGGACCTCAGATGGTCCTCGTATGTCTTGCCCTCTAGATCCTACACCATCTTCATAGCCCTCCTTTGGACATTCACCTTTATGTCCTTTTTATGCTGCCCAAACTGCACACAAGATGAGGCCGCACCAGGCAGAGCAGAGCAGAGCAGGACAATCTCTCCTCTTGATCAGCTAGCAGTGCTGTGCCTGATGCATCCAGGACAAGGTTAGCCCTTCTGGCTGCCAGAACTGCCAGAAGCTGTAACAGGCTACTTCTCAGGATGCAGGAAAGCAGAGCATACAGATAGCTTTTAGCACAAGAATGAATTTCATTTTACAATTGGAACTACAAGAATTTTGAATATTGTCTGCATCATAATTTTCTCTAGCTTCAGTGATTATTAATAAAAACCTAGAACAACATTAAGGGCTTAAAGCTATACTCCTATTACTAAAATGCTAGGAAATTCTTAATGATTTCATTTAAAATCAGTTTTCAAGTATATTTAAACAATGCTAGACCAAATCCAGGTCTGCTGAGCATTTTGAGATCAAATGATCACATCTATGAGTGATTTCAATAGATTTTTATGGAGTATAATTGAAGAAAGAATTTGCTGTACCTAAAGTTTATCCTCAAAGTCACGTTGTCATCTCAAAATTTAACTTCAGTTGATGGATTTAGCCAAGATGTTCTGTAGGTGTGAGACTATGCATATGTATGCCAAAAAGCTGGAAAGACTGGAAAGAAAGAAGAAAGGAATACATTGTATGAAACTCCTTTTCCTGAATTTTCTACTTTCTGAATATGAAAGCCTTCCATGGTGTCACATAGCTCTTAGAAACTCTCTGACAGAAAACAGCCCCTGACAAAATGGGTCACGCTGGGCATTAGTGCCGATGTTGATGCTTGTCCATGTGCCTGTCTTCGGTCCTAGCTTGCTGGCCCTACTGCTAACTGTTCAGGACGCCAATTGCCATGGAAGCATGAAGCTCTCCTTGGTTGTCTCTCTTCCTCTCTGCCTTACAGTTTCTCAGCTGTCTGGGCTTCCAGAGATTACGAGAAACCCTGGCTCCTGGGAAAGAGCGATACAGCATGATAAATTCTCCTTCACAAAGAATTACAGCATTTGGAAATTTTGTTGCAAAGTGGAGTAAAATCAATTTGTTATAATTGTGTACTCTCTAATACATATTTCAACTTTTTAATCTGGAATAGAAAAATATGCTTTAAAAATATATAGCCACAAATGATGTGAATGTATATAAGTCCTTAAGACTGAATGTTTTCTATTACTTGCCATGACAGATTCCCTGCTGAGATTAGTAAGTACAGAAGTATTTTATTATGCTTACAGTTTTGTTTCTGTTATGAAACAAGTAAAAGTAAAGATTGCCTATAGTCTCCACAATCTCATTTAGAGTTGGGGGTCCTTGAGCAATTTATGTTTTGTTACTTACAGTTTTCTTTATGCTCAAAGAACAGGCATGCATACTTGACATACAGATGTCAAAAGGATAATCACGTGTTTTTCATTTTACTATGCATACATACATGTATATGTATGTACAGACACATATTGTATTTTTATTCTAATTCCTGCCCTTTATGAGCATTTAAAAAGCTTCAATGTTTAAAGGAAAAAGAAATCAAAGTTATTTTAATGCAGAACATTTTTCACTACAAATCCAGTCCAGTCCAAAACAAACCCCACATCCAACAACCTCACATACTATCAAGTTTATAACTGAATTCAAAATCATCTCTATTTCCCTAAGAATAAGAAAGCAGGCAAATCAGCTGGTGATACAAGTGCCATCTAAGTTTTATTTATTCGTTTGTTTGTATTGTTTTGTTTTCTATTTCTGTTCTGGTTCAGCTAATGTTAAAGCACTTTTACAGCGGTCTTGCTTCTGGAAAGACCTGCAATTCCCATTAAAATTTACATTATTTTACTTATAATTATAGTAGCACTGTGGACAGAAGTCTCAGAGGAATGTACTTTTTATAGGATGTCTATACTTTGAACCTGACAACAGATGTCAATTAATGTTATGAGTACCAATGGTAGGATGGGTTCTGGTATAGGTAGGAAGAGTGAATCCACTTCAGGCTCAAGACAAGCTCTCTGGTTAGGAAGTAGCAGTTTTTTCAGAACATTATCTCTCTATGTTAATTCATTTAATTATGATGATTTATAGTTGATACTGCTTTTGTCTCACCTTGATGGTTGCGAAGACATTATTCACTATGAGCTGCTGTGCCTTTTGTCCAATTTTCTAAGTGTCACTACTAAGAGAAACTATGCAAAACATTTTAATTAATACTGAACATAATCAAAGTGAAGAGAAAAATGCTCATTGCACTACTCCAGGAAAAAAAAAAAAAAAAAAAAAAAAAAAAAAAGAGTTATAATAAATGAACCTCTTCATGTTCACATTTGTAGTAAACCAGTGAACTGTAGAGGTTATTCAAAAAGAATAATTTCAATTTTTAAATTATCTAATTTATGAATATGTAGAACAGTGCTTTATTTATTTATTTTATGATCTATGATCTATGTGTTTATAATGTGTGCTCATTCTGTTCTGTAAATTCTATACTTCCAGAAGAAAAAGTGAAGGAAAAGCACAGAGGACCATAAAAGAAAATATTGAATGTTAGTCGTGATACCAATTTTCTAAATACAGCACTAATAAAGGAATATTCAAATGCTGCCACTGCGATAGAGATCTTCTGACCTTCCATGTACGCATTTTCAGTTCATCTACTACAACTTTCACGTAAAATTTCTGATAGGATTGTTTTGATCAGATTATTTTATCTATGCATTTTTTTTGCTTGATTTTGCCAATAATTTGTCTGACTACTCTGGCATTTATTAGTCTACGTCTGGGAAAGAATTTTAACATAAGTTTCCTACTACCACATTGCCTTTGTGACATGACTTTATATTTTTTTTTACCCAAACCTATGCTTCTTCCTAGAAAGTTGTCAGAGCTGTGACTTGAAATGACCCAAATTTATTGTATATATATAGCCTGAGAGGAAAAACCTTGAACTAGAAGTGCTGCAGCTAGTAATCAGAAGATAAGATTTTTCTCCAGAGTGTCAAGAGTTTTCATTTTTATTCTGTTCCAATTCTTAGAGTGGAATTATAAAGAGTACTGCTACCTTGCAGCTTTCTCAAAAAGCTTTATGTGGAATTTCAAAGTCTGCAGATGTAATCATGATTGTTATTGCCATTGTTTGTTACACCTGTAAGAAGTATCTAAACCCAGTGTATCATCTCTACAAACGTGTCCACAGCACTGTTCAAGCAAAAGATAGACTTTTTTCCTCTCTCTCTCTCCCTCTTTTTTTTTTTTTTTTTTTTTTTTTTTTTTTTTTCCCCAGCTCTAATATAGAAACAAAGCCCACTGGAAGGACTATTTTTGAATGGCTATTTGTAGCACAGCTCAGACTTTTAAAGATCACAATTATTTTTTCGTGACAAATTTGAAACTAATTTGAAGGACTGGGGGTAAAGACAAGGTGGAGACTCATCCTGGAAGAACCTGTTAACACTGTGCCTTCACAGTTTTTCACTGAATGCTGAACTTCTATTAAACTGACTGGAATTGAGAAATGGACCAAATTTTACCTTCTGCATTCCATGACAGTGGAGGTTTTAGAAACTAGAAACCGGTCTATTTAAACAAACACATAATTATGCACACACAGTGCAAAACCGCAAAAACAAGCAAACAAACAAAACAACAAAACAAAAACCCTTAAGCTAACTTTTAAGGTTAAGCAGTCTTTCCTCATTCTTTTTTTTTGTTCTATATTGCTAGTCTTTTCATTTATTTATCTCAATTCCAATATACTCAGCTGGTGGATAGAATCTCTTAGGCTACTTACGACATGAATCTTCATTCTCACAAAATAAAACAAAACAAAACAAAACAAAATAAAATAAAATAAAATAAAATAAAATAAAATAAAATAATAAAATAAAAGTTATTCCTGAACAAATGAATACGAATTATTCATGCTCTACTTCCATGTCAGTCCCCAGTACTTCTCTTCTGCAGCTCTTTTTGTAATGGTACCCCTATCATGCCTGCTTGGGAAGAACAGAGAGATATAATAAATATATATATAATAATATATATATTATAATTATATAGTATATAATATATATATACACACAATATAATTATAATTATACAATATATAATAATAAAGAGAATTTCTCTTCAGTGCAGGTCAGTCCTTTTCTGTCCCACAGTGAATCACTTTCACATACAGGGGAAATCCATAAATCCACTCACTTGTTAATCATGATAAATTTTCTCTATGGATGAAGTCTCAAGCATATCCTGGACTTCTTCTTCATGTTTCATACTTCAATGCGTCTACAAAACTAGGGACAAAGAAGGGATACTCTTAAGAGAGCAAGGAGATGGAAGGATTGAACTTCTGACATGCCCCCAGAATTTTTCTAAACTAGTGTTCTAAGGGGGACCTACATGTGTAAATGCATCATACAAGCTCTATAAATAAATAAATAGATAGATAGATAGATAGATAGATAGATAGATAAAGCATAGATATGTGGTTGTGAAACTGTTTTGCTCACATTGACCTCATAAAAAAAATTACATTCAGAGGAGGTTGGCTTTGTGAATGCAGAACAGCAGTTGCAATGTGAAAGGGAAAAAATGCTGAGCTGTAAAACGGAGGACATACTTCATGAAGAGTCTGAATTTGCCTGGTGCAGAGGCACAAGGATTATATTACTGTGAAAATGACGGGTGATCACTGCCAAATGTTTTTATAAGAATCTTATCAAGCTGGTGGCAATCCTTTCTCTTTGAGGAGGAAAGCACCAAGGCTAACTCAGGGCTGTTGGTAAACTGTAGAAAGTCTCACGCCCATAATCTTAGTTGCTTTAGTCAGTGTACCCTGAAATATTTTCTAGGCTTCACATTAAAGCATGCACTGGACAGAAATACAGTCAATCTTTTTTATTATAATAATTTGCTAAGTAGGCTCTGGACTAGCCAGTTGAAGACCTGATATTCACAGATTCTAGGGTCTATGTATTCATTGCAAATTGAAATGTATTAGGGCAGGCCAGCATTATGACTTTCATTTAACTAACCCCAAACTGGAACATGTAGTAAACACTTCAGCTTAACTGTTAAAAAATGAATTTAGGGAAAAAAAAAAAAAAGAAAAAAAAAAAAAGAAAAAAAAAAGAAAAAAAAAAAAGGACAAACTTTAAATAACATCATTTAGTCAAAAAAATTAGTTAATTTATTTTAGATGTTCACTAAAACATCAGTACACAAAGATTTCATTGAATACATGTTACAAGGCAATTTTTTCAACAGATTACACCTTTTTCTCTTTTTGAATTAAAATGCAGCCAGCAGTGTTCCTTATTAATATTTCAGAAAGTGTTTGAAACATCTGCATATTATTTTGGTCTAAAAGTAGGATTCAATAATGTAAAAATGAATTAAGTTCAATATATCATATATAGTTTTGCATATGTGGGATTTTTTGTATGCATAAATAAAACATGCCCTCAGTAAGAAAAGAAAGTAAATACTACTATATTTTGGAAAGGAGTGTTTGTACCTAACTTCTCAATGCAGTAACTCATGCCATAGAAGAACTATATGCAATATTGTTGAATAGCTTTTTCAGAGTTCATGGGGAACAGACGAGGCACAAATAGTTGAGTACAGCAACATGATGATGAGGTTTGGAAAGGTTTATGGTAGTGTCTGTTCTTAGGCATTTACTGTAGTGGAGATAAACTCAATTTATACCTGTAGGGTGTCAATTGCACTACAGCTGGCCAGACTGTTCCCAGATATCTGATTTAATAATCAGGTAAAGATAAAAATAGAGGGAGGAAAGAGAATGCAGTCCGAAGACTAGAGGCATAGGGCATGACTGAAACACAGTTCAATATTTGTTTAATATTTGTTCAATTGTTAAGACAAACAAGATTAAAACTGATGATATGCTGGCCAGTGATTGTGATATGAGGAAACAATGTTTCAAATAAAACATTTACTGTAGCAGTTAATAGCTAGAAGAAAGAGTCAGGACAAGATGAGGATGAGAACATGAGAAAGAGGCCACAGATAGCATTATGGTAATTAGTAATGCATATCAGAATGACTGCTAATGGGACAAATCTCCAAAGAGAGAAAGACGAGAGTTTTTTACTTAGCCTAGGGTAATTAAAAGGAAGCAGACTGATGTTCCTGTTCAGCACAAACCTACTGTTTTAGCTGAGGCAAATCCATATTTATGCACCTGCCTAAACAACTTCCACCTCTCCCACCCAACACATCTCTTCCAGAGATTCCATTAAGGGAGAAGACAGATGTGACTGTGAGAGACAGAGGGAGAGGCTAAGAAAATCTATTTGGAGCAGAGTCATACATGACTTTAGCAAAAATGTAAAGTCATGTATGACTCTGCTCCTTTTCACATTTATAAAACTTTCTATGGTAGTAAAAAATGCTATTGAAGTGAAAGCAGAACAAGCTCATTACTGCCATCTTTTGATTCACTGATGATAATTTTTGTCAATCTTCCATCTGGTCCAAAATAGAGCCAAATAATGAGGTGGGTAAAGGAAAAGAAAGTATACATCCAAGATGCTACCACCCATATGGAAAACAAAGTCTTTTGTGGACTTTGATTGCCATCTTTTGGTGGAGGACATAATGGACCTGACAGTTGCACAGAGAAGAAGAGCAGGTAACACACACCATCATTTTTCATTTCCTTTTCAAAGTGATTTAGGATGGATTGTCCTCAAGTTACTGCACCTACTTGCAGTGACTACATCTATGTAATTCAGATGCCACACCAGAAAGATATGCTTTTGTTCTGAAAATGCCACATTCTTGCAATAAGCATAAGGTTTCAATTAAAAGGTGACAGCAATTTTTGTTTTATAATCAGGATGTGCAGCCTATTCTTTTGAGAAATATGGAGAAGAGATGAAGTAAGGAAAATACAAAGGAAGCACTACTGGACTGCAAAGACTTGTGTGCTTCCAAATAACTATTTTGAGATGCAGAAGATAAAAATATTTTTTTTTTTTTTTAAAAAAGACACTTTATTAGTGTCTTCAGTTGCAATTCACCCCATCTTAAAATACGCAGTGAAATATTATTTGAGTCAAAAGGTGTTGTTCATTTGTAATTCATTTTTAATTAAGTACATAAACTTAAATTAAGCATTTTCTAGAATCAGAGTATATTTCTATCTTAGTTTTCATAGTACATTATTACTTTGTGTCACTTTTCACCCTGATTACATCAAGCAGCCCAAAGTTCAGACCTGACTCTGCCTCTCTGATAATTCATTTTGCCTAGGAAAACAATGAGGAAGATGCCTAATATGTTTATCAGCAGATTCCCAAGAATGACAGCAAAATATTTAATGAGACCTACAGATAAGGTCTATGCATTTATTTTTATTTTCATTTTTTCCCACAAAAGAGACTACTAATTATCAGAAAATTAAAGGACACATTAAAAATAGGATGTTTTGGAAACGTACTCTCCTTACAAATTTATTATAAACTGATGTCCTTGAAAGGAAATAAATCACAGCTTAAAAGGTTTTTGAGTTCTATTTTCTATTTTATTGCTTTATGTTATTATTATGCCTTTTCAAGTTTATCGTTCCATGTTTTCAGTGTGTTAAATCATTACCTAATTCAGTGTTTCTAATCAATAGTTCTTTTGTAATACAAAGGTTTCTCATATCAGAAAACCTTACACAAATCGCTATAATTCTATTAATCGGTTAAGCAGGTAATTTCAGGAAAAGTAATTTAAATATGTTCTCATGTAAATATGTGCCTCTGGATAACGTAGCAATTCAACACTATAATCTATTGGAGACAATAGGTCTTTCCTTGATGAAAATCTTAACTTACCAAAGAACACAGCAAATGTCAAAACTACCTCAAAATTCTTTGCAGGAATACTGCACTGGAGATTGTCTTGATGGCAGGAGAAGGAAAGATACTATGCTGCTAGTTTCAGTTCTACCGTTATAAAGCTTGCCTGGGGTACTTTGAAAGTGCCCTAGCCAGAAATCATGTGTTATTTCCCCAACAAACATATATACCATATACATATACAACATATATATACATATACAACATAAACATATATAAACAGAGTATACCTCTGTTCATTACCTGACTTTGAAACCTTACTAATTTAAATGCTACAATTACATAAAGTTATATGACTGCTTCTGGAAGACTATAATCTGTATTATAACAGAAATTACTTTTTCTAATTTGGGAGTTCATGTTATGCAATATTTTGCCCTGAGGGTAGCAGGTTCAACAACTTCAGTACAGAGTAATGTTTGTCCAAGATGACAATGGTAAAATTGTGTCCTTCCTGAATGCAAATTGGTACCTGGACCATACAGTGGCACTTGTGTGTTCTGCAGAAAACTCCATTATACCGTCTCAACTGTGCCCTATTGCACCTGGAGTAATTGTGATATTCAGTGCCCTTTTTAGCCTGAGTTTTTTTTTTTTTTTTTTTTTTCTGCAAATTATGTAAAATCAATTTTAAAGGATTAATTTATACACTTTTATGTAGTGTTTGCAAACACAGCAATGATATGCAAATTAATGTAAATCACTTGTTTGTATGCACAGTAGAGACTACCTAAATCTCATTTTTCAGGCAGCAGGAGGGAAGAAGGAAGGAGTGGTAACAAGCTGACCTAGAGGCTCCTCACTGAAAAATAAGCCATTTGACAATAGGGGTTAAAAAGTAAAATAATAAAATAAATAAATAAAAAAAAAAAAGATACATAATTTTGGATTTTACCCAAAACAATAGGAATAAGCAATAAAGAAGCTACTGGCCTGTTTTATAGAATGAGATTCACCATGGAAATTGTTAGGTATTTCCCAAGTGCATCCTGTTAATATTTGATATTGAATAAAAAAAGCTCTAAAATGCTTTACCTTTTTATTCTAATAAAATGACTGAATTAATTATATTGTAAGAAAAAAAAAAAAAAAAAGCAAAAGTTTGTTTTGCTTCTATATCGAACAGTAAATATTTATTTTAATTTCTCTAGGGACTGGATTTGGCACTGCATTTTTGAATCATCTGTGACTTAAAAGAACCCACTGGCTTTGAGAGACTTTCATTTGTTGAAAACCGTTGTATATAGTTGGTCATAAGTTTCCCTCCAGGATGTTAAGTTTTTCAGTAAACTCTTTACACATCTTCCTTTATACACCACTCAATCAGTACATAGGGGACTTAAAATGTACATAATTTATCTGAAAGTTTATACCAGATAAAGGTTAGAATAAAAGTCACTACTCAAGAATCTTGAAAACCCATGATCACTATCCATTACCCACTAACTATTTTGCAAAGTGTATAAAGATATAAGGAAACACAAGGAAAATGAATAGGTAATGTGCAAATGCATCAAACTTGGACCTTGTTCCCAAGCATGTGACATGCTGGTCATTTATTCCTAAGAACATTAGTCTGCTTCTCCATGAAATAACACTCTTTAAATATATTCCTATCTTTCATGTGATATTTGCCAATAAATTATCTAAGGCTTATTTTCCTTTCCTTCCTCCTATCCGCCATCCTCAAAGCATGTAGCAATCAGAGTTAGATGTACATTCAAATGTGACTGTCAGCAAGATTTCCCCATTTCAATTTATTTGCCTGCATAAATAATTTTGATTTGATTACAAATTCTGATTTTCTCTATGTTCCAGAAAAAAAGGCAAGCAAATGTAAAATACTCTGTGAACAGGATAGAAAAGCTATAGATCCCATAAGTTTGTGCATGAACAGGAGTGCTGATTTGTAGATTTGAAAAAAATACTTCTACCATGAAATGCTGAAACATGAATCTAGAAACTCTGTGTTAGTGGAGTTCTTTATTTTCTTTAAAGAAACATCAAATATTGTAACCTAGTACCTACATCATTATATTTGGATTGCTCCTTACATTTCAAAAAGTGAGATATTTTGATGCTTTTATTCTTTCTTTACTAAGACCTTACTCTGGAAGTGTAAGCAGTTAATGAATTGGCCTGTACTCAAGCACACATGAATAGTAACATACTGGCAAAACACAACATCACAGCATAACTCCAAAAATATTAATGTTAAATAGTATTTGACAATGTTTTAATGGTCAGAGTTAATTGTCAGCCACATTTGAAGAGGAAGGAAACTAAAATGATGTTGAAATGTTGAATTAAGTTTGATCAGTTCATAAATCAGCAAACATTCTGGTATGGGATGGGCAGCTTGCAAAGAGTTAACATGTTCTTAGTGCTTTGTATTTCTAAATTACTTTTAGAAAGTAATATCCATATTGTACCTTGAAGGAAGGCCTAAGCAGTAAACTTTAACGGCTGCCTGAGTTGGCAATCATTTCATAGAGACAAGACACTGCAGTAGAAATTGCTCTATAAATAAGATCCCTTACAGAAGAATTAAAATGAAATTCATATTATTGATGTTCACTAGGAGCTATAAAAAACACAGGAGAGCCAGGAAGTGGCACTTGTTTCAAATCACTGTCAGAAGCACCTGAAGGACACCCTCAAAGTCAGTTTGATCAATGACGATGAATACATTGGTCCAGCTTTCTCTGAAATTCTAACACATTTGGAAGCCTTCAGGAAATATATCTGGCAGATGGAAATAGGGCAGATATGAGATATCCCTACTACAAAGCTTTTCTGATGACCATTAATCCAGAAATCTGCCCTGCCTTACTGGAGCAAAGTCTCTAAATTCTTCCTTGTCTCTTCCTCATCTCTGTCTGTTTATGGGGCTTGGGATCCCCCCTTGTCCTTATCTCATTGATATAAGCTTTCTGAAGAGTGAACACTTTGTCTGGTTTGAAGGGAGATGGCAATCATGCTGTCTGAACAAGAGTTATGATCTTCACTTCTAAAACATTTATTTTGGTAGCAGTGTCAAGAAAGAATATGTTTGTAAAATGGTTGCACTGGATCTCTGATCTCTGTGGCTGGATGCTAATAGTCTGTGAGCATTTACACAAAACTGTCAGTACTGGAAAAATGTCACTTGAAAGTTTAAAGGTTTAAACTGTAAATCTGATGGAGACGATGGCTACAGGTAGGTGGAGATGGTGGCGGGAAAAGATTGAAAAGTATATACTACTTGTTTGAATGAAGGCTTCTATATATCACAGAAGAGGCAGAGAGGAATGGAGAAGAAATCAAATTGCTGGAACCAATGTCAGAAGCAAAAAGAGTCCAAACCAGAAAACAAGAAATGATATATCATTACCTAAGCTGAATTGGATTACTGGAGCTCTTCCATTAAAGTCATGATTTGTTCTCTGTAATGTAGTCTTCTCTTCAGACAGCACAAACCATGAGCAAAATATTCTGAACTACTACAGCATATGGCACTTTGTGAATGGAATGATTGATGTTCTGCAGCTAGAACTGACGTTGATGGCACTGCACAGCAAGAGGAACCTTCAAATGTTTGAATTTTGTTTAAAATAACATTTATTTTTATTTGCTGCTTTTTTGAAAATGATTTTCAGTCAACTTCACACCTATGAAAGTGACAGATTAATGTCACCAGGGCTATCAATCTGCCATTATTGCACATAATAGATATGGCCCTGTCATCTACCATAGCTATGAACTTTAACCACGCTCCTTATAGGTGACAGGATAGTTTCAAAATTGCTCAAGTACTTGCTCTAATGCCTGAGGAGGATGTAGGGAAGTGTATTCAGAATACCAGACCTGATCAACAAGACTAAAACAATCAGACCAGAATAAGTTGTTTACTTTTACAGTCTGTCTGTCATTTCTGTCTGTTCTTCTCTTTGCTGATTATTAGAGAAAAGAACAGATAGTCATAATAGCTCAAACATTTTAAATATGAGAATATGAGTATTGAAATGGTTAAGATATTTAATTAAAAGTGTTTTCCTTTTATATTTTCCAGTATCTAAAAATGTAACATATGGTTTGTTCTTTTTTTTTTTTTTTTTTTTTTTTTATATAATTGCAATTCTAAAAATTAACTCTTTTATTTTGAAAACATTGTGTATTTTTGACCACTGAAATAACATATGTTTACTGTCTATATTTCTTCACACTGTTTTGTTATTGTTGCTGCTGTTCTTTTCCCTGAAAATGTTTCATTTGAATTCAGGCTCCCTGAGAGCTGTAAAACCCTTCCCATGAACTTTCGCTCATAGAATACACACACAACATGGATTTCAGCATAATACATCTTCCCCTGAAACTCTTGTTCCTGAATTTGGCAAGTATAGATAAAAAATAGTGAGCAGTCAAATAAATGGTAACATCTTAATTACAAAATGCCTTGGATGGGACTTAAACATATCTCTAAAAGTTTTGCTAGGGCCTAAATTAGGGCCTAAAAGAACTTGGTTCTACTAATAAGGATGCTACTAAAAATATTAATTAGTATTAATTTTGGCAACATAGTCCCTGAAAACTGCTTCTTAACTCATACACTTGGTATATGCCAGACAGAGAAAGGCAGCAACAGCTTTCAGTTCCCTCTGCCTCATAGTATGCACTCTCAGTACTAGCAGCTATACTCTTACTATTGTGCATTAAACAGTCTCCAGTCAATAGGCTGACAGCTGACAGCTATGAACTGACAACTATGCTATATATTTCTCCATTAGCTGAAGCTGGCTTTAACGGATATATGTACAAGCAAAGAAAACTGAAAACATTTGAACTCTGCAATTTTATGTACCACTGAAACAGGAGCAAAGAATTCCTATTTATCCTAGGCTTTCTAATGTTGGAATTAAATATGTCATTCTGCAGCTACATCTCCCTCACCGCTGATACACTGGGAAAGTATAATATTTAAGACTCAAACAAATAACTTAATGATTCAAGGCAAAATCAGTGATTTGTATTGAAAGAATCAAGCTCATTCATGTTCTGAACGTTCTTCCAAGAGCATTTAATTCCTTGAGAAAAAGAAAACTTTGACATGAATGACAGAAAGTAGTTAAGTTCAAGTATAGATTTCATCATCATGCTTCATTACTTTAAGAATAGTAAGTACTGTATGAGGTTTCCAAAGTTGGTTTATTTTGCACATTAGTCACAACCATGCTCTTTTCAATAGGACAATTAAATAGACCATTAGTCATTTTATAGGGTATTTATTCACCAGCCAAGAGGAAATTGTTATTCTGTTCTGAGATGAGCTGGGTAATTCCTGCCAGATAAAATCAGAAACCTTCTTTGGAGATGTGTGCACATCCAAATTCACACCTTCAATTAATTCCAGCAGCAAGGTTTATTACCCTGTCCTTATAGAGTGCTTAAGTACCTACACAGTAAAGTTCCTTTCAACTCCGTAGCAAATTGGATGCTGGATCACAGAACTTGCCTCTCAGGAAAGTCACTACAAAAGCTAAGGTCAATTAAGTTCAATTTGGCTTAGCTTACAGATTCACCTTTAGTTCAGCTAAAATGACAGCAATTCACAAACCCAATTCTCTTTAAAGTATGGTTTTAAAGATGCCTGGCATCCTCATACTTCTCCTGTAGAGAAGTAAAATTTCACACTCCCTGAGTTTATTTCTTCAGCCACAGTGAGTCTAGCTGCCGCTTTGCAAGTCCACGACTAGAAGATTGAAACAAACTTTAAGCAGCAGGTATATGTGAAATATCCATGTACGTTGGTAGACTGTACAACTAACTGAAGAAGAACATATTCAAGCCTGACACTCAGCAGACAAAAACAAGTAAAGTGCCTCCTATAAGTACTTCTTTTTCATGGAGAAAGTTCATCAAATACATTTGGAGTGCTTTGGTTGTATCTGTTACAACCCAGTTTAGACAGCGCTGATCTGAAAGGAAGGAAAGAAAAGTAAGAACGGAAAGAAAGGGATTGCAGTGGAAGAAGACAGAAACAGCATTCAGGTGAGAGCTATGGTAAGAAAGTGCTCTGGCAGCCTTGACAATTTGAGATACTGGCTTCAGCCCTCCAGCAAAGCTAAGGTTGCAGGTGGTTTGAAACAACATACATTGCCACATTATTCCAGAGAATCTATAACCTAGGCTGAGGTCCACAAGTACACTCGTGTTAGTGAAACTGAAGAATAAATCACACCATCAGAACAAAATTAAGAACACCTGATTTGTACTTAATTTAGTAAATTAGGTCATCTTAAAAGTGTATATTTCATTTCTCTGAGTTAAGCCTAAACTAATATTTCAAAATATAATATCTTAATAAGTTTGATTATCAGATATACTTTATTAGAGGGAAGCTTAGTTTCTAGTTAACAGCCCTCTCTTCTTCAAAGCACCAGCAACATTTAGGTGGACTTGTGCATCAAAATCATCAACAATAGGTCATGCACATGTTGAGAGAAAACTGGCACGTAATTCTAATAATAATCAAAGGAATTAATCCTCAAAATTTCATCTCACTGACATGAATTCTACCCCCATGAGTCTGCTATATTCCTTGCAGCATTTTATAGATAATTATTCTTGATCTACTTTCATGACCTACTGAGTTCCATTCCTTTAACTTTTTTTTTTTTTTTTTTCCCTCAGACTAAGTCTTTCCCTATATTTGCTGCTTGTGTACTTCTTTCAAAATATTTTTTTTTTTTTTTTTGTATGAGCTGCATACACACGCTGATGAAAAAAGTTTAGTGAAACTTAAACACAAATACAGAGGCACTGAACATTTAGGCTTTGTTCTTACAAAAGGTAACATCTGAGAGCAGAAGCTATAATCAATGTCACAAGGGCGGACCAACAACTGAATTGTGATGTCTTGAGAATCATGTGTTTACTCAAACCTTTTAACAAAAAGTCATCAGTAATTTCTTTATTTCATCAGTGCACTGATGAAACTGTTGAAGAATCCATTCACCTTGCCCTACAGCCAGGTCTATTTGTCTAAATGAGATGGAGGCAGGCTCCCAAAACTTTACTGATGGAAAAACCTTACATCATGGAATCAGATGTGTTAGTTTCAGTTTCATCCCTTAGGGACCATGAGTCACCATTACATTAAGTACCACGTTATTCTTGCGCTACATTTTTTAACTATAATAGCAGATTATAAAGGTGAGCAAAAATGGTAAAACTGATGACAAATGGATTTTCCTGTATGGTTCATTAAAATACAGGTCATTCAAGTATCTTGCTATGGATGTTGAATAGGTGAAAATATGTAAGATAGGCAAATCAAAACTGATTATAGGAGCTGCTGAAGAAATATGAGTAAGATAAAAACTGACATGAAAAGTTAATTTAAGCAGTGAGTCTGTTTTAAGACCATTGGTCTTAAATGATCTTTTAAGACCACTATGTGGAGATAATCTAATAATTGTTTTTTAACTTGCTGCAGTCTGACCTCTAGCTTATGCATACATTTTGACAATTGACTTTAGGTAGCTTGAATACTAATGAAAATATCTTTGTATCTCAGTTCAGGGTGTGCCACAAAGCCACTGAAGCAACTAAAAACTAAAAAGCTAAGTTGTTTGATAACAAGTGCACACAGACACTATGCACAGAACCAGACAGACTGGTATTCAGGACAGGAGCAAGAATGGACTCCACAATGTCTCCCTTTTTCCAGGTATCTGAGCCTGAGCAACAGAAGGAATAGTCATTTCATGAGCTTAGCACAGAGGTCACAGCTCCTGAGAGCAACACAGAACTGTCTGGAAGCCTAACTTGCTTGAGTTGTTACTTGACGAACTAGACCTACCAAAGTTGACAGAACTGCTTCCAGCACTAGGAGGATTACTAGTACTAACTACTCAATACATCATCTAGCTAGCATAAATATAGTTTAGCTATTTACATACAGATTAACCCTTTGACTGTGCTGTGGACATGCCCTAATTTATCTGGTGGTGATGGTAGCAGCAGGTGTCTAGCATTTGTAATATTCCTTGCACAATCCCACTATTGAAAAAAGAAATGTGATACATTTTGGGAACTATCAACTCCAGGAGTCCTCCTGCACTTCTTAAAATATAAAGCATACATTTGTTCTCCCCTCACTTTCTTCTATAGTATCACCATCTAAGTATTGCTATATGGTACAGAATGAATGTCAAGTGCTCCCCATTTATAAGGGATATAGATTTGAAGTGCTAATATTCCATTGACATTTCCAAAGAATAGTGCTGATTGGTATTGCATCCAAGAAGCATCTTTTAAACACTAGAGCAAAGGGGACATCAACAATGACAGTACTCAAACATAAAATTTTGACAGCATGGGACAACAAAGATTATTCCTTCTTCAAGCCACAGAAAGTTCAGCTTGGAACCCAAGGGTACATAACACCACTGAAGAATTTCTTAGATTTTCACTTCTCACACACTGTCATTTTTTCTACCTGCAGGCAACATCATCAGCACCTTATTATTTCTTCTCCTGTTACGTTGACCCCTCATTTCTCTGTATTTTCTAATCTATAGATATTTTTCTTAAATACTCTCCAAATAACTTTGTTTTGTCAACCTTGTCCTTAAAGATGGAGAAAATCCAAACTAATCATCAGATCAAATTAGCAGATCTATGGATAATAACAAAGGGAACAAAGCTGACTACAGCTGATTTTTTCTTCCTACTAGGTTGAGCAAACTGTTTCATTGCTCTACTCCTCCTAACCATAGGACATGTATCTGAGAAGTGCAGATAAGATAAATGCAATAATTTCTTCCTAATCCTGTTTCCTTTGTTCCTATGATGAACTGCCTGGATATAGCATCTGACATCACAGACAACCATGTCATTTAATCCCTTTCATAAATTTATCAAGCACCATTATAAAAGTATTTAGGCCTCTTGATCCTGCTATTCTTATTTCACTCAAAACCATCACAGCTCTTTTCACTGACTCATTTCTCATCCTCATTTCACTCACAGCCGGTTTTTACCCATTTGATCTCTTGCCCAATATTGTATACTGGTAAATAAGGTGAAGTGATAAGCATGAAGTAGGAAAATTAGCTATGTTAATTAAGAACAGAGAACCATTCTGTCCAGAATGTTATACTAAAGCCTGCTCCTTGAAAGCCTGCTGGGTGGTATGTCTATTCTGTTTGTGAAATACTAGGATCAGCTTATGTAGATCAGTGTCTCACATTGTTGTGTTTTTTTTTTTCAAGTGTAACCTGTAGAACCTTGCATGTGACAAGAATTACACACATTATGGATGAAACCAGCTTATGGACTTCTAAATTAGAACTATTTATTTTTGTTTTAAAGGCAACAACTAGACCAAGATTTTCTTGAATCGTTATGTTCCTTTTTCATAGCATATACATATAGCCATCTCATCATCATTTAATATACAAAGTTCCTGCTCTTTACATTAACTGAGAATAGCTTTCTTTTAATAGAGTCATTTTACACTCATTGTTAAGTACATGACTTTGCATTTGTACAGTTAAATTTTGTCTGTTTTCTATTACTTATCTCTTCAAGATTGCTCCATTAACATCACTCTGAGTTGATGCTTACACTCAGTAATACCTGTTGCAGTCTTACTTGTTGTCTGTCTTCTTTGTATACTTCTATTCCCCTTCTTGTTTAAAAATAACTTCTTATTCATCACCATGTTGAATACTTCATGGAAGCTCTAACAGATAAGATGACTGTGAAACAGTCCATCTTCTCTAAGAAAGCTGTAAGGTCAATCTAATACTATTTTGCTAATGCGTATCACACACACATCAAACCTTTTTCATTTGACTCAATTGCTATAATAAATATTTCCTTTAAGATTTATTCTAATTGCATGGCCAAGGTCATTATGACAGTCCTGTAGCTGCCTCAGTCATTTTCTTTCATTTCCATTCAACCAGTACAATTTCTGAGCATCAATATTTTTTTTTTCTTCCAAAAAATTATTCCATAGTGATTTTAGTCAGAATGACATAACAAATCATCATTGTTCCCTAAAAGATGTTTTCTCCCCTTCATTGAAATACTAATCCCTCTGAGTATTAGCAGCCCTGATTTGGAGAAATTCAGGCATCTTTTACAGTTAAGTTGTTAGTATCTCAGTCAAGCTGATTTCATAACAGCTATACACACATGGTGTTATCAGTGTGAACTCCAATCTGTAGGATAGGATATTTGTAAGCATTACATGATTATCTTACTTTATCAGAATATATATTTTTTAATCAATAATCAGAGTAATAATCCCTTTTCCTTATTTTTCCTTATGATATGTTTGTAAAGCTTTTTACAAATTTTTATTTTTATTTAATTTTAATTTTTATTTTTTTTAAATACCCTTTGCATGTTGGATACACTGCTGCCACTCACTGTTTCATTAAAGTTATCAAAAAGAACTTCATTAGCTATGATGACCAAGAGTATCCACACTAAACTATTTCTAGAACTGTCCTGTTACCGATATATTGTGGGGAAAAAAAATACCAATAATGTTGCAATTTCTGGTTGTATTAATCTCTCTAGTAAAATACCTAAGTCTCTATTTATCTTCAGCCCTTGAGGCTTGTGGAGAATTCTTGTAACACCACCAAAAAAAAGCTGCTTCTATCACTTTCCCCCAAAGTAACTGATAGAGTGTCTGTTTATGCCATTCTGTCTTATTTTACTTCTTTACAGTTTGTCACATCATTACCAATGCTGTCATTCCATTGCATCTTTCAATATTCATTCCTTAATATCATGCAGCTTTAAAGCCTTGTGTTCCAGTCATGTTATTAGATACTGTAGGCAGCAATAAAAAGCATATGAATTGATGTGAAACACATATAGATGTGTATATGTGTATATATGACCATATATATTAGTGGTCAGAACTGGTTAGTATTAATAAAACTATAAAGTAGTTGCATGGAACTAGAATCTAGGGTTGTGAAAGTATGTATAATCAAAGGTAAAGCAAATCTAAAGTAAATCAAAAAGTTGAGGTCACATGCACAGAATATGCAATGGATTGAGAATAAATCAAAATTGAAAAAAAAAAAAATAATTCTGTATTGATGTTTAAGTAATTTTTAAAGCTGTACTTGTCTGTTGCTCAGAGTTTGTTTTATATCTACACCCAACAGTTTTTAGCCTGAACGTCAACAAGAAAATAAAATAGAAATTAAGAAATTAATGAAATTTACCTGAGGACACAATAGCTTCTTTGATGTCATTTAGACAGGAATGGATTTTTTCCCCCAAAGTGGTGTTTTAAGCACTACCAGGATCAAAGCAGGAATCACTTGATAAAATACTTCTGTTTCTAGGATGCTCAGACTAATTACTTTAACAATCCTACAAATATCTACTGTATCAGAATGCCCCTCAGGGCTTTGGATGGAGATTCAGACACCTGGCATCTCTTTAGACCACAAGTATAACCCAGACACATAATCTTCAAAAGAGATGCTATTAACATTGCAGTATCTAATTTATTAACATCAGTAAGCTATTCCTCAATCTGGGTTTCTGTAATTCTCAGAGCCTGCATTTCACAGAATAACAAAATCATCTAGGTTGGAAGAGACCTCCAAGATCACCAAATCCAACTTCTGACCTAACACTAACAAGTCCTCCACTAAATCATATCACTAAGCTCTACATCTAAACGTCTTTTAAAGACTTCCAGGGATGGTGACTCCACCACTTCCCTGGGCAGCCCATTCCAATGCCTAACAACCCTTTCAGTAAAGAAGTTCTTCCTAACATCCAACCTAAACCTCCCCTGGCATAACTTTAGCCCATTCCCCCTTGTCCTGTCACCAGGCACAAGGGAGAATAGACCAAACCTCACCTCGCCACAGCCTCCTTTAAGGTACCTGTAGAGTGCAATAAGGTCACCCCGAGCCTTCTGTTTTTCAGGCTGAACAATCCCAGCGTCCTCAGCCACTCCTTGTAAGCCTGTTGCTCCCCACTCCTGACAGATGCATTTGAATGAGATCCCCTCTTCTGCCATGACTTATAGAATCATAGAATCATTAATGTTAGTCATAGAATCATTAATCTTGGAAAAGACCTCCAAGATCATCTGGTCCAACCATCCCCCTACTACCAATGTACCACTAAACCACATCCCTAAGCACCATGTCCAACCTTTCCTTAAACACCCCCAGGGACAGTGACTGTACCACCTCCCCGGGCAACCCGTTCCAATGCCTGAGTGCTCTTTCTGAGAAGAAATTTCTCCTAATTTCCAACCTGAACCTACCCTGGAGCAACTGAGGCCACTCCCTCTTGCATGCTCCTGCAGCATCTGCTACTAGCTGCCCAGGTGACCTCCTGAGCTAGCAAGGAAGGGCATGGAGGAGATCTTGCCTCACAGAACTTCACCAAGTTTCTGGTCTCAGATCTTTAAAGAATAACTCCTTCTTTTTCCTATATGTTACTGAAAACTTCTAAAACTTCTTAGCTAACCAAACATCACCCAAAATCACTATGTATTTTCCATCCTCTAGCTACCTTACTGGGTGTGCAAAATATTCTAATGGACACTGGATCCCACCTAGTCTAAACTCAACAGATCAGTAATCATTTGCAGGGTTCTTAATTCTGTAATTTATAAAGTAGAGGGTTATAAAGTAGGCCTCTCTGAGGCCTAGTAAGAGGCATTATGAAATACTTAATTGTCCATCTTCAGTGCCCTCAAAATTCCATCTGCTTTAATACATACACACTGGTTTCTAGTCAGATCAGCATAATGCTCAAATTCTCAATGGGCATCCTTCAACCTGCTTCATCAGTCTTTCTCTGGTTAACAACACTTAACTGTTTAAAAATATACTTTATTCACCATTTTCAACTTATTTATAAAGCTTTCTTTTCACAGAAGTCAAACAAAAGAATTAAACTTCATCTGAGAACTGCCTAAACTGATAGCAATGACTACAAACAGGGCTGAATGTCTACACAGTCTTATAGAAGCACTCAGCGTTCTCATTAAAATCTAACCCAGCACAGTTCAGCCACTGTCCATAGGAAGTCAAGAACAATGGGTAGCAGCTGAATTTCACATATACTTTATTTCTTAGGATAACTCCCATGTATTCAAATAGCAACATTTTGAGGAAGATACCATAATTCTACTCAATTAAAATTATAGTTTTCTGTTGAAGTAGGCCTTTAAAATTTCAATGATGGAGCTGTTGATCCTGCCAAGTTTTTAGGTATTTAGAAGGTATTGTATAACGTTACACCAATTCTAAGTGCTTCTAGTGACATTTTCCTCACACATGGGAAAAAAAAAATATATCCGATCATTTCTATTAGTGCTGGAAAGACACTTGAAGAGATAGTGTACAGTGAGTCTTCAAACACTTATGATTGACACCATTTAGTGGATGCTGAGTGCTGTGTATCCTTTTAACACCTCATCATTCTGCAGTGGTATTGACATATTCAAAAATTATTGCAGATTCTTTTTATTGCTTAAACATTCAGTGGTGCTAACAGTACCTTTGTACGTTTGCCTTGTTCATGCCATACACTTATAAGATTAGTATGACACTTGAGAACTGCTTAAATCCACTCTACAACCATAAAAGGATAAAGAAAAGCATGTTAGTTTTTTCAAGACTCCTTCAGTTGCATCTGCTTCTGCCCTTGCCAGTCTTTCTTTCTCTTTCTCATACTTGTTCTTTGTCAAAAAGTAAACTGGTATTTTTGATATTCACTCAGTAAGCTAAGGGCTCACATTTAAAGAATAGCATTTCTTTAAATTAGAAAAAAACAAAACAAAACAAAACACAATAGCAACAAAACACAAAGCAGTAACTTTTCACTAAAAGCATAGCAAAACAGAGCTTCAATTCCAAAATTTTTTTCTTTTTTTGCCATCTCCTACTCAGAATATCACCTTTGGAGACTTTTGTCATAACCTGCTGCTTGAATCCCCACAATATTTAGTCTGAATTCTTCAAAGATCCTACATATTCCATCTATGTGTCACATGGGCTTTGGTGTCCTGCTAGGTTATCTTTCTATTCTTCATTTCAAGGGACAGTCCTACCAAAAACATTATAATTCTTTAGAGCACAACCAAAATCCTCACACCTTTGGCCTAACTGTCCTCCCCTCCCCTCCCCTCCCCTCCCCTCCCCTCCCCTCCCCTCCCCTCCCCTCCCCTCCCCTCCCCTCCCCTCCCCTCCCCTCCCCTCCCCTCCCCTCCCCTCCCCTCCCCTCCCCTCCCCTCCCCTCCCCTCCCCTCCCCTCCCCTTCCCTCCCCTCCCCTCCCAGCCCCTCTCCTTCCCTCTCCCAAAAACTGAAGCTACATGTCTCCTTGTTTCATTTTCGATCCTTTCACCATCTAGTCTCCATCCCTTTAGGTACTTAGTTCTAAGCCTTCCTCATCTGTATAGCATCTGTGTGTGAAGATTTTTCTCACCCACTTTGTCAGAAGTATCTCAACACTATCCAGTAGACCTTGTTCCTTGAAGAGGCTCACATGATCACAAATTCAAAGCACAATCTATAATACCAGCCAGCTATTGACCTGCAGGATGTAACCCTTCCTACCTGAGCCTTACCATCATTTCCCATCAGGATCAAGGAAAACACCACCTGCCCAACACCAATGCCCTTCACTGTAGCAACAACACCCCTGTACACCCCCAAGCCTTTGATCTGATCAAAGTCTTCCTTGGCATGAATGAGCGGCAAATCATTACTTATCATAATATCATATTAACACAAAGTCCATGAATATTGTACTAAACAGTGTATATAAAATGTTCAAAGCTGAAAGCCTAATCTAAGAAAGGACAGTATAGAAAGATAGATAGGAGACTATAAAGAAATGATTGAGAACTTTCTACTATAATATGCACTGATCAAAGCACACAGAATGGTCTAAAACATGCCCAACTTTTATTTGTTTGCATGATGATAAAAGAGAGTTTGGGGTAGGAATTTGAAAGAGGATAATTGGGAAAAGAAAAAAGAGAAAAAAAAAAAGATAGATGGGGATGTCTATACAAACGTGGGAGTAGAATGCATTGCGAAAATGCAGGAATTTACTTGGTTGAAAAGGGAGGAAGACTGGAAAAAGGATTCCTCCCTATAAATGAAGGGGGACTGAGAGATGGGCAAAAGGATGACACTAAGCTAGGAAGAATAAAGCTGTAGCTTCATTGACTGTGGAATATAAATCGGTGAAGGATTCCAGAGAGAGTTTTGACATGCCCAAAGAAAAAGCTCAAGAAAGAAAAGGAAAAAA
Organism: Aythya ferina; assembly: GCF_964211825.1. Taxonomy (NCBI): domain Eukaryota; kingdom Metazoa; phylum Chordata; class Aves; order Anseriformes; family Anatidae; genus Aythya; species Aythya ferina. The sequence continues at coordinate 79,034,844 of NC_140297.1, read as the reverse complement.
AAATCTTCATAGCAACATTCTGGGCAAAAGTATACAAAGTTTTATTTGCTAGGACTGTAGATAGTTTGTCGTAAAAATGCAAGATGTAACAAGAAGGTGCAGTATACGCAATAATTTTATTTGTACAGGTGAAGAGAAAAGGCTTCACTGAAGTTACATAACCTTTCTCATATCTATCCAAATTTCTAAAACTCTAAAACTGCAAGTCAAAGTCTAAAGTGAAATGAACAGAGTGGAGTGGCAGCTAGTTTTTTTTTTTTTTTTTTTTTTTTAATATAATTATGTGTGGATTGTGTGATTTAATTAGGCAGATATTTGGCTGTAGGATGAAAAGACTATATTTGATGAATCCATGCAAAGTAGTTTTCATAATTTTTTGAATTATATATTTTTTTAACTTCTGACAAGCATGTAATTTGTGACATTTTAAGTATATAGTGAGACTTAAAAAACAGTGGATTGCATACATAGTATGACTATTTTCTTGTGCAATTAATGCAATGTAATTAATTCCACAAATTCCAGTTTGAAGCACTTGCAATAAATATTTAATCAAACTGACTATAATCAAGCATCTTTTTAAGTGTTTCTAAGTTTTTACATCAAAGGTCATTTTTTAAGTAAGGAAAGATTTTTTTTTTAGACAAAACATACTGTAGCAGCCCCAAAACTATGATTTTCATCTCAGTGAATCCTGGGATATACAGGCAGTCAGAATTTTTAGGACAATGGTAACTAAATATCTGTCTGAGTCAGTTGCAAGGGATTGCTACTTTCTGTACTACTTCATTATGATCAAGTTCCAGCAATACCCATGATAGAAGGTTTTTCTTTTTGTGAAAATGATCATTGCTGTAACAGTGATAGGAGAAGTTCCAGAGTGATTTCTACCTACTGTGTATATAAACTGCTAAGGAAGCCTATTCATCAGCAGCCACGACTTTTGACTCTTCCCCCCAGCAATCAACCAACTCTGAATAAGAGGTAACAAAGCCCCACAGACTACTATACAGAATAGAAAGACTTAATAACATCTCTGCAGACTCTTAAAACCATGGATGCATGAGGAGTGATTTAGAAGCAACCTCTCTAAAGAAAACGGAAAATATCTAAGGGAACTCTGAACTATCAGCTTCCCAGCAGTCAGTGAGCCAGTGAGTATTAGACCTGTGTGGGAAGGGACCAACACTTATCTGTAGATATGTAATTTGGAATGCTTGTTTTGGTGTACTTTGTCACATTGATGGCATTTTCAGTAACATTACCTTGTTTATGATCCCTCATGTGACAAGACGCAGCATAGCGGAGGAGGATGAGGTCTCAGCAACCTAATTCAGCATATTTTGAGAGCAGCAAAACAACATAAAACCTCTATTCTGATGATTATTATTTCTGTATTCACAGCTGTGGTTTTGAATGTAGACAGCTGGGTGAATACGTTCTATGCAGACTGTGTATTTTCTTTTTGTACTTTCATTCAGACAGAATTTGGGTGTTGCCACATTTAACAAAAGCCTGTAAAATGTGTTTATGAATGTGCCAATTTTGCTAGTGTACAGGAGGTGCAGGCGCCCATGGGTGCGGGTGCGTCTGCTTTGTTGCCACAGCACGGGGCGATGCTGGGACTGCCCCATGCCGGCTCCAACAGCCCCACAGCAGGGCACGGCTGGGCCCAGCAGCCAAGATGGTGGCGCCTCACCTCAGGGACAGCCTGGGGAAGGGAAGAGGGCACAGCGCTGCCTGGCAGCCAGCACAAAGAAAGGGGGAGAAACAGCCCTGCTGGCACCAGGGGAGAGGAGGAGGAGGGCAGGAGGGGCTCCAGGCTCCAGAGCAGAGATCCCCCTGTGGCCCCTGGGCAGGAGGCTGTGCTGGAACAGGGCACAGTGTGAGGAGGAAGTGGGAATAGAGAGGGGCTCTCAGGGACTGACACCAGCTCTGGGCCCAGGCCCTGCATGACTTGCTTGGGGGCAGGAGGTGGACTGGTCAGGAATGAAGGGGTGAAGGTGGCATGGGAAGGTGGAGGGTGTCAGAGGGAAGGTCCTTGTTTCTCACCCTACCACTCTGAGTTTAGTTGCCAATAAAATAAACTAGTCATCCCCAACTTGACTCGGTTTTGCCCATGACAGGAACTGGTGAGCGCTGTCCCTGTCTCAAGCCGTAAGATTTTTCACCTTATTTTCTCCACTGGTCCTGCTGAGGAGAGGGAGTGAGAGGGCAGCTGGGTGGGCACCTGGCAGCCAGTTGAAGTCAACCCACAACAATCATGTCCCAGCTCATCAAGAATCTGTTTCATTATGAAAATATAGTGCATTAACAAAATTATTTGTTAAAACTGATTTCTGATCACACCTTGCCTATATTCTGTTCAGAACTAACATCTGGAATCAGCTTCATTTTTATTTTATTTTATTTTATTTTTTTATGTTGAGTTACTCATTGATAAAATCATTCTAACTACATGTATTACTCACAAATATATCCCTTTCTTCCTCCAGAAAATATCTCAGTTTTGTCAGATTTATCTTAGTTGATTTTAAGTTTTGTTTAACACTGAAGTGAAATTGGTTACTAGGAAGAATACCAGCTAATCAAAGTTCTGGAGATTGTTGTGTTTGGCTGAAAAAAAAAAAACAAACACAACATGGTAATAGAATAGAATTGGACATATTCAATGGGACAGATTCATTAACATCTGTTCTTGCAGTCTGTCTTTCCTTGTTTGTTCCCCCTGTTGCAAAATCTTCTCCCTTATATATTATTTCTTGGAAGAGACAGATCAAATACATAAAAGGTGTTTTCTGTAGCTTGGGAGGAAGACACACTGATGCAGTTAGATGTCCTCAGTCTAAAACAGTACAGCTGCATTTGATGGAGTCATTCGGAGTAGTTCTCTCCATAATGCATTTGCAAAGAAAGTTACTGTCCATGACCAAAATAAATTTTTATTTATTGCAATGTCCATTAAAAAAAAAATAAATAAATTTGAAGCACAAAACCAAGAAAACACTACAGGAAAAAACATTCTGCAGCTCTCTGAATGTTATAAATAGGGCATGGATATATTCAGCATAGGCTTTTTCAGTGCTCTGACCTGATTGGAAAAAATTCAAATTCAGTCGTGCCTGAGTGAGACTGTCAGCTCTACACTACTGCAGAAATGTAACAATAGTTGAATGGAAGTTGGCAATTATAAACCCTGTAGGATAGTCCCTTAATATTTTCAATGTTTTAGTGTATTTTGTTGTTGTTTATTGTTTTTGTTTTGTTTTGTTTTTAAGTTGAAGCCGTGTTGCAATATGCTAATACTGGGACAATGACAAATGGTGCCTGTAGCAGCTGCTTTCCTCAGTAGCTGGACTGAGCCATGGAGCTTATTCTGACACAGATCATCTCTGTCTCCAAATTCAACACCTTAGACCAGCAAGACAGTTAAAAAAGTTTAAAAAAACAGTTAAAAAAAAAAACAGGAGATGCTTGACAATCAGCATCTCCTTAGGTCCTGCTGATTTAAATTTAAAAGATTAGCCTATGAAAGCTATAACAAGGACATGATCTACTTAAGTAACAATACAAACAGAAATGTTGTCTGTTTACACGTTGCTGAATACAGACCAGTAGTTTTAACAGTTCATGCAGGAGCCTGTGAGACATATCTTCACTGCTCATGATATCTAGGCTAGCTAGATTCAAGCTGAAGTGGATTTGCCTGTAAAAGTTAAAAGATTAGCTTTATTCAGCCTCATTAAAAAGGTGCAGCGCATGAACAAATGCTTTACTGAGAAGGGACTGATATAAGAGGACTTTAGAGTTAAAAATAGAGAAATAAGAGTCCACCAGAAGACTGCAAGGCAGTAAATTATTTGATTTTTTTACAAGCAAACACTTACCATTCTATCACGATAATCACAGTTTTACCACTGTAGCTTGTTTTTGCTAGAGAGGTGGTGCATGCAAGATACTCAAGTCATATGGGTACCACAGTCAGGCTGCAGCTGGACACCTGGTGATGCTACCACTGGAAGGGATGTACGCAGCTGTAACTCATCCTACCCCAATCCTCTCAATTCCTTCTTTGCTTTGGGTGTTGCACATCTGTGGGGCTGTATGGTAAATTGGCTGGGGAGAGTGTTCCTGCTGCAAATACCTAGATAACTATCAGAACAATGTGTTCTCAGAATACCTCGGTAATATCATTTATGATGTTAATTCTAGAAGGAGTGTAGGCAGCATTTTTAAAAATTGAATAGCCAGCTGTCAAGCCACTGTACTTCTTGTAAACAGTGTCTTCTCTAAGACCTACACTACTTTGTGCTAGAGAATCAGCACATGGCACATTACAGAATATGCTTTGTCCAGCATCAACTGTGACCTCCACTCCTAAGAGCATTTGGAATAGAAGCTTTTATTGGCAGAAGTCCCTCTCCTTATATCCCTGAATAACAGTCAAGTATCCAGCAATAGTCATGTAGGCCTGGCCTCAGACCCCAACACCGGAATTTAACCAGGGTAACACATATTTTTTTTCTTGTAAAAGAAACACCCTTTGTTTATGGCGTAATGATTTGCAAAGCTACACTTAAGATGTAAGTGTGGCTTTATGGAACACCTTCAAAAAGAGAAAGCCTTACCCCAAAGAATTTAGTAAGAAAATTAATCCCTGGCAAAATATTAAATCATTAGGTTACATGAGTGAGGGAGAGAGAAGGAATCTGTACAAGGATGAATATAAACCAAGAAACCTCCAGCCTTAAAACTGCCCCATGAAAACAAGAAAGATTTTTCATGTTATAAGAAACTGTGTTTGGATAGTCTGTGTGTGATATTTTTCCTGTTCTATAGTAAGAATGTAGGTAATAATTCATCCCAGTATTGGACTTTGTAGTGCTAGAACAAGCTGCTCCAGGAATGATATGAAAAGCCTTGTCACAAATGCACAACTTGCTTATGGTAGAAGCTATGTTGTTGTCCTTTCACTCAGAAGTTAACTTATTCCTGCATGTAACACTTGCAATTTAAAAACATCTTCAATTTATATAAAATATTGAGCAGTTTGTTGTGTAAGAACCTAGCATTTTTTCAACCAGTATCTACAAAGTGATTGTCATAGTTGTTCCTTTAACATCCATCCAAATGCAACAATTTGTAATGCAAACTTTCCACTGAAATGAAGAGAGAGCTTGAAGAAATGAGATTTCTGACTCACATATTTACCTCCTAGAAATTAAGAAGGTCAAAGACAGATTAGTATTTAATATTCAAATTAAATGTCATAACTATAAATATGTAAACACTGTTAGTAAAGTTCTGCATTTTATCTCAGGCTGGGGTGTAAGTATTGATGTAGGTTTAACACACATCATCATTTATTTTTAAAATATCATTAAAAATATTACTACTACTGTATGGGGAAAAACAGATTGGGATTCTTCTTTTTCTAACTAGCTGTTTTAAAAATCTTAGCCAACATGAAGTAATGGTACTAGATAAAGCTGGACTGCTTAAAGACCTGCCTTGCACCTTGGAATTATACATGGTTTCTTAGAAATACATTCTTAAAAAGAAATGTGTTGAAAGCAAATGTGCGGTATGTCAAAAAAAAAGGAAGATAGTCCAGTAGATATATGTTGTGTATAATATCTGAACTTGCATCAGTAAGGAATCCCCCGTGCCTGATAACAATACTGACACTACACATTTGCTTAAACAGCCATAAAATAGTTGTTCCATTGAGTGAAAACTGTTGATGAATATTTAAAGGTCTGATCTGATCTCTGCACTACCTTGTTACATTGAGAAGACAGAACTCTTTCATGGCCAGGTTAGTATCTTCACCTCCAGATATGATCAGTCCTGCATGGCTATATATGGCTGAATTGATCAAAATGAGCAGATAAGGTAAGTAAAGCCATTACTGTGTAGGAACAAGTACAAGAGAGACAACCAATACAGTTTATCCAAATGCAGGACACCTAACAGCTTTCTATTCCATATGTAAAAAAAAAAAAAAAAAAAAAAAAAGTTTAATACTAGAATACTTAAAGTCCATTTAGGCCCAGATAAACAACAAGAAAAATATAATTTTTCTCAACTCAAAACTACTTTGTTGGTTTCCCTTTTGTGAAAATACGTCAGGTCTTAGCAGAGACACATCACAAAATTTGAAGGTAAAGGGTAACAACATCACAGCTGTGCAAAGAACACAAAATGCTTTCAATTAGCAATCAAATTTGTAATAAAAACTGAATATATGAGCATCCAACATTTTGCTAGTCCCACTAATGTACATTACTGTTATGATGGTTAAGTAATTCCTGTCTCAGATGTGAAATTAGTGACACACAGTGAATGGATGGACCTAAAATGCTATTCTCAAAAATGGGGGAAATACATTGTCACGCCATACAGATATCAAAATCCTTATTAGAAATCAAATATTAACTCCATATCACTTGAACAGACTGCCACAAATAATTTGAAACCTTGTTTTATCCAAAATTTTTGTAACTTTCATAGGTATTCTAGCATTTTTGCTACAGTGCACATTTAGGAGACAAAATTGTGACATTCTCTGGCAGGATAGGTTCAAGCAGTCAGGAAACATCAGCTGGAAAGTGAGAGATTTCTACATTACTTTTATTAAATCTTGTGACTTGTTTATCTGTTTAATATAACATAATTCCATTTGCTCCAAAAATATCTCTTGGAAGTGTGTAACAGACAAGCAATGGATACTAAGGCATGTGTTACACTGACATATTTGGTTTAGGACAGAAGGCAATCAGAAATCAGTGATAACTGTCTAGGGTTTTCTAGGAAAAACAAACAAACAAACAAAAACCCAAACACACACACACACACACAAACAAAACAAAACAAAACAAAATAAAACAAATGAACAAAAAAAACATAAATGCATAGTTCCACCTGATTTTCTCTTTTTCTCTAAAAATGTAATGAGTTGCAATCAATTTTGAAATCCCCCACCCTACTTTGTTGTTTTATATAAAAAGTGCATTTTTATTGTGCAACTTTACTATGCAACAACTAGTTCAGTTATCTTATGGACTGAACTGCAGTGGGGGTGATAAGAAAATTATTAAAGCAAAGTTGAGTGATTGAGGACAGCAGGAATACCTTCAGCTAGATTTTAGTGCCAGAGAAAATGTGAAATGACCTTTTCTGTATGCCTAAAGGAGGAAAATTGCTTCAGGGGTGTGTTTTAGGGAACTCAGCAACACTTTACTTGGTGGTGATGGGTTCCACCCTTCCAAGTCATGTGATAAACTCCAGCAGAAGTTATACGGTAAGCAGAGGGCTTTTTGATGAAGACTAAGGGGAGCTGGTGTGGAGCCAAAGGAAGAAACAGTCTGCAGAGTCATGAGAGGGAGACCTCCCATCAAAGCATCCCTGACCTGGAGGCCTGGGCTCCTGCAGAAGTCCACCTGAGGCAAGAATAGGAAGATGCAAGAAGATCAGTGAAGCAAGGAAATTTATGTGTCATTTATCACTATGCATGTCTGACCAATGCCAAAGGTGGTATTTTGGGTATACAAGGATTTCTTTGCTCTGTATCCCCAGAGTGCCCAGCTTCCTACTGTAAGGGAAGCAAGGGAGGAATAACACTAAGGCAATGGCACCAGACTGCTTAGGCTTCAAGATCTGATTTTCTGTGAAAGGGTAACAGAGATATGTTCTCTCTGTAGGATGTATCTTTGGTCACACCTGAGGGGTATGCTGATTCTTTCCACAAGTTTGCTGTTGTGGGATAGAGAAGAGTCAGGCTAGTGAACTTGCATAGTGTGATCATCATCATAACAATCAGGATATTGAGGATGGTCTTGCAAATATGCATGGTCTGACATGAATCTTTGGAGACATGGGATGGTAATGAAGTAGAAGTAACACATAACTCTATATGAATCTATATTTCACTGAAATATATATATACAGATATATATCTATATATCGTCTATATTTCACTGAAAGATCAGTCAATATGAATTTGATATGCAGAACTAAAAGCTGTTAAAAACAAGGTTTGAGGAGGATCCAAAAATTGATTTAGGTAAGGGAAAAAGTGCGCTACCATGAGAAGCTGGAGAACTTCAGTTCATGTAGTTCCTCAAACAAAATGCCAATAAATGCTAGATTGCATCCTATAGTATGAAGAAACATACCTGCTTGTAATGTCTTCATTGTACTGAGTCAGAAAGTAAGGTAGGGTACCTAGGAAAGTGTGAACAGCAGATATGATGTCAGAATACTTACAATATTATAACTACTAGTCTTTTAGAATGTTTTTGTTTTTAACCAGGTAAGAAATTTTGGTTCTGGCAATAACAGGAGCAGATAAATGAAAACCACAAAGATGACGCTGCAGTTTTATATTCTGGTGAAACAAAGTTTTCAGCATCTGAAAGATCAAGTGAAATGACAAAGTGCTACCATTGGTGCAGAAATTTTTCTTCCTTTTACATTAGAAGACAGTAAATTGGATTCACATTAAATTACAGAAAGCAATGTAATGACTCAGTCAGTTGTTTTACATTCAATTGCAAGAGATGATGCATGTTGGGATGTGTGACAAAAGGGATGCAAAAGGTCAGACCGCATGATATGGATATTCCCACATGTCAGGCACATGAGAGGAAATCAGGAAATTACATGAGTCCAGGTTCTCTCTGGAGACAACATTCTCTCTGAGATGCTACACATTGTTCCTTCTCCATGCACCAGGTTTAATTTGTCAGTAGGTCAATTTGCTCTATCTGGAAGGGGACAGAAATTGTAACTGAACTGGAAGAGCAAACCTAGAGATTAGGCAATATGAGAGAGATACAGATGTGTGTATTCTGCATATGCTTAAATCTTGATGTATCTGAAAATAGGTTTCTCTTTTCTCTCTATGATACAATAACAGAATTTCTGTGGGCATGTGTTGGGTCTGTCTGGGATGGAGTCACCTTTCCCTGCAGCAGCCCACACAGTGCTGTGCTCTGCACTCATAGCTGGAACAGCACTGATATCACTCCAGTGTTGTGTCTATTGCTGCATAGTGCTGGCACAGTATCAGGACTCCCTCCAAGCCCCCAAGAGCCAGCAGGCTGGGGGTGAGCAAGTGATAGGGAGGAGACATCGCCAGGGCAGCTGACCTAAACCAACCAAAGGGATATTCCATAACACCTGATGTCACACTCAGCAATAAAAAGGGGAGCTCTCGTGGGGGAAGAGGCTGTCCTCCTGAACAACCGCTACACATTTTGAGGCCCTGCTTCCCAGGACATGGCCAAACATCACTCATTGATGGGAAGTAAAGAATAACTTTTTTTTTTTTTTTTTCCTTTCTCTCTGTGCTTCTGTGCAGACTTATTGTTTGTTTCTTTTTCTCCCCATTCCTTTTCCCTTTAATTAAATAATTTTCATCTCAAACCTTGAGCTCTTTGTGTTGTATTTCTTCCCTTTCCTCTTTGAGGAGCGGATGAAGTGAGGGAGCAGTTGTGGTGGAGCTCGGCTGCCCACCCGAGTAAAACCACCACAGGGCATCAGCAGGAAAGGAAATCTTGTCATACCCTCTATTATCCCAGTACACATTACCAAATAACTATGGTAATTACACTCTGAATCAGCCAGCTTTGGTGCAGGGAATTGCCCCTTTATTCTATTTATGTCATTATAGAAGCAAGAAGATACCTGTATTAGTTTAACTCAACTTAGAAGCTTGTTCCCATCAGATTTCCTATGCTGTGGAACTTCTGTGTTTTCACACAAAAAGTCTATGGTTCTGTTTGGAGCATTACTCCAGAGAAACCTGCCAGATTTCCTATTTCTGTACACATGACCAAACTGCTCTGTCATCCTTCAGAACGCTGGATCATCAAGAAGTTTTAAAACAAATTTGGCATATCAGACCTATGAAATATCAATTAAAAAATGAAAGAATAATTATAAACTATTCAAACAAAGATTAAAAAATATTTTTAACCTTTACATACCCCTGGAACTTTATAGTTCATAGCTCCTGGATTTTGGTGACCTTTCTACAAGGAAAGGGATTTTTTCTTTAACAGAAAGTTTGGAGTTTAAATGAAAAATGACCATAAGAAATTCTTACCTTTTCTTTTCCCACCTTCTGTTGCTTTTTCTCCACTTGAAAAAAAATGGATTAGTAAAGAAAGTAACACAGAACTGTCCTCTTCTGTGTTTAGTCAAGTATCTAAATTTGTTCTTGGGGATTTTCAGAAGAAAATACATAAATCAATGAAGAAATTTTTGTAGATACAGCTTGAAAAACTCTCTATTATGATTAGGGAGAACAATAAATGAATATTGATTGTTAAACACTTCAGATGATGATTTCATCTTCAAAAAACATTGACGAAAATTGCCTGAAAATGAAGGAGCGTGAGTGGCATTTCATTCAAGCTCTATCCAACAAAGTTTAGGTGTCGGCAGATGACTAAGTTGGTGGAGATAATAACAATGCAATCAATGGAATCTAGAAAACAAGGCTGCTGGCCAAATGTAGATGACTACTTTAAGATGAGCTGAATATCTCCTCTGGTGCTACTGAGTAGCTCTCCAGTGACCATCATGGGTGCTTGGTTTCCTACATCTAAATGTAGGAAATTCCACCTGATAAATGTACTCGGTGTATTCATATGGGGGCAAATGCAGATAAATGCAACTTCATCCAAGTTCCTCCCTGCATGAGTCAAGCTCCAGTGCAGAAATTTAATTGTGATTGCAGGCACAGACCCCAGAAAATACTCATACCCAATGTCACTTCCTTGTGTCCAGTTGCCTTTGAATATGGACAGAAAAGCAGGTGTCTGTACTTTATTGAAACATACTTGTAACGAGCTACTATAGCCTTGCTCTCTAGTTCACCACAAATACAAGATTTTACTGCCGGAGACTACATTACATATTCAGTGTGCATACCTCACTGCATCTCCTGAAGAGCTCATCTTGCAGTGTGGGTCACTGAGACATAGCTTTCAGCTGCTCATTGAATCCTCTGACTCATAAGTCCACTTTCTCACTGCTGTTTCGTGGTTCTGGTGTCAACCTGATAGCTGATGCTGAAGCTGAGAAACTAGAGAGAACTGTTTTCAGTTAGGTCTTGATATCTGTACTACTAACTGATAACAGGAGTTCAGCTGTAGGACCCTAGATACGGATGAGGCTATCAGCTGAAGAGCAAAGTTCAACACAGGAGAAGAGGAGCAAATGGGACTATTTTAACTTCCTCTTTTCTCCTCCATTTGACAATGCCAATTGCCAAAAGTGTTTGTGATGGTTTTGGCTCGGGTAATTTTCTTCACAGTAGATTTTATGGTGCTATGTTTGGATTTGTGACCAAAACATTGTTGATAACAGTTATATTCTAGTTGTTCCTGAGCAATGCTTACACAGCATTAAGTACCCTTCTGTTTCTCACAATCACGCTGCCCCACAAGTGAGGAGGCTGAAGATGAACAAGAAGCTGGGAGGGGACACACACAGAGTAGCAGGCCGAAACTGGCTGAAGTGATATCCCATACCATATGATGTTTTGCATTGCAGTAAAATCTAGGGGAAATGAGAAGGAATTGGTGTATGTGTGTGTGTGTGTGTGTGAACAGGACACAACACAACACATTCAAAGATAAGGTGTTTGTCTTTCCAAGCATGATGAACCCTACTTTCCTGGAATCAGTTAAACATTTGCCTGCCAACTGTAGTGAATGAATGCTATGCACAGTTTTTGCTTTACCTATTAAGCTGTCTTTATCCCAATCCATGAATGTTCTCACTTTTATCTGTCTGATTCTCTGCTCCATCCTGCTGGAGGCAGTGAGATGCTGCGTGGTGCTTAGTTGCCTACCAGGGTTAAACCACAATAGTGGTTATAAAATATTATAAACACTTCTCATTTAAATTGCATGATAAACATATGCACACACACATACACTCCCTAGACCTGGCCCATCCTCAGCTGCTGGGTACCCTGTGTTATTGTGATTGCTCACTGTATGAGAAGACAGAAAAAACAAATCTGTTATGACAAACATGTTAATAAGCATAAGTCATGCTTTGGAGCTCTGAATCCACAAATCAACTGTTACAAGATATAAAGAATTTAAGTTATAATTATGATGTAAGAAGGAAAATATAGTTACAGTTTTGGTGTAGCTGGGTATCAAGGCTGTGCCTATGTACACGTGCAGCCAGAAAGCTGCAGAAAAGCGTATGATACAGTTTTAAGAAGGTCTCTTAAATTTCAGTCATTCACAGAGTCATCTAGGCAGCTCATGCTTCTTCAAGACAAACTGACAGGCACAACCTATATGTTTCAGTGTTTACTTCAACTTAGACTGGGCAACAAGATGCTGGAGTGCAGCCCCACAGAGAGGGATCTGGGGGTTGTGGTTGACAGCAAGTTGAATATGAGCCAGCACTATGCCCTGGCAGCCAGGAGGGCCAACCATATTCTGGTGTGCATCAAGCACAGCATCGCTAGTCGGTCGAGGGAAGTGATTGTCCCTCTCTACTCTGTGCTGGTGAGGCCTCACCTCGAGTACTGTGTGCAGTTCTGGGCACCACAGTATGAAAAGGATGTAAAACTCTTGGAGACCATCCAGAGGAGGGCGACGAAGATGGTGAAGGGCCTAGAGGGGAGGACCTATGAGGAGTGGCTGAAGTCACTTGGCCTGTTCAGCCTGGAGGAGGCTGAAGGGAGACCTCATCATGGTCTACAGATTCCTCGTGAGGGGGTAGAGAGGCAGGCGCTAACCTATTCTCCTTAATCACCAGTGATAGGACCCACGGGAATTGTATCAAGCTGAGGCAGGGGAGGTTTAGGCTGGACATCAGGAAGAGGTTCTTCATTGAGTGTGTGGTCTCAGACTGGAACAGGCTCCCTGGGGAAGTAGTCACTGCACCAAGCCTGTTGGAGTTTAAGAAGCATTTGGACTGTGCACTTAGTCACATGGTCTAAAGTCCCTTCCAACTCGGGATATTCTGTGATTCTATGATTCTATGATTCTATGATTCTATGATTCTATTCCAGCCTGGGTGGAGAATCATCTCCTCCCCGTCCCCCCCCCCCCCCCCCCCCAAGTGCGTTTTCCTTCAGATTTCATGAAAAAGACCATGGATGCCTGAACAACAACAACAAGAAAATGTTTACAAACACTAAGAACAAATGCTGTCTATACTACACAAAGTATAAAACATGTATAGCCAAAAACACAGATTCACCTATGCAGACAAGGCTTTGCTAAAGGCTTGTTACTTCCTTCCCTTATGCAGAATTTCAGTTTTTCAGATGCCTTGTATTGGCTTACTTCATTTCCTCCTGAAGTGTTTGTTTTAGAACTAAATTATTTTGACTGAAGTTAACAAAGCCAATTTGTAAACTTATCCATCTCAAAATATTTAATTTGTGTTATGTCTTCTTGAGAACCAGCTTCTATAAAATAATTAGGAAGAACAGAGAAAAAATGTGACAGTCCTAGTTATATCTACAGTTAAATGGTGTCATTTCTCATTCTGAGATTTGCCATTTATATGTTTTAAGAGTCAACAGTTATGTGGAAAAAGAGTGACTTCTATGCCAATTTTTATTTGAATGAATTGAGATACACACTAGTAGATAGAACACTTTATGAATGTGTCTTTTTTATGCTATAGTATGTGTCTTGGAAATTTCACAAAAATTATGCCATCTGGTTATCCATTTGCTTGTTATCAGCCATACAGTGAGGGAAAAATGTAGTTTGTTCGGCCTCACTAGATTCAAACTAAATCAAAAGTGCAATTCATTTGATCTAGTATAGTACAATATGTCTGCTGGGATTGATTAAAGTAAAAATACCAAGTGCTGTACTCCTATAATATATTTCATCATTAAAGATGTTTAATTTATTTCTTTGAATATAATATAAAGATAACAGACAAAGCCATTGTGTCACATGAAATCCTTCTCAACAATATTTATAAATACTGAACACAGTGAAAAAAAATGAAAATGCCTATGAATTAGCAGACATACAAAATAAATTATATATGCTGGAGTGTCTAACATGCTCTAACAGACTTTGGAATTTTTATTTTAAATCACTACTGAACAGGTGTTCATGATACAAAAGATAAAAAAAAATTCAACCTCATTTATATGAATATCATACAGCATTATTCATGCTACCTATTATCCATAACTGAAAGAGAGCATTTATTGGCAGAATTATAGATTAACTACTGAGCAGATGAAGATTTTTATAGTGCCACTGATATGCTGCAGCATATCCACTGTAGATCAGATCTGACATACAAAACAACTGTTTTGTTTCAAATGTCAAATTCTTAACATTGGAATCATCTGTACTCATGACAAACTTTTCATAACCAAGGATTTCTGAAGTAGTTAGGCTTTGAAAAACATCATGAAGTAGTTCTCAAATTCACATTTTACAAGCATATGTTAGTTAGGACGGTATTCACCTCACAAAGTTTTAGCCATCCAAAAGCTGTTGCCCAACCCCAGCTAGGTAAGGTTCAATTAAAAAATCAATCAATGAATAAACAAATGAAACAACACAGACTTTTAAAAGGTAATTATTTTGGGTCATTTGAAAAAGTTGATATAAAAATAATTATTTGGGATCTTTGATTTGATTAGAATCAAATTTATGAACTAGGACTGTGGCAATGTTATTTACCTCCTTTTACTTTTAGCAATGCAGAGAGGACATACGCCTGGAATATCAAAAGTTAAGGGTCAAATTTATTTTTTGTTTAGATTAGAGAGAAGTTCTTGGAAAAGTTTTTTTCACCCAGTTACAGAGTTCCTGTAGGTTGAACTCTAAGCTATAATTCAAGAGTATTATTACTATTATTATTATTATTATTAATCACAGAATCACAGAATCACAGAATCACAGAACTGTAGGGGTTGGAAGGGACCTCGAAAGATCATCGGGTCCACCCCCCTGCCAAAGCAGGTTCCTCAGAGCAGGCTGCCCGGGTAGGCGTCCAGACAGGCCTTGAATATCTCCAGAGAAGGAGACTCCACAACCTCCCTAGGCAGCCTGTCCAATGCTCTGTCACCCTCACCGTGAAGAAGTTCTTTTGCATGTCAGTGCGGAACTTCCTGTGCACTAACTTGCAGCCATTGCAATTATGAGTTTCTTTTTCCTATTCATTCATGAGTTTATATTTCCTATTCCTAGTCAAGGATTTTGGCCTTACCTTGGGACCATCACAATGATGTCTGTACAACAAAGGAAATTATGATTAATTATTTTGCAGTCAGCAAATAAAATACTTTTCAGGATCAGGTGAATCACTACATGTGGATATCATTGTAGGCTAGTGCTGAGGAAGCTGCACTTCAGAGGAAAAACTGAAGAGAAGTGTTTCAGTTTTGGGGTAGGAAGTACTTTCTGATTATGTCAGGGGTCTAGCACAGAGAAGTCAAAATACAGATGCTCTTTGATGGCAATGATTTCCCAGATTCCATGCAAAAGCATAGGATTTTCTTCTCATGCTATGCCGTGAATGGTAGCCACTACTACATTCACCATTATTTTAAAATATGAAAACGCTGAAAAATACTTTTAGGGAGGTGCCATTAAAACAATATGAGAAATATATTAATTATGATTAATTATGCTTGGCATTGATGACATGATATTAGTGAAACCTTGACCCGCTACAGTTCTTGTTTCACACTTATAAAGATTCCAGTTTGCGTCCTGCCAATATCTTTCAACAGATGGTGTGTTTGTGCCAACCATATTAATGATTTGATTTACATAGAGTTTCTGTCAAATCCTGTTCTCAGATTAGTCTTCGCTCTTCGTGATGTTCTAATGCTTCAGAAGAATAATATTCTCTTTAAAGTTGTTGGCCTTATGAGATCAAGACTTTCCCTTTTCCCCCTCCTTCTTGTCCAAATTAAAATAAATTGATACCGATAATAATATATAATAATAATACCGATACTGATACCGATTTTTCTATGTGTCAGTGGCTAAGGAAGGCAATGAAAAATCAACATGCTGCCACTTGAATTTAAGACACAGAAGAAATATCCTTGCTTTTGAATCACAAACTGAACTCATTCTTTACATGCTATTAGCAATATATCTCCACAAGAATAATTCAGCTGAACAGTTTCTCCTGAAGAACTATGCTTTTACATTTTACAGAGACAGTAATAAAATAATACACCTTTTTTTTTTTTTTCAGTTTCTTTCAAAACTTATAAAAATATTTTAAACTTAAATGAACCAACCAGCTCTGAAACAAACAAGCAAACAAAATTGCCCACAAGAGAAGCCACTGCTCAGTTATTGTAAAATATGCATTTTGCTTTTGCTATTCTTTATTTAACATGTCATTCATACAAGCAGAACATTGTTCCTATTTTTGTGAGGTTGGCTCACCATAATATGTCAGACACTCTCTTACATTTGCTGTTCAAATACTGTCTGTTGTATGGTAGGCTAGTTAGTTCTGTTGTCTGACACTTGTTAACAAGTGTATTGTATTTTAGTTTCCATTATGTTGCTTGGATGCTTTGTGAGACAGCTTAGAAAGGGACAAAACAAACACTGATGCTTTATAGATCGGTGTGCAGTGCTGAAATGACTTGCTAATGCTGTACACAGGTAGGCACATCATGTTCCAAAGAGAAACAGAGCTGAAGGCTATCATCCAAGAGACAAAGCGGTACCAGATGTTGAAAATAGCTCATAAAGGCATCCTGGTGAATACAGAACTTACCTTGAAAACTCTTCAGTTACCTGTACTATGGTATGTTGGTATTAAATAACCTGAAGCCAAATCTCCCCTGATAAATTGAGCAGCAGCAATCCAATACACTTCTGGCACCTGGCACTTCTTACTCCATTCTTACTCCAACTATTTCCATACTTGCTCCCATGCTTTATTTAAAATAAGACACACATTCTACTGAACTGGCCCTCTAAGAAGGGGATGAGAAAGTAATTTTATCCCGATGCAATGCCTCTGTTCTCCTACAATATCATCATCTCAGGAACATGTTTGTCACCTGAAATACTTTTAAAGGTTCCTCTTTCCACCCCACATCTAGGTTTGGCTGGCATTGGAATGGACAGAGCAAAGCTGCCGTGGACCTCTATTGACTAAACTGATGTCCATTCCTAAAAATAGGAATTTTAAATAGGAAGAAAGCTGGCTGCTAATGGGTGAAAAACAAGAAAAACAAGAAAAACATTTAAGTGCACCTTCCTCTCAGTCCCAATCAAGTCTTCTCATGATTGCCATGGCTGCTCAGATCTTAATAGCACAGCTCCTTCTTCTGGGAGCCATTAATGATTCATTTAATCCAGCAGATCTTCTCCTTAAAGTTTGATTATTATCCAGGTGCAAAAGCACTGTTAATATAACTAGACTCAGCACTGTGAATTGTGTCACATTTGGCCCAGAAGTACTCATAAAACCTATAAATAGGTAGTTATATAATACCTAAATGGCTTCCAAATACACATGCAAGTTTCTTGAATACAAGATGAAGGCCACTCCAAAGGTTAAACAAAGCAAGGAAAAACAATGTGAAAGTCAGTGTTTTAAATGAACAAACAAAGCACAACAATTGTTAAAACATGTCACAGCAAAAGTCTGGAACTGTTAAAATTTGGACATTATATCTCTGTAACAGCATACATTCTAAGCAAATATTATGCAGTTTGAAGTAAGAAAATTGTATGTGACAGTAAAAAGCAGACTTCCATGCATATGTAATAGGAAGCTGCCTTTTGTTAAGAGTTAGAATAGACACTCATGGCAATGATCCATGTAGCAGTCATCATATACATGTAAATGTCCATCTTATAACACTCCTCATTATCAAAGCCTCTTCATCTGCAATTGAAAAGTGTAAGAAAACTTACTAGTTCTGAGTGTGCCATCATTCTGTTATTTCTGTATCAAGTTCATAAAATAGTCTAACATAGAAAAGAAAAAGAAAGCTGTCAAAGGAATATTTCTGTCTTTTACCAGATGGTGCACACCTTGCATGTTTAGCAAATTGAATTTAAATAAAGACTTAGAAAAGAATATATTTCTACCTGTAGGCTGCAGAATCCTTAAATGTATTTGATTTAATATTAATATCATACGTTTTACCAGATGAGTTTTTTGATGTAGTAATTTATTTGATCCAGTATCTCCCCAATAATACATGACATACCTATCATGACAGACAATATATCTAATTCAGTAAGGCAAAGTTTAATTCTTCAGCTTCTTTGCTCTTCTGAAGCTTTTCAATAAAGATATATTTTATTATTTATTAATTTCAATTTAAACTATTTCATGTTTAGCATTATGCGCATTAAGAAAAAAGTAAACCTAGCTCAAGAGTGAAAGAAAAAATAGAACAAAACAGCTTTGTCAATGTGCTTGCATACAAACTACTTCATTTCAATATGCTACTCTTGATAAGTGATATTTGTAATTAGGAATATTTCAACAGCTGCTAGTATTCATGAAAATATCAGTAAATTTTAAAGTGTCATGAATTCATATTAGCATTCTATTATTATGAATTAATTCAAAATAATGTCATATGGCTGAGGAACAGAAATATTATCATGTATCCATTCATACTGAAATTGCAGATATTTGCAATTTACCTGTAATCTGAAAATCGGCATCCAAAAATTTGATGAATAATTAAGACGTAAGTAGGCATAAGGAATGATCTCAATAGGCAAACAAAATGCTCTAATAATGCTGCTCAGTGAGATTTTATCAATATGTGCTAGCTGTTTGTTGCATTGCTTTAAATTATATCTAAATGGAAAAAAAAATGGAACACAATGGAAAATTTGGAAAGAATTCATAATCTCTGAATTAAATTTATTTCCAGATCACAAAGAAATTTGAATTCAGCTGTGCCTTTAAAAAAAATGCTCCATTTTGATAAAACACAGTTTTCTTTACTGGGTTAGCAAAAAATAAAGCTTTTTTTTTTTTTTTTTTTTTTTTTTTTTTTTTTTTTTTCTGAGCTCTTCTTCACAGTGTGGGTATTGGCCTGAAATATATTAATAATTCCTGCATGTATAATTGGGCAAATAGCAGCTCAGATTTTTCCATATCACAATTTCTCCAGGATTTACAAAAGTACAATAGTTCAAATCTGTACCTTCAAACCCTCTCTTTGTGTAAATCTAAGAAGCATTGCCCTGTAAAATGGGAATTAAGTGGAATGCAGACTGTGAGATCAATAACCTCATTTCATGTCCACAGTTGGATACCCGATATTTACTGTTGGATACCCGATATTTACTGTATTTTACTTGTAGAACTAGCACATTCAAAGTCTCCAGTATCTATGAATTTATGCCTTCAACTTGATATCATTAAAAAAGATATGTGGAAGGCCTAAGTTCCAGTCTCCATTGATGCATTGTCATGAAGGTTAGGACACCTTTGTAGAAGTGGTGAGACCTGGGTGTCATCACTATACTTTTTCTACTGCACATATTCTGTAATTGCTAGACGAAATTTACTTGGGTAGAATGGGAATTAAATCATATTTTCCTAATAGCTGAGTGAGTGGTTAAATCACTACAAAAGGATAAGGGGAATCACAAACATATAATTGTCATCTTTCTCCACTTGATTGGAGGAGTATTAGATTACATAAGGCATAAGGTAATACTCAGGCTATTCAAGAATAATTCTGGGAGGTAGAAGGAGTCTAAAAGATTACAGAAGACTGGGAAATTTTGGTGATAAAAAATAAAATATATAGCTTTCTTATTAGTTGCTGGACTAAGTCTTCTAATCCCAGTTTTGAGCATGAACAAATGAATTCTTCTAAAAATGTTCTTTAGGTTTCTCTACTCTTTTTTGGGTCTGGTCCTTAGAGCTTTTTTTAAAAAAAGTGATGCAATAAAGCAACCGCATCCTCTGGCTCATTTAAATATAACTTTAGGAGTGTTTTTTTAAGCCAGTTAAAAGTCCGGAAAGCCTCATGAAAATAAAATCTGAAGGAAAATGTTGCTTCCTACAGGTCAGTGGGTTAGTCCAACAACTTGCAGTTTCCGTCTTTGTCCTGGTTTCAGTTAGAACAGAATTAATTTTCTTCCTAGTAGCTGGTGGAATGCTGTGTTTTGGCTTAGGATGAGAAGAGTGCTGATAACACCCCGATGTTTTAATTGTTGCAGAGCAGTGCTTATACCAAGCCAAGGACATCTCAGCTTTTTGCTCTGTCCTGACAACATTTTAAGATTTAAGAACATCTGTTCTCATGCAATGGTTAATCAGTGAAATCCACCCAGACAGAGAATCCAGCCAATACTGAAAAAGCACACCAACAGCTGTTTCACATCCTACTGAATTAATTGGCGTATGACTACTTGCCCTTTACAATTTATTTTTTTTCACTAAAAATTAATATAAACACCACAAAAATACTTTTCATGAAAGTAAAGAAAGCATACAGAAAGGTTTGCATTTATCACAGACCTTTCCACACTAATTTGGCTTCAGCTCCTTATCAAGACTCACATTGTCAGGAGGTCTGTTGTAAAAAAAGCTACTCTTTCTTTGCTAGTGAGACTTCTCAATTAGTAATTCAGCAAATCCTTTTATAAGACTGTGGTAGCTCAGGAAAAATTGACTATCCTTATTCTACCTGTTTGACGCAGACTGATGATTAGACTAGGTATGTGAGTAATCTAGAGTGAGCAACAGCTTTATTCTACTTTAGAGAAAGTTACTTTTAAGAATCCTAGACTTTTAAGATTCCGTTTCATATTAACTTAACAAAACCAAAGACACAATTAAATAGTGCCCTCCCAGGTCAGCAATATTAACCTCATTCAATGCTACATGTAAATGGCATATTGCACCTGGAGTATTAAAACTCGACACAAGGTAGTAGCTAAGATTTTGAGCTTGTGTTCAGATCCAAGGTGCTAGCATTCTGGGTTAAGTAAGAGCAAAGCTGAAATGTTCCAGCTCTCATACAAGATCTCCAGATGATACTTTTAAAACATCATGCTTTTTTATAATAATTTTCAAAATTTGAGAAGGATGATTAGTGTTTTAAATGTTTCAGCAATATTTGGCTGAGAATTGTGTTACTAAACTTCCCATTGAATAAATTAATAATATTTATATTGGTTTAAAATGTTTAAAACAAAAGAATTAAAATCTGTTAATTATTTGGGATGGTAAGAAAACATGTACACACATCTCACTGTGCTTTGTTCCAAAAAACTGTCAAACCATTTTTCCTACTTACAACGAAAAAGGACTCTCTGCATTCAAAAATCTCGTCACTATTTGCAAATTGGATGTTCCCATGGACTAGTGTCAATGAAATAATCCATTTTACTGTGTAATTGTATTTGATAAGTTATACTTCACACAGTCAGATTTTTCTGTCCCTCAAGCAGCAGCTTACACTGTGGCGATATTTTGCTGAAATCAATGGCTGTATTTGTAGCATAAAATAATACTTAGCACCAGTAAAGCTTGCAAAAGCTACTGCATAATGACTAATATATTTATTTCTATGTCAATGCCTGTCTAGAATTCATACATTAAAAATTAACCTTTTTAATAATAGATATTCCAATTTGAAAATGAGTGTGCTCTGTGTGCCTACTGCTCCTGAAAAAAATATATTCCTCATTGCTGTGTCTTTGTATTTTAAGTGCTGCAGTCTTCTGATGTGATCTAAAAATTATTTTTTCTCTACTGAGAGACAGAGACCACAGCCTCTAGCTATATAAACTTTTACATCAGTGATGTTAATATTCTGCTACCAATGCAACTAAGAGAGGATATGCTTTCATTGACATTTTCCTTTGATGTGAAATCCTAAAGCTTTAATTTTTATTAATGCAAATCCCTGCTAAAAGCTACCTTATCCCTCGTCACATATGAAGCAATATAAGATCTAAAGGCATCTTTGCTTTCAGACTTCAGTATAAAACAGCTGCTGCCTGCAAGCATACAACTTTAGGCTCTGATAATGTCAGCTTTTATAACACAGGGTAGGTAGAGATGACTTTTGATTTGGGAAGACTTCCAAATAAAATCCTAAACTTTTGGAAGATGGTGAAAAGATGACGGAGTGCTTTACACAATCTGAAACTGTGAAGCACTTAAAAAAAACTTGAAAGCCGCACAAAAAAAAAAAAAAAAAAAAAAAAAAAAAAAAAAAAAGTATGATGGCAGTAATACTACAAGGTTCACTGAAGAAAATAAGGAAATGGTTGAAATGGTTGTTTTCTCTTCAACGTATTTCCTGCAAATTCACCTTGCATGTCAGAAAAGTGGGGTTTCTCCTGTCTATTCCATAGTGCTGTAAAAAAAAAAGGTCCTGATGGTTTTATTTCGGTTACAATAACAGCAAAGTTCAAAGACCAATAGCTAAATCATCATCATCTAAAGAAGTAGCACAGATCACAAGTAGCATTTTGGAGAATGGGATGCACTGAGTACCACATTCTAGCTGCAGTTCTGTTTGAGCTGGTCATGTTATAAGGGAAGTACATAATTGTTCAGTGCATCTTATCCCACTCTGCAAAAGCCACTGTCATGCTACCAAGTGATATGTGAATACAGAGTGACGTTGCTATACTGTTTCTCCACATATGCCAGTCTAACCTTAATGCTTTCTACTTCTTCAGGACAACAGAAATATTTAAAAACATGAAAAAAATATCACATACATGCCATATACTAATGGCAGGTTGAATTTGGACCTCCGCAGGCATGTTTTCTTACAATTTTATTCTACCAGCTGAATTCTGCAATGACTTGACAGCTGATGTAGATCAGATCAACTCAAAACATCCAGTCTCCTCACAAGGTACACGGTGGACCTACGAAAACCAGTGGTGACTTAGTAACAGTAAGCAGCTTCTTTGTCAGTCACAACCATGCACCTTGTCACTCAGCTTGAAGCATGGGCAGAACAAATTCTTTTCTGATTTTAAAGAATTAAATAGATATACCATTGTTTGTACTTACAAATGAGAAATGTTTCTTCTAGCACCACTGCTATCCACAGCTTACTGGAAACAGTAAATAGTTCTTTGTGCGTATTATGCCTGCAAACCGCTAAGTTCATACAATAAATAAACTACATGCAGGCCCTCTGCGGATGGTTAAATTTACTCTGACAGAATAACTGCATTGCATTGTCAATGGCTGTGTGCATATGTGTGTTTAGTGTTCAACAGAGCTACAGTTATTCCACATGAAGAAGAGAGCAACAGGGATTTTATTCTCTCAACTGTGCCTAGAAGGACAACTTCCAGTAACTCGTAGTTTTCCCACAGGTGCTGTAGATGTTAAATAATTCCTGTGTGGTTTTCATGTATACAATGCTTCATGAGTGAGAACTTGACTGTTACAGTCTATGACAAATGCAAGCTATTTTGAGGTACTCGCTCATGATCTAGTTAGTGGAAACACATTTCAATGTTTCTTTTATAAGACATATAATGAACACTAAAATAATCTTTGACGGAATTGTAATAAACTGAGAATTTAACACTAACAAAACCCCTTAAGTGACATAGCACACACTATTTTGTATGTCACTGTTGCATTTTTTTTCCTATTTTTAATGTATGAATTAAATGCAACTTCTGAACAGTATTGGACTGATTTGTTTCTTACAATATAAGGAGCTTTTACTTTGAATCAGGGAGGATGCACCAAATCTTGAAGTTTTCTTTAAGTTTGAGTTAAAAAAAAAAAAATAGAGAGAGAGAGAAAGAAAACATATCTAACAAAGGGTGGGCTGTATCAAAACATAAGCATTTCCTGGATAAGAGAGACATTATATGTAAGAAAAACAAAACAAAACAAAACAAAAACACCAGCAGCCAAAAGTGCCCAATCATATCTGTATCATGTCTGTACGTGTTGAGATTCAGACACTCATACATGTTGCACATTGCCTACCAGGCCTCACTGAGACTGACCTTCTACAGTGCCAGTTACAGACATAAAGTGATCATGGTCTTATTTACAAATGGTTTTGCCTACAGCAGAAATAGCAGGGGTGATTAACAATGACATCCCCCATATCTTCTTCATACATGCAAAAAAACATATGCACTCAAATGTTAAGAGGCTTAGTCAAACTTGTTCAAAGCACAAATATGAGTGTCGCACCAGATTTATCCTAAACAGAGTGGACAGGAAAGACTTTCAGTTCTTGTTTCAACAGCTGTTACATGCTGTAGAACTTGCCTTGCCACTTCAGTTCCTGTCTTGCTTACATTTTACCTAGTGCACAGATGTATGGCTATGCCTTAAAGACCTGTATCATCACAAACATTTTCAAATACGGTTTTAAGAAAAGCATTTGACCTTAACACACTTTGCCAATACCATCAGTAGTGCAGAGATGAAGCTGAAGAGTTGCTAACCTTCTACTAACACATGCTGCTTTCATTGCTAGTGATTTGTTACAGAGCTGGCTGAACAGTAAATTTCAGAGGGAAGTCCTGTTGAAGAGCTGGGTATATTTAGCATGCTACTGGGAGATCTGTCCAAATGATACATTGAGTCATTGGAACAAGCATTGTAGAAGCTGATTTAGTAGTAAATACAAGCTAACAGTGCAAATATTCCCTAGAAAGTTAGAGAATTACTTCATACCATTTTCCACTGAGATGTCTTTGCAACCTCTGCCTGTATATTCAACCTGCCCTTGAATATCTTTGCATGACATAACATACATTGCATACATGTATGTATGACAAAAAGTTTAACCAGGAAAGCATTTGTTGCTAGAGTATCTACAGTGGATAGCAATCTCTTCACAGATAAAATAAGTACAATTCACACGCATACAGGAAAAAAAAAAACCTTAGTAGAAGACCAGGAACTTTATATTAAAGTCAGCTCCATTTCAACCTATGCTATGCAAAAGTCTGAATTTTGATATTCCAAAAGATACTTTTTTTCTTTCTTTTCTTTTCTTTTCTTTTCTTTTCTTTTCTTTTCTTTTCTTTTCTTTTCTTTTCTTTTCTTTTCTTTTCTTTTCTTTTCTTTTCTTTTCTTTTCTTTTCTTTTCTTTTCTTTTCTTTTCTTTTCTTTTCTTTTCTTTTCTTTTCTTTTCTTTTCTTTTCATTACTAATGTATTTTCCAGTTTATTCATTTAAATGAGAATTAACTCTGTGGGAGCAGCCACCAACCCCCAAAATGCATTAGTTCTGATTTAAATTCCATGCTGAGAATAGAGGTCTGTAAAGGAATTGGGACAGACATTCAAAGATATTTAGGTAACTACTGATGCAAGTTAGATAGTGGGAAGGATATTCAAAATAACTGGCCTGTACAGAAACTTTCAGAAATCCTTTTGAATAGCAGCCTGCTTCAGTAGGCAATGCATGTCTTTTAAAATATTACTGATGAGATTTCAGGTGTTACAAAAGCTGATTACTTTCAACAGAAATGGGAACTTCACCAGTAAGACATGATACTATTATTATTACTTTTGTGTTCTTTAGACATATGGAAATGGTGATGTGAGGGAGGTGCAATTTATATATGTTGAAGACACAACTGAATAACAATGCCAAAGACCCAATTTAGAAAAGGCAAAATTGCACCTTTAGCAACATGATATTATTGAATAGAAAAAATACTTCTTACTCCCTGCTGTAGAATATTTAGTAGTACTTTAAGCTCAGTATTTAAAAAAAAACAAAAAACAACAAGTCTTCTTCTTTCCAGTTTAGCTTTACAGTTAAATATACATATATAAAAATACAGACAGTAATAGTCTATCAAATTCATGTTTATTATGTCAACAAATATAATTTTGATCACATTTCTGTCTTGATGAATATTTGTACAGAAACCTATGAGATTTAAAGGAAAGAGAAAAAACAATGTCATCTACTCTTTTTATAGTTTGTTACCTCACTGACACGAAAATGAGCAGACACTTGTGTTTATTTGTATGTGAGTTTGCAAAAGTTGCCTGCATAGTTTAGGAAAATGGTTACACAGTTTACTTTTTTTGCCCCTTTATTATTCAGTGTTTGATGGTATTGCAGAAGGCTAAGAAAAAATGTAGGAGTAAAATGGTAAAGGATAGGTAAGCCTGCATTGCTTCTCTGTATTAGATTACCCAGTGTATTTTGTCTGTTCTTTATGAATATTAAAAAAACAAAACAAAACAAAACAAAAAATGGGGGAATTTCTGTTTCATATTAAAAGAATTAGCACATTTTCCTTTTCAAAACATTATTGAAAATATATGTATCAGACATTATTTGTGAAGAGAAAATCAGTAAATTTATGTTTGTTTGTTTGTTTTTTTTTTTTTTCTCATTCTCACTATATTAAAAACCTAAATAAATATTTTGACTGTTGAAACTCAGCTTCCTGAAAACCTGCATGAATTTTAGTAATTATAAATTAATGTAGTTTGTTCAGAGAAGATTTTCTAAGGTATGTATATTTATAGCATCATGACAGATTGAGTTTAAGCATTATTTAAGTATTATTTTTCTATCTCTAGCTCAGTCTATATTTATTTCTTTCTCATCTGAATATGTGTTCCAAGCATTTTCTGCTATTTTTTACATTTCATTTTTTAGTATAGAAAATACTTCTTCAGCTAGTAAGTTCACACTTTTAATGGCAATTTTAAATGAAAACTTAATATTTGTTTACAGATACTGATGAAAATTTCCAGACCAGCTTTATCCCTTAATCATTATTAGTGTGTATATATATACACCTGTAAAAACTGAAGAAGATTGCAAACAAAATAATGTTTTTTGTTAAGATTAGTTGTAAAATGTATGGCAGAAACCAAACGACCAAACAGCTAAGCAATTGCAGCTGACTTAAGTCACAGGTTTGGATTAAATTAATTAGTTCCTGGAACTTCTCAATTAAACAAAAGAACTAGAGTGCACTGGCATCTAATCACTGCTTTCCTAAGCAATCCTTGAGTCAGGAACAAGAATCCCGATTGCTTTCCTCCCAGGAAAATGTCCAACAAACCAGAGCACTTGCATTTATCAGGGATACCTGCTTTACAGTAAATTAAGCTGGTTGGGGTGTGCTTTAACTGAGTTTGCATTATTCAGTAACAAAGATTGTTGCTATAAAATGCCATCCAACTCACTCAGAGTAGCTTTTAGCACATTATGGAATTGTAACCAGTTGATGGCATCAGGTCCCTCTGCCTCTTCATCTTACTTGGTCCAAGACCCACGTTGTCATAGGGGTCTTGTAAGAGACCCATGTCATACATGCCTGTTCTCTTACATTACTGAGGATTTTGCTTCTTTATTTGAGCTGATTAGCAACTCATATATTTTTCCTGCCTGTTCCATGTTCATGTTAACCGGCCAAAATTCAGATTTTGTGATGCTACATAATTGAAGAGAATTTCCCATATTGATCCTTACAAAAAAAATAGTACCAGTCAGCATTTGCCAGTCAGCGATGCCCTTCTGTATTTGGTGAATTTAAAAGACAAATGACTCCTCATTGGGTTAAAACTAACTGTTTAAGTAACTCCACTAACTTCAAACTAAGTACATAGGCAGTACAGGATTTGCAGGATTCACTCCCACTGAGATTTACATCTAATTCTACAATGTTTGTAAAGAAGAAAGTACTTAATCACCAACTTTTCAAGTTTCCAGAGTGATTCCATGTTCCACTCCATCAATGGTTATACACTTGGTATAAAAGATCTTACTTCAGTATGTAGATAATATTATGGATACATGAGAAGAAATGACATCTATGTATGTGTCAAATTCCTCTTCCAACCTTTAAACTTAGTGCCCAGATTCCTTGACTCACAATGGCAGATGCTATTATGTGGTCTTCTGGATCACAAGGAATGCAGAATAAGCTGCTTGTTCCTATACCAAGACACATACAAATCAGGAAATGCATGTCCAGGTCTGAATTCTAAACCTTTCCTTCCCAGGTTTTGGGGTTTGCTCAGGGTGGATGAAGACACCATCCTAAAATCCCAAACTAGAGGCATATTGCAATTTTCATTTTTGCTTTTTTTTGTCTTCAGTCCCAATATTTTTAAAAGATTGTAGAAGATTTTTAAAAGATTGTAGAAGAGAATAAATCATTGTAAACATTGTTTCTAAACAATGTAGAAGTTTTTAAAACATTGTTTTTAATTTTTTTTAAAAAACATTGTAGAAGAGAATACTACAGATGAAGAATAAGCAGAGCTGACATAAAAACTGAAGGTGAAGAACAAATTGAAGGGGTGCATAACAACATAGCAAGAATCTCACTGTAGGTGTTCTTTTAGCAAAAGGGTTCAATACTAATTTTCTCCTCAAATTCATGTTTGTTTGTTTGTTTTTTTCTTGCAGGTAGTACCAAAGTAGAAACACGTATTGAAATAAACTCCTACGCAAACAGAAATTTCATTTTCTTAATTTACTGATTCCACTTATATTGTAAATAAGCCTTACTCTGCTGAGATTCACAGTAATGTAAAACTAGCAAGAGGACACAAACCAGTGACCAGGTAGTTTGCTTAATTCTTACATTAAATTATTTCCTTAGAGTTTCACTGTTTTTATGCCAATTTCTTAATTAGTTAAAAAAGACAGATTGTTTTTATTTATTGTGTTATGAAGTTTTAGTTTGTTCTAGTTTGGTCTCAGCCTCCTAACTTTTTAAACATCATGGAAGACTAATGGCAGTTGTAAGAAGTACTGCACTGTATTTCAGTATGCTTCTTTTCCTGTCATCTGTAACACAAAGCCAAAATTCAGACCAAACGCTTCATGGTAGCTCAGCACACCTCACAGAATTCTGTTGTACAAAATTCAGTAAAGATCTTTCCCATCACATATTCTCTTCTGTGACAATGCTAAAAGTATTTCTTTAAAAATGATTTTTTCTGAGGATAAAAAAATAGTGTTCTCAGTATTACTAGAAATGCATGAATTTTGATTATTTTAGCCATGACTAAAGCACACAGAAATAAACGTTGTATTCAAGCACATATTTCTTTTGTAGATCAGCCATCATGTTTTGCCTGCATTATGTTCTAACATGAGTGGGTACAAAAAAGAGGACCTCCGTTAAGTGTTAGTCATAACACTTAACACATAACACTCAGTGCATAACCAAGGCTTTATATCACTGAAAGCAGTGGGAGGCTGACAAAGACAATAATACTTTGGATGGCAAATCTTCAACTACAATTTTAATTCCTGTTCAGATGAGAACTTAGATGTGCATATGTTTAATCAGGGAAGTCACAAGTTTGTATAATTTTGTCATGACTTCATTGACGTTAACAGAGCTTACAGACATTAAATATCAGCTCTAAACCTCCTTTTGTGTTGGGTCACATTAACTTCATAGATGTGTTCACACCCTATCTTACTTAAAAATTTGCAGTTTGTTGGCAGGATGGTAAAAGATAAATGATCTTTAATTGGTCTAGATTAATTATATGGAAGCTTTATAGATTTTTCTGTCTTTTGTAATTGTACATAATGTTTGGAGATGACCTTAAAACTGATAGAATCCTCCTGTAATCACCTTCTTACTGCTGGAATTTAAACAAACACAAAACACTTCACAAAGCTTACAATGTTATGTTGATTTCCTTTTACAGGTGCAATGAGAATAGGAAAATACTTTTGTGATTTACCTTGTACTTAAAGTCTCTCATCACCACTAAATACAAATCCACTTCATAAGACATATTCTGGTTAGATTTTTAGGGGATTTTGAAAATTCAGTCCCTCGGGAATTAAAGTTAAAGTCGGAACTAGATCTGGGTGAAAATGTGTAATGAATAACTGTAGGCAAACCCACCATGTACAGTGTTTTCAAACAATTACTGATTTTATGAATTCATTTACATCCAACAATTTGTTCTTTTTAATGGCTCTGTCAAATAAAAAATGAACATCAAAACCAAAATGTCTTATTTCAGCATACTAGAATTACTCTTATTTTGTTTATTCAGTGAGCTACTGTGCTGATGTATCTTTTAATTAAAATGCAGCAAACAATTTCATTTGTTTCACTTTAAAAGACAAACAGTGAATATGTTTGCTACATTTTGTTTGCATACAACCTGAAACATTTTTTACATAATTCCACCACAACCACCAAAATAAATAAATAAATAAATAAATAAAGGCTAAATGCTAGCAAATCAGAAGGCTGTTCCTTGAACACAGTAGAACTTCACACAGTCATCAGTTATAGTCTACACAATAGTCTCCTCTGTCCTTCTGCTGGGTGACTGGGACCCAGAAAAAAAGGAGAAGAACAGGACAAGTGAATGACTGGCTGAGGGGGTGGTATCTGGACCAAGGTTTTGGGTGTTTTGATCTTGGGCAGCCCTTTGAGAAGCCGGGTATGTGGGCAGCTGACCGACTCCAACTCAGCAAGTGGGGTACAAGTGTGTTGGGGAGCAAACTCTATGGGCTGATTACCAGGGCTTTAAACTAGGTTTGACGGGTGAAGGGAGGGGAGCAAAAAGTGACAGAGAAGGGCTGGGTGAAGCTGTCACTGCTGTCACTGTTGAAGATAGTAGGGAAAAACCTCTGAGTTGTCCCATAAGATTGTCTGGCGGCTCCTCAGAGAAGGTAATGATCCAAATACCCTATTCGGAATCTTCTTCTTGCATCCCTCCAGAGGTAACTGTGCCTGCTGCTTCCCTAAATTTCCTTGTATACCAATGCGCAGAGCATGGGAAAAAAACAGGATGAGCTCGAGATCTCTGTTCAGTTGCAGGGCCATGATCTTGTTGCAGTCACAGAGATGTGGTGGGACAGCTCGCACGACCGGAATGCTGTCATGGAAGGCTATGTCCTTTTTAGGAAAGACAGGCTGGGGAAGCGAGGGGATGGGGTTGCCCTTTATATGAGGGAGTGGAGTTCAAGATGGAACTTGGTGGAAGAAGTAAGGCTAAAAGCAGGATTGCTACCCTGGACTTTCAAACAGCCAACTTTGACCTCTTCCAGGACCTGCTTGGGAGTATCTCATGGGCTAGGTTGCTAGAAGGCAAGGGTGCATGTGAAAGCTGGGCTACATTTAAACAGCACTTCTTCCAAGCTCAGGATCAGTGCATCCCTAGGAGTAGGAAATCAGGGAAGGGGGGGCAGGAAACCTGCATGGATGAGCAAGGACCTCATTGACAAGATCAAAAGGAAGAGGAATGTCTATGAAATGTGGAAAAGGGGCCTGTCCTCTTGGGAGGAGTATAGAAGTGTTGTCAGGGCCAACAGGACGCGACGAGGAAGGCTAAAACCCACCTAGAGATGAGGCTTGCAAAAGAGATAAAGGATAATACATTTTTTTTAGAGTATGTAAACAGTAAAAGGAAGACTAGGGATAATGTGGGTCCCTTGCTGAATGAAGGGGGTGTCCTGGTAACGGGAGACATCAAGAAGGTGGAAATATTGAATGTTTTCTTTGCTTCAGTCTTTGCTTCAAGGACTTCCCCCGGGAATTCTCGACCCTGGAGGGAGGAGAAAGGGTCTGAAAATGGAGGGCTCCACCCTGGTGGATCAGAGAGAGTGGTTCAGGAGCATCTGAGTGGGCTCAATGCACACAAATCCATGGGTCCTGATGGGATGCATCCACATTCGCTAAGGGAGTTGACAGAGGTGATCGCCGAACCACTCTCTATCATCTTTGAAAGGTCCTGGAGAACAGGAGAAGTACCTGAAGACTGGAGGATACCCAATGTCACTCCAGTCTTCAAGAAGAGCAAGAAGGAGGATCTGGGAAACTACAGGCCAGTCAGTCTCACCTCTGTCCCTGGAAAGGTGTTGGAACAGCTTGTTCTGGATGCCATCTCCAAGCAATTGGAAGAGAAGAATTTTATGAGGAGTAGTCAGCATGGATTCACCAAGGGGAAGTAATGCTTGACCACCCTCATTGCCTTCTATGATGGCATCACCAGCTGGGTAGATGTGGGGAGAGCAATGGATGTCATCTACTTTGACTTTAGCAAGGCTTTCGATACTGTCTCCCATGAGAACCTGATAGCAAAGCTGAGAAAGTGTGGGATACAGGAGTGGACATTAAGGTGGGTTGAGAACTGGCTGACTGGCTGAGCTCAGAGGGTGGTGATTGGTGGTGCAGAGTCTGGCTGGAGACCTGTGACTAGTAGTGTTCCCCAGGGATTGGTGCTGGGTCCGGTTTTGTTCAACATCTTCATCGATGTCCTTGATGAGGAAATAGAGTCTGCCCTCAGCAAGTATGCTGATCACACAAAGCTGGGAGAAGTGTCTGACATGCCAGAAGGCTGTGCTGCCATTCAGCGAGACCTGGACTGGCTGCAGAGATGGGCAGGAAGAAACCAATTGAGATTTAATAAGAGCAAGTGTACATGTAGAGTTCTGCACCTGGGAAGGAACAACCACACATATCAGTAGAGGCTGGGGGACGACCTGCTGGAGAGGAGCTCTGAGGAGAAGGACCTGGAGGTCCTGGTGGACGACAGGTTGACCATGAGCCAGCACTGTGCCCTGGTGGCCAAGAGGGCCAATGGGAGCCCGGCGTGCATTAAAAGGAGTGTGGCCAGCAGGTCAAGGGAGGTGATCCTCCCCCTCTACTCTGCCCTGGTCAGGCCTCACCTGGAGTACTGTGTCCAGTTCTGGGCTCCCCAGTACAAAAAAGACTGGGATCTCCTGGAAAGAGTCCACAAAGATGGTACGGGGCCTGAAGTATCTTCTCTATGATGAAAGGCTGGGTCTGTTCATCCTGGAGAAAATAAGACTGAGAGGGATCTCATCAATGTGTATAAATACCTGAGGTGTGGGAGACAGAGGGATTTGGCCAACCTCTTTTCAGTGGTTTGTGGGGACAGGACAAGGGGTAATGGCCACAAGATAGAGTACAGGAAGTTCCACATCAACGTGAGAAAGAACTTCTTCATGGTGAGGGTGAGCACTGGAACAGGCTGCCCAGGGAGGTTGTGGGGTCTCCTTCTCTGGAGATATTTAAGGCCCATCTGGATGCCTACCTGGGCAGCCTGCTCTAAGGAACCTGCTTTGGCAGGTGGGTTGGACCCGATGATATTTCAAGGTCCCTTCCAACCCCTACAATTCTGTGATTCTGTGATATGGCTTAAATTATTTTAAATTAAAAATAGTTTGGCCCTACTTTTTAACTCATAGTGACGTATGACTTGGGTATACTGCCTCACATAGTCAGGAATGCTATAGAAATTCCCCTTCCAAATCTTAGGCTCAGATTTTTGGATCTAGGTACTTCTGTCCACTTACAGGTTGATTTTCATGTTATTCCTCACAAAACTAGAATAAACATTCTGAAAATTTTTGCAGTTGGAACCAGATGTTGTAAAGCAAAAGATCTATGTAGATGTGAAGGAAGTCAAAATTGTCTTGGAAAATAAAGGGCTGTTTTCTGAAACCCAGTTAAAATAATAATGCTAATATATGGGGAAAATACATTGTGCAAATATTTCAAATAAAAATTAAAAAATGAACAGATGTTCCTGTCCACAGTTTCACAGTGATGCCTTATTTCTATATTTTAATTTCTCAGTTTATGATATCTACTTACATATCTGGCTGGCCTGTCACAGTCCAGAATATACACAGAAATGCTTATTGGAATATTTTCATCCATTATAACCAAAGAAAAATATCTTGACTGTATTATTTTTTCAGTGGGACAACCTGAGATTGACTGATTCTGACTTCACTGACTGATTCTACATGATAGTAATTTCCATATAAAAGCAAGGAGATTGCTATTATCTAAATTACCATTTTGCATGTATTCAATTGCTTCCATGGTCCTGAAAAGTATGAGGATGTACTCAGCTTTAACACCTTTTAAAAATTAAATTCATCAGCTGTGATAAGAGCATGACTGGTGATTTATCACAGACCACTGAAGCATTTAACCGATATTCCACTAACCTTTTTGCTCCATCTGAACCTGAACAGCCTTCTCACAGTGCAATCAATGAAATGAGCCTGCCCATTCCTAATGACTGCTGCAGGGATAAAAAGTTCCAAGTCCTGGAAAATTACAAAACCAGAATGAGCTAAATTTTACCAGATACCTTTGAAAACACTTGTAGTTTACCATCATCTGATATTTCATATTTCTAAATGGCAAATCTGCTGCTGCAAGGAAATAGGAAGGAATGAGTTATAAGTAATTCAAGGTTAATTAAAATTATGAAAATTGATTGTTGATGAACTTCAGCATTTTATTTCTTCTGGTTTATATATATATATAAAAAAAAAAAAAGATTCTAAAAGAATTTAGAAAAAATGTTGACAGGTTTGGATTATGAATTAATTAGAAATAAAATTGTATTGATAACACACTCAAAACATAACAAAGTAAAAAAAAAAAAAAGTATCAAAGCTATCAAAGTAGCTTTTTGATTCTGTAAATTTTAGTTTTTAATTTTTATGTCTTTGTGTATTTACTTCTCTTCAGTTACAGAATATATACCCATACACATGGAGAGTCAGGTCTCCTTGAGGTCAATGACAGCATTTTGCAGGTCATTTCAAAGGGAACAGAACTTGGTCCCTCTATGAAGCATGACATGAATGAAAACAAAAATTAAAAGTATGTTTTTATATTGCTTGATAAAGTACTAGATATGAGATACCACAGGATAAACTTTGTGTCATCAACAGTGGTTCCCGAGTTAATGGGATCATCTAATACTAAGACTGATACTTTGTGCAGATTCTTCCATACCAGCTTGGATGATAGGTGTAATGCTACAGTAAGGTGTAAGTTGGAAAGCAAGGCAATAATTTAATTTTTCTAACTGTAGCACAAAAAATGAATTAACTATTAACTATTTAAAACTCAGAGCTTTTTTCCATGTTTCATTAAAAACAGACCTCTTAAAATTCAGCATGTTTAGGTTTACATCTTTAATAAATA
Source organism: Aythya ferina (assembly GCF_964211825.1). Classification (NCBI taxonomy): domain Eukaryota; kingdom Metazoa; phylum Chordata; class Aves; order Anseriformes; family Anatidae; genus Aythya; species Aythya ferina. Next base: position 78,999,906 of record NC_140297.1, on the reverse strand, counting down.
TGGTACTGGCATTTTTCAATAAGAAGAAAATTGCAAGGTGTGGTAATATATTGTTTGTGATAAAATTCACAAAAAAATAGAGCATCAAGAAAAGCAATAAAGCATAATGAAAAAGATACTGGATATCTGATGTTAAGTCATTAGAGAACATTTGTAAATTTTTCAAGAGCATCTAAATCATTTTCCAAGTTTAATTCAAAGTCAGTATGACTTTGTTTCTCAATGATAAATCACTTCTAAAACTGGAATAGAGTTCACAACAGTGAGAGTAAGTATGTTCGAGAAATGAATCACAAAATGCTAAGGTTCAAGTGAATCAGCATGTCACAGTTGTTTCCGGATTAACATCTGAATTACCATGGTAAATACTTAGTGCACATGCATTTTAAGTTTTAAATGACTTAGCCTATTTTCTACGATCTACTACACATATAGTTTCTGACCAGAACTATCGTGCAGAATAGTCCCAGAGGATACAAGCCTAAGTTCACAGTTTTATATTATAGAACCACACCAGGCAGGCACAACTGATGAAAACTGGGACAGTTCTCACATACAGAAGTCTGAACCACTAGACTGGTAGTGCATGCACACAGAATAATGTCTTATAAGCCACGAGACTTAACTCGTCATCCCTGAGCTCAAGCTTGAAGCACCCTGTTGCACTTCTCAGCTCTACTCACCTCTGTTTGCAGAAGAAGCAACCACAGCTGGGCTCTGAAACCTCAAACAAAGAAAAATAAATGCCTACAAAAGTTTGGCATATGTAAGCCAACATATCCAAAAGGCAAACATTTCATCCAGTTCCTCACCATCTTCTCAAACATTTGACATAGTTTTAAGTACCAGAAAGACAAATATTAGAGACAAAAATTAACTTCCAATCTTTCCTCTAACTTCAAACTGAGTCAAGTTTCACTACCTCTTTTAGAACACCATCCCCTCAATATAGATCCCTTTAAGCTCTTGCTTGAATTGTGTTCTTTCAAATTACACCTAAGTATGCTCTATTTGTGATTCTTAAAACAAAGCCATGCCTTCATTTGGCATTTACACCCTCCTCATACATAAACAATTCAGTTATTTCAGTCTAAATCACCAGTTTGCAAGGCTTTAAATGTATTTTTTCCTAGCATGTTTATCATTTTTCTGCCCTTACAGCACCTTAATCATTTTTTTTGGTGTTCTGTAATTTCCCTGTAATTTGCAAGAGTAGTACTGATTTGAATGTATTTCTCTCTATATACATTTCTGGTCACCCACCTTCACTCCATTAATCATAAGAGAGTGACTTAAGACATGACTTAATGTCTTAAGACAATAGGAATTTTGAAAGTACATTTGCATGTATTATTGTAAACATTTTCTCCATGTCTTGTATGCCGTCTCACTTTTCCCTACTGAGCTGTTTCCTACTGTTCTTGCATGTTTGTATTCTGAAATGCAAAATGACAAACTTGCTTGTACAGTGGGTTTTATTTCCACAGAAGTATTTTAAATTTTGAAAAACCTTTCTTTAGGGTTTCTCTTAATAATGACATGCACTGACCTGCATAATGATGGGATCAGCAACCAGGAATAGTGAAATGGCTTTTAAACTTTCAGAAAAATGTTATTGGTAGCAAGTTTACATGTATATGTATCTTTTCAAACAAACTGTAAGTTTGCAGTATATTTGCGGCCCACATTAGTCTGCAGTGGGAGTATCACTGAATAATCTGTTTTGAAAAAAAAAACAGAAAAAACAGGTATGCTGTAATTTAGGATGAGGGCAGAAAGAGGAAGATAAGAGACAGTTGTCTATGAGGCAGTGGCCGTTCTATATGTTTTTTAAAATATAGCAACTAAGTAGTCCTAAGTCCATAGGTTTGACTTTGATAGGTTTGACAAAGAAATTTCAAGTCAGTAGATGGGGAGGAGCTGGAAACCTCAGGATGCAGGGCCCCTCTCCACTGAGGATTTCCAGTGGTGGAGGGCTGGGAGCCTGGCCTGTGTGTCAATCATGGCTCAGAGTTAGGGCTGACAGAAATGACAGGCTCACAGGTATTATTATAATGGGACTGGAAAGTGAGCTCCCAGACTAGCCAAGGATGGAGAGGTGCGTTTCTATGAGGAATATCGAATCCCTGGGGAGAGCAGGGTGCCTGACTCAGCTAAGCATGAGGGCTGGGCCTATAGTTATGGTGGGAGAGTCTCCCAGCATAACCCAAAGATGGAGACGTGTGCCCCCACTGAAGATATCAATTCCAGATTTGGCTCTTGCCTTGGGAATCAAGGGATCAATCCCCACCAAGAATTTTATAACCTCACTCAAACCTTCCCTTGAGCCTCTCTCCTGTTGACGGCATACAGCAGCCACCCTATGAAATGCTTTCAGCACAAGAAAGATATGGACCTGTTAGAGTGAGTCCAGAGGAGGGCCACAAAGATGATCAGAGAGCTGAAGCACCTCTCCTATGGGGACAGGCTGAGACAGCTGGGGATGTTCAGCCTGGAGAAGAGAAGGCTGTGGGGAGACCTCATAGTGGCCTTTCAGTACTTAAAGGGGTCTTATAAAAAAGATGGAGAGGAACTCTTTACTCTTGTAGATGATGATAGGACAAGGGGGAGTGGTCTTAAACTAAAATAGGGGAGATTTAGATTAGACATTAGGAAGAAATTCTTCACTGTAAGGGAAGTGAAGCACTGGCATAGGCTGCCCAGAGAAGCTGTGGATGCCCCATCCCTGGAGATGTTCAAGGCCAGGCTGCATGGGGCTTTGAGCAACCTGGTCTGCTGGGAGGTGTCCCTGCCCATGGCAGGTGGGTTGAAATTGGGTGATCTTTAATGTCCATTCCAACCTCAGCCATTCTATGATTCTATGAAATGGCAGTAACCAGTAACAAGGTACAACGTTTAACAGCCGAGTACACCATGCAACAATTTTCCACTTCTGTGTTTTTTACTCGCACCTGAACACATCGCAGGCATCTCATGTATGCATGCACCTGCACAGCAGCTCTCAGCAGGGACCCTGCTTGTTGTGTTCAAGCTCTCAGATTCAAAACTGTGGCACTGGGACTGACCAAGAAAAGAAACATGACAATGACAAGAAAACAATGACAAGAACCATTAAAATGTAATGGCTATTTTTTGTTTTCTGTTTTTTCATGTATAGTGAGTACATTCATCTTGCTAGTAGTATCTTGATAAGGAACAGTTCATATGGCTGGTTTTTTGTTTGTTTGTTTGTTTGTTTGTTTTCTCTTACATCTCCTTAACATTACAAGTGCATATATGCACACATTCACGGAGGTCTTCTACCAAAATTTATGTCAAGATACACACCCACCAGCTAAAATGCATTAAAATTGCAAATGCCTGTTAGATATTTCGGTAGGTATTTATTTTTTTCCATACTGAAGACCTGATGCTTTCACTGAGATGTGACTAAGAAACAGGTTTTCTTTTGATGATGGTAAAGAGAACAGGAAGTTTAAGAGAATTTAATGCTGCTATATCATACTAGAAGAGGAGGGTGAAATATTTTCCTTCTCTCTCCAAAACATCAGAAATAACACTCATATAAAAAAAAAACTACACGAGTTCAATAAATTAACTCTGCATTGTATAACTGGAATTGTAGAAGACCACAAGTATCTAATCTTTGTACTGACCAGAAGTCTGCTCTGCTACTGTAAAGAAACACTGTTTTATATTAACCTTTTCTTTCTTCTTTTTTTTAACAAACTTAGATATGTTGCACTAAAATTGTCAAAATGAAAGGTTTACCTCTAAAGCAAGAAGAATTTATTCACTCTTTGCTCCTAATCAATACTCAAAGGTTAAAGGTTTTTTTCTTTTTTTAACACAATGGAAGAAAATTAAAAGCAAACATAAATCTATCATTCTTGCTAAATGTTGCAATTTATAGGGGCTAATGGATTTATTCTTTTTTCACTGCATAAAACGCTTCTTTTCAGATGACGGTTACCATTTCTTAATTAAAATTCACAAAACTGCCATGTAAATGTACATAATTTATTCCCATCATATTGAAGGTCTGGGAATTTTGCCAGTGAATGCAGTGAATGAAAGATTGTATTCCATAGGGAAAAAAAAAAAAAAAAAAAAAAAGGAAACAAATACTTCTGTGTCTGATATGAGAGATTCATTCCTTAAACTGGCATAGTCATAAATCTAAATTAGAGCAAACAGCATGGTCAGGGTAATATCTAATCAGTCTTTCAGCTCAGGATTTCAGAAGCTTGGAATGGTTATTACTTAATAAGGCACAGAATATCCAATATCCAAACTTTTAAAAGAAGACATGAATGAGCTTTGTTGTCAACCTACTTTCCTCTTTGGAAAACAGAAGCTGGTGCTGCCACTAATCTCTGCTTCTTTATGTATACCAGAAAGCAAGTTTGGGACTTTGATGACTTAAGAGGTTTTTTGTCATGTTAGAGTTGCCAACAGAAAACTTAGTGCAGAGCCAGGGAATGAAGCAGATATATGACCAGATGGAAGTGCAATCTCAGGAGGCTTGACCTTACAGGGAAAATAAAAAATAAAAAATAAAAAAAAATAAAGGTTATACTGGCTTCTGGCAGTATAACCAGAGCATCATGTGTCTGTGTCCTTCCAAAAAATCTCATCACAGTTTAACATACATTTTAATATTCATAAGTCCCTGTCAGAGGCTGTATTCATTTCTACCTGCAGAATGGCAGTATGTTCCTTTATTGAATTATGACAGAAAAATCCATCAAAGCATAATCCGGACTGCTGAGTTCTCCTGTTCATCCCTTCTTTTGCTGCACGCCAGCTGTAACAAACTGTCTTTCTGTGCTATACCCAAAGTGCATAGCATTGAGTCTGACTGAAAAAACTGCATATGTGACACAATCAGAAGCTGGTATTTTACAACAACCTCAGTACTTGCAAACTCCCTAACTATAGAGAAAATCTTGTAGGGACTCTAGGTAAGAGTCAGTCTGGAAATCCAGCTTAAACCGGGGCCAGGGGGGAACATAGATCCACTTAAATTCTTCCTGTTGACTTTAATCTTAAGAAAGACCTCTTTCTCACAGCACCAGTCTTCCTAGTTTTGGAGAGTTTTCCTTTAAAGCTTTTACCATCATCCCTTTGGTATAGTATCCAGTGGTGTACACTAATTGTATGGTTGGTTTTATAGGATAAATAAATGAATATCTCATTTGACTGAAACATTCAGTTAACTCCATGGACAAAGATATATCCTTATTTATATTTTCTGAGGTTAAATATATATATTTATTTAATTATTTTTAAAAGAGAACCAGTATGGTATTACTAAGGTCTTTAAAACATTTCTTAAAGAAAAGATATCAAGAAATGGGGAGATAAATCTTTGCCTTCAGGTTTTGAAAGTTCAAGCTAGATGTTTCATCTTCTAATTAACATATTCCAATAAAATTGGAAAATATTACAAAAATCAATTCTAAACGAATACTCCCTCTTAGCAGTATTACTTAGGAGTTGTGACATTCAGGAAAAGGCAAAAAATTGCTAATACTTGTGATAAAATCGTAAGAATCAGTCATGACACAGTAGATGAGGTATTTCTGCTTTGAAAAACTGCAGTGTAGGTTACTGCACCCAGAGAACCCCAAAAGAAATGTACATTAAACATTTCTTGTAACATAAAATGTACTTGTAGGAAGGTGACTGTCTTAGCAAAGTCTGAGCAGAGCTGTGCAGCAATAATTCTTAGTTATAAAGTCAGCGAGAAACTGCCACCAAATAAAGCGGAGCTTTCTTTAAAACCTCAGGTACTCCTGTGATCACCAGCAGTATACATTTGAAAATAGCTGGAAACCTACAGGGAAGTTAACCACCTCAAAACTCTCCTTGTTTTACAGCAGCTTTTGTTGTGGCATATAGTCAATTCTTCTTAAGGGTGAATGAGAAGTCAGGCAATTCTTATCAGCTCCTGTCTCATCTGACAGCTACAACATACCCTTACCTGAAAGCTGAAGTTACTCCTGAAGGAGTCAAGATCCTGCCTGAGGTCAGTACTGCAATCTCACCCCAAAAGCATTAGCTGATGTAAAACCAGTGCTTCATACAAGGAATGTGCTTTTGACCAGCCACAAGATACAACTTGTCCATAATTAAAAACACTGCACAGTGCAGTGCAGCAGCACAACACTGACTGAGAAAAGTCGGGAATAACTGTAGGGAAGTTCTACAAAACGTAATAAACCTCCTGCTCACTGAATATTAAAAAAGAAAATTATAACTTTGGCAACAGCTGTCGCCAAAACAGCAGCAATGTAATAGGGATAAAATAAATAACACAAGTCTAGTAATCCTAATAGTTCAGGAGAACAATAGTTCAGGTGAATCTGTGTTCACTGGACCTACTACAAACTTCCTTCCCTCAGTCAAAGAGTGGGGACAAAGCTGTGAGAGCACTGAAAAGACTTTCCCTATATGAGCACAAATGTTTGTTGATATCCAACTTTTCCTCAATGGCTGGCAATTTTGGTCCCAATTTGACATATTTTTAAATCACTTAATTTTTCAAATGGCCTGAACTTCGACAATTTAAAAATCTATTATGAAAAGAATCATTCATTCACCTGACATAAAATGGCCAACTGCTTCTGAAGATTTACAACTGAAAAATTACTAAAACAAAAATTAATCTGATAAATCAGGTGACTTGATATGAGACAAAAATATAAGGAATCACTTAGATACAATTGGTTTCAAAAGGAGTGAACTCCACAGCCAAATCCTCTTCAGCTCTACCATCAGTGATTCAACATATAAAATATTTAGAAAGTTAAAAAAGAAAGTTACACCCACTACCAAGCAGATAAAACTATTTATATACGCTCTCCTAACACTAGCAGATGAACTGAAGTAACTGAAGTAGAATAAATGCAAATTATTGCAATCTGAGAAGATTTATAAATGAGAAATTCCAGAGTTGTAAAGATGCCATGATATCTGTGTGGTCTGTTTGTGCACAAAGATTCTGGATGTTGCAATATTAACATGTCTCAGAGACGCCTCCTGTCAAAAAGTCAGATATACAGCACCGTCTGGTGAAAAGCCAGTAGAAAGATTGTTTATGTTTTCCAATTTAATTGCTTGTAAAACTGAATCAATATTAATCATACTAGCTGGCAAATAGGTAAGTGAAATCAAGAAAGTCTACTGCAGAAACAGCAATATAGCATTAAATTCATACAGCTGCGAGCTTGACAGCAGTCACTGCATATCTGAAAATCCATTTTACTTCCTCTCATATGCATATGGTTACAGCTTGCTTTTCAAATAAATCTGATCAACATTTTGTGGTATGTGAACATTTTCCCATCTGGTGGATTGTTCATAAAACTCATTTTCCCTGATTTAGTGAGGCTAGGAACACACCAGCCTGAATGGTTTCAGATTTGTATTTGGAACTTCTGGGCTTTTGCAATCCCTCATACGTCCCATAATATGTTCCTAATTTTACAACAGATTAATTTATGTTTTAAAGCTAATAAGCCAGGTGTCACAGTGTTTGACTATTATTTTCTGCGTTACGCTATTTTATTGTAAAGGGTCATGCTCACTGAGTCTCTGTATATTTTATATCAAAAGATGAAATTGCCTGAAGTTTTAGAGTAATTTTATGTCCTGACTATAATGTTCAACCCTCTTAAAATGACTCTGAATATCCCCAAAAGTATTTGTTAGTCCACAGTCAGTTCTTACTTGCATTGAAAAAGTGGCTACAACCAATGGCTCTAATGGAGCAAAATTTATTTTTTAAATTAAATTAAGGCACTATTAATAGTACTAAAGTACTATTTCCTGCACTGATTTTTATCTCAGCAATCTTATTGTTTAATGACCCCCAAACATTGGCACAGTTCAGCAATTAAGACAACATGGGAATATCTTAGTAAATATCTTAGCACCATACCTGCAATAAGTCATGCAAGATCTTTCTGATCATCCCTGGGGAACAGGGAAGTATGGTAATACAAAGTGTAGAAATCAGATACTTTCAGTGCAAACCCTGTATCTGTTCACTAGTTTATAGAAAAAAGGAAAGGAAAGGAAAGGAAAGGAAAGGAAAGGAAAGGAAAGGAAAGGAAAGGAAAGGAAAGGAAAGGAAAGGAAAGGAAAGGAAAGGAAAGGAAAGGAAAGGAAAGGAAAGGAAAGGAAAGGAAAGGAAAGGAAAGGAAAGGAAAGGAAAGGAAAGGAAAGGAAAGGAAAGGAAAGGAAAGGAAAGGAAAGGAAAGGAAAGGAAAGGAAAGGAAAGGAAAGGAAAGGAAAGGAAAGGAAAAAGAGAGAAAGAGAGAGGAAGGAAGGAAGGAAGGAAGGAAGGAAGGAAGGAAGGAAGGAAGGAAGGAAGGAAGGAAGGAAGGAAGGAAGGAAGAAGGAAGGAAGGAAGGAAGGAAGGAAGGAAGGAAGGAAGGAAGGAAGGAAGGAAGGAAGGAAGATAGATGAATCTTAATTATCTGGTATCTGGGCATATTTGTATTTTATATGCTTCTGCCTCTGATACTTGAATCCAAACCATTTCATTTAGCCAGTGACTAAATGTCCACCTGAGTGGTCAAAATATATCCCATGATTGCTTTTGTACCTACTCATTGTGCCTCACATGATTTTTCTTCCAGAAATTTGGTATATTTCTACATTTACTCTTGTCTTGACATCACATGAGATTGAAAACACCACCTGTGTTGCCGTCCTCCCAAATGGCAGCCAGTGATTAGAGCAGACTCAAACAGATATTGAAGTCCCTCATTGGATGGCCTACACTAGGTGCCACCTTCATGTTATTAAAGCATCAATCATGGTAGAGCCCTCCTTGTGTGCAGGGAGCTGCTGAACTAAATGAAGCAAAATGAACCTCTCTGTCAAGCCAGTAGAAAACATGCTAAGCTTATTTCAGGAGCTTCCCTTTGCTTTTCGTGTATTACTAAGTTCTTCAACACAATTTAAAAGCAGTTCCACCTTGAACGGGCTGCATAACATTCAAAAATCTTCCACCATGTAAGCTAGTTTACCAACAAAGCAGGTTGGAGGTACAGAGCAGAAGTTTCTTAAGCTGAGAAATGCTTTTGAATGCCAGTCTCCTGCTCATTGGAAAACTTATGCAATTAATTAGCAGTTGTTGATGAAAGGTATGACTGATACCACCCCATAATTTTAAACAAAAGCAATGATGAAGGCTATGTCCTCTGTTAATTTGAATGTTGCTGGGTTGTACAAAATCTGGAGGTACCACAGACTGAGCCTCACAGAAAAAGCTGCTGGGAGAGACATGAAACAAGTGGGTCAGATGCAGGCTGCTATGTCAAATGTTGTGTTCATAGATCAAGCACCCTGGATGAGTACTCCACACCCCACTGTAAATATTAGGGAATGAAAACGACTGAAGTATTGATGCATGTGGATTCTCAGAAGGCTGTGAGGCTGACTTTGACACAACCTCCCATGTCACTTGAGCACATGCATGGAGGTAGTACTTCACACACCTTTGTATCTGAATTTTGAGGGGATTTGAGCTTCTAGGCCAATTCTCTTTTAAAATCCTGTTCTGTGATGCCATTGCACTTTATTTCATGGTGATTCTGTATTCCATTTAAGCACCATTTTATTTTTCAAAACTTTAAAAGGTTGGTGATGGTAGGGAGTATTTAACTGGAGAACAGTTGAAGGATAGCTACATTTAGATCTTAAATCTTGCTTATGAGGCAAGCTGAAGCTTTAAAGAACAGAAATAAATCCCCCCAAAAAGGCAATAAAAGATAATTTAATTAGAGACCTGGCAACAAAAGTATGGTTTTTATAGCATCATCCAATGATAAGTACTCTTTCACCTTTCTCTGCATGGGAGGTTGCCAGTTTTACATCCAAGAATTTCATGGCATCACTGAGCAAAAAACCTCACACATTTAGTATAGACCAAGGCTGAAGACAGTTTAGAAGGATTAAGTATTAGAACATAGAAACCACTTGGAGTATATTTCTTCTTTTCATATAACAAATTAATGCAGATAGTCATTAAAGAAACAGGTATATTAAAACAGAATCAAAGCCATATATCAAATCTCATTGCAAATCTAGGGGAACATATATTTACAGTAATATATGGCTTGACCTTCAGCTCCAAATATCCATTAGACATTTCTAGCTGCCATTCATTCCAAATTAGTAAAGTATACAAAGTGATTTACTCCTGTGAATTAACATGGCCTGGATCATCACCAAAAACATATGCCTATTTATTAAGTACCTAATCCACTTTCCCTTGATAATGATTCTTTGCACTTAACATAGCATTTTATCTTTCCAAAGAGATTCACAAAGTACCATGCAATGCTTCTTTCATAAAGAGATACTTGGGAGATAGTGTGCATACAAAATGGACAGCATAGGAAGCTAGGTTCTAGCAGTGACAGCTGGTTGTATTTTTAAAGCCAATTTTTAGAAGTTTTCATAGTTTAAAATCTAGAGTGTTTGTGCAGGTACTGTGAACTACCATTACCATTCAAGGCTGACAGTCTGTGAGGAACCAAGGCATCCTTTCCACTTCACTACTGTTTGCCTCACTGGGTTGTTTAGTTGATCCCTCACCTTCTTTTTCTGGGGAGGGACATACTCAAATCCCCAAGGAAATTGTAGTATCTAACTTAATTTCTAAGACAGCATCAAAACAGAAAGAAAAATACTTTCCTTTATTTTAATTGCAACCATTATTTGACTTGTTTAATACAGCTTCCTGGAGAGTCAAAACAGCAGATAACAACATTAACATCAGTCTTAGCTATGATTTCATGGGCTTAAGTTCTTAATAGAACTTTAGTACAAAGAAAATATTACCTACCTCCCATTTTCCTGAAAACATCCAAAAATTATTATATTTAATAAAGTGATAAAACTGAATAGTCCATTCAGCATTTTAATCAGCACTGCTAGTAATCTTCAGATCTTTTCTTACCCAGCATCGTTAGGAAAGCACCACACACTCTCATACCCCTCTCTATTACAACATTTTTTTGGCTTTTTTCCAGCTTTCATTCTTCTGAAAAACAAATAAACAAACAAACAAAAACAACCACCAAGCCAAATCAAAACAACAACAACAAAAGACATTAGTAAATCCATGGTGTTTAGCTTGGTTGTATTCACTTTGGAATCAGCCAGTGGTTGAGTACACCACTTACCTCATCCATTAATGACATCCACAGAGCGTGAAAAATGTTGTCAGAGTTCTTATGCCCAAGCCCTTTAAAAAGAAATCATAACAAATATTTTATAATATTCATATCATATGTCACTTTTATTCTTCGCATTAATGATACTCAAAGCTTCTGATTTCTGGAAAAGTTAGAGTTCTATAACCACTGTTTTAATACAATACAATAGCTACCTGCCCTTCTGGTGTTGGGCTCAACCCATGGGAGTATGAAACTCAATCATAACAGAAAAGTAACCATAAAACATCCAGAACTGTTCAGTTTTAAGATGCAGAACCAAGCTGACCATCTTATCTGGTGCCCACTTCCAAAAGATACGAGAATGCAGATTTAGTCACAAGCTTCTCATGTACTTTACTGAGGAAATGACAATTCTTTAAATAAGAACATATGAACCTTGGAGCAGCTGTACTGGATGAGATCAAAGGAGATCTCCACACAGTTTCCTGAGTTGTGACCATGAATGTATACTTAGACAAGAATGCAAGATTATGATGAGTTTATGCAGTGCTTCCTCCTGGCATGCTTCCATGCTCCAAGCTTGTCTAGGGGAGTTCCCAGGCCACCTCTGCTATTATGTAGCAGTTACTGGATTTCTTTCATGTCATCTCTTTCAGTCTCCTTTAGAATCAACAGAAACTTGTATTTAAGTCTACAGTATCTTTTAACTAGGAGTTCTGCAGCACAGCTATTTGTGAAAGTCATCAGAAGGGAATGAGACAAGGGTATCTATCGGCTTTGTCAGCATTGACTCTGTCCCTACCTGCACCGCACAGAGTTTTGTAGGTATTCATTAAACTTGCTTTCATCTAGCTGCTCAATTTACTAGTGGAGATGAAACAATTCTGTTCAGGAAGTTACAGACACTTCTCAGTGTCCCCAAGAGGCACATACACCCAATGTTGGATTTGAGAGTTCTCTGACTTAATTGGTGTTAGTACGTAGACTATCTGGATTAAATGCAAACTAAGCAACTGAATTAAATTCAGTCATGCCTCCTGAATGCTTGCACAGTGACATTTCCTGAAGGAAAACCAAGCCAGTAGTGGATGGGAATGAGGTCAGGGAAATAATATAAGGTAATAGCTGCCACAAATCTGCAGAGCATAAACTGTCATTTATCCATACAAACTTTACAGAATATTATCAAAGCATGGTTAAAATTCTGCTTTTATAGCATATAAATAAACAAACAGTCTTCTTGCAAAATCAATCAATCAATCACTAAGAAAAGTTAATTCTTCTGTGACAGCAACAAAATCATGAACCAGGCCAAATAATTTATCTCCCAGGCTTGCAAAGCAATCACTTTTCTTACTCTTTAATATCCAATTCACATGTAAAAATTACAGTAACTTACCCCTCAATATTGGAGTTTAGCCTTTGGACATTTTTTGTTTAGGATATTAAATTAGCATTTAATTCATTTTTCTTAAAAGATAATTGGACATTGTCTATATCTTGTATCATTACTAGTTTTGGATCTTGTATTCTATATGATTTAGTGATTTATTTTGTTTCACATAATTTATGTACAATCTGTTTTTCTACTATCTTTCTGAAATGACACCTACATATTTTTGCATCTACATAATAAATCATCTCCCTGAAAATAACTGTCACACATTTAGCATAGCATAAGGAAGACCATATTTTGCTAAACCATAAGCTATTACTGTGTAATTTTCTAATTATACAGCAAAAATATAAAGTACTAATAAAAGAAAGACAACTCATTTTAAAAGAACAAAATATGTTCTAATGCTGGGTAAAAGCAGTTCGCTTCAGATAATTATCAGTATATTATATTGATAAAATAATTACAGTAAGGAACAAAACTATTCCAGAACCTTACAATAACACAGCAGCAGATCAAGCTGAATTCCTGTTCTAGATAATCACTACCAAATAGATCTGCTTGACATGGTTCAGAACACATGACCATTTCAATGGCTATAGCAGAACTGTTATTGCTCTGTTTATTTGATGAGGGTGTCAAGTCTTGATCAATAAGGACTGTAAGACTTAGGTAAATATTTGTCAATGAAAACATCCTTCTGGGAGTTTATCTCTGTAGAACAAGTACTTCGTGTCTCTATAACACAAGAGCAAAAATGTGTGTCTGTGGAAAGTGCAGAGTGAAAGGAGAAAAAATTATCTTCAATTACTTCCAAACAGCAGTGGAAGTGCTTCAAGGTTGTCTGCTGCCTGCAGACTTGTTAGTTTCTTCATGGAGTATGTCACAAGGGAGGAATTGTTGAAGCAATATCAGCACTGTAAAAAAATGTATATACCAATATGATGCATGAGTCTAATCTCTGCCTTGCAGATGTTAGTGCCTTGTTTTCTGCAGTAAAGAAAAAAAAATAATATATATATATATGAAAACAACTAAAGAACACAAAACTGGTCAGTTCATCGTGCTAAAGCAGGATCAGTGTTAAAGTAAAACTACTACATAACATGGATAGATGGAGTGCTTTGCCTTAAAAAAAAAAAAATAAAAATATTGCCAATATGAAAACTCCTACAGAAAGTCAACCCTCCAGAGGCTCACTCATGCTCTCCGGACATGGTGTTTCCAGGAAAGAAGACAGAACTGCACACAGCCCAAGGGTTGCTCCATACGTGGTACTTCTCAAAAAGTGAATGTAACAAATATGCCTGTCATAAACAGCTAGAAGCAATGTTACCCCCTGAGGTTATAATCTTGGGTTAGACTCATCAGAAGAAAGCCTGCACTAATAATGTCACGCTTCGGAACTCCGCTTTCATTCTACAGTGTTTCTACATGATGAAGAAGCCTTCAATTAAGCCTTAGAACAAACTGATTGTAGATTGCTATCTTCTGGCACCCACTCTGCCAAGAAACCTCACTTCTGAGGGACATTTGCTTTAATTAAAAAGTAGAGTAGTGGTGTTTCAGGGAACAAAGCAGAAACTCATGACCTGAACTCCTGAACTCTGGCCAAACAGCCTTGGGCATGTCATTTTGCAGTGCCCTCTCCTTGGATGAAACGAGGTTGGCTGCATTCTTCATTAGTTTCACTGTTTGCTCTGCTGGTGCTGTAACCTGTCTGCAAAAACTACATTTAACAGAAGAAAAATTAAAAAAAAAGAAAGAAAAAAAAACTTTGACAATGAAAACTGTGTTCTTTTTTTTTTTTAGATTTGCTTTAGAATAAAAAATATTTAGCCCCTTTACTTCTGTTGACCACTTCAAACAAAAGATAAGAAAATGTGCATATGCCACCAAGGACACGTGGTGAATTGGAGAGAGCCTGTAGTTCATTTTTTTTTTAAATGCTATGAAATGGCAGGCCAAAGATCGATCCTCTGTGTTTAGCTGGGTCAAGGACTTTACTGTTAACAAAGAAAATAAAATGCAAAGGGTATAATGAAGACATAGAAAGTGACAAATTACCAAGATACCTACCTGAAATGGAAAATGACAGACTGCTAACATTCTTATTAATGGAAAAGGCTAAAGGGGCAGTATAACTCATGCAGAATGTAAACAGGCTGTATGATGGAAAACCTCTGCCTGTCATAAGAATAGTATCAAATTAAAGGATTGTGGAGTAAGAAAAATAAATAAATAAATAAATAAATATTTTCTTCAGGCACTACCTTGGGAATTTTTTTTCCTTTTTTATTTTTTTCCTTCTGCTAGCAATTGAACTTTTCATCTGAAATACCATTGTAAAGTACCCAGTGTAGTCAGTTTAACTTATTTTTTATCTTGAATGGATCTTTACCATAGAACAGTCTTTTCAGTTCCTCAACAAAAGGTGAGATGTGTTACATCATCAAGACTAAGTGTGATGGAAGCTGAGTTAGTGCCTCTGTTCTGGACTTTTCCAAAGTAGGTTAAACACGTCAGACCACTGGCTTAGTGTCATCCCAGATGCAATCTAAAAAACAGCCCACTGTACTACTGGGCCTGTGATTAAAAGCTAAAAGTAAAAGTTAATGTCTGTAGAAAATGGAGTTTGATATTCTTTTACTGATAAAGAATTGGTGGCCTCTGCTGATATTCGATACTACATACCTTTTTTTTATTAAATTATACCATCATGTTCTTTAAAATCCTGGAGTACTCTCCACCCAGTGTAGCAGACATGCAAGTTTTCCTTCCTCTGCCACAGAGAACTCTTACTAGAATTATTTTTAATCTTTTACTTGACAAAGGGTATATATAAAGCCTAGTAATGTCAAATGCACTATTACTCAAACAGTATTTAGCACAGCGTGTTTTTAATACTACCTCCTTGTATTTGTCAACCTGATTTTTTTTTTTTATTTCTGCAATTAGCAGTATCAAATGCAGGGGGAAACTAGAATGTTGACAGATTGAACATTATAAGAAGCCAGTGTGTCCCCAGCAGAGCATGAACAGAGAGAGGGGAAAACAAGAAGATACCTACAAAGTCTTTACATGCTAAATAAAACTTGCTACAACAGCATGTGCCTCCCACAATGAAACACATACTACAGTGCCAAAAAATCACAGATGCACACTGCAGGTACAGATAAAGCCTGACACTCAAGAGCATGAGGGCATTTCTGAATTGTAGACTGCAATACTTTTACCCTGTACAATATTTCTACATTTTGATGTACAGTCCTATACTTCAGGGGCCGTGATAAATCTGTACATGGAATCAGCTGGCAGAAAACAGAAAACTGCTGGGACACCAGAGATTGCATCCCCAGTGAGCTGCAAGTTTCCTCAGAGAGCTTGTACAGCCACCAAGGTCCCAGTCCAACCCCATGCCATTCTGAGTCACTAACTGAGGGCTCCTGCCGGAGTCAGCAACAAGACAGAGGAGCTGCCTGGTGGGAGCATGTCCCAGACTGCTGGCTGAAGACAGGGATTACCACAGTTGTGTTCTTAATGTAGTTGTCTTGGCAAAGACATATCTAAGCCTCAAAATTAAGGCTACAGAAGGCCTCAGCATCACACTGTTAAGCTTTCGGGCATTTGGGCACCCCATCATGCTTAACAGTTTCTATCTAGATGCGGAGCTTCTGTCAGAGTGTCAGAAAGGAATCAGTGACTTCAGAGCAGGGATTTACAGCATCTCAAATGCCAAAAAGAGAGCAGGGGTAGGAAACACTTCAGACAGGATTGTGACCTGAAAGAAATCCTTTCCTTTCTCTAACTCAAGCACTATTACCAGGGTTGCAGAAGAGTGCTTCTTTCTACTGGTACTCTTGGAAAATCAAACAATTGTCTTCCTTTACAAAGGTGATGAAGATTTTTTTTTTTTCTTTCAAAATACATCTGAAGCAGAATACAGAAATTCTGTTGTCTGTAATAAGTCAGTGATTCAGTGATTACAATACTCTGTGCCAAGACATGACGTGCTAGAAGTTACAGCCTGCATTTCCTGGAATGAGTTTAAATCCCCATTTGCTGCTTTTCAAGGAAGTTCTCTAATTGAGAGTATAGGCTATGCTGTTTGGGAAAAAGCATAAGACGTAACTTAACTTTTCATATTGAAGCTGTTCCGCATTCTGTGGAATAATTAGAGGTTTAGAGTGAAAAAGGGAAACAGCAAAGCTAGAACAAGAAATAATATGGCTCTTTATCTTAATGGATGGATAGCTCTTTTGGGACAGTAGAACTGTAGATTGTGGTCTCTGCTCTTATATAAACAGTAATTGGAACATGTCCCATTTCAGCCAGCAAAACCACCAGGACAGCAGGACATTTTATTAGGGAGTTAAAAAAAAAAAAAAATGTTTAATCTGTCAAAGTGGAACATCTGGTGACCTTTGCTTATATCTTCTGGTGCTGGATTAATAACATTGCACATTTAATGTGCATCATTTAAACTGTAATCTAATTAGGTGCTCAAAATATTCTGGTGCCTCTTAGCCAAGTTGCCAAATTATTGTTTTTGTTTGCAGTCAGAAGCTGCTGCTTTTCCTGATACTGCGTTGGTGTACCAAGCTTTACTTCACCAAGGTCCCATCATCCTAGAGTAAGCACCACTGGGGTACTAATCTGCACTAGCACTTCAATTTTCTCATTACAAAAATTGGCTTCATCTTCCTAGTGTAGGCAAACCCTGATCAGTGTCACTCAGACCTTGGGGGCCACTGACTGGGAGCAGCAACAGCAGAAGAAGTGCCAACTGTGACAGCAGATATTTTAGCAACAGCTGTCTGGTTTTGTGTGCTCCTCCTGGATACCAGTTTGAAAGCTCTGTCTTAGCTGGCTTGTGGTGTCTGTCCCCACTACGGATTACAGAAGCCAGTAAGAGCAAGATGCTCTTTAGAATGAAGCCACAAGCACTGTCATCTTGTAACAGCTCAACAGATTGTTAGCATCTTCGTACGTCCTCAAAAGCACTAAGAGAGTAATCAAAATAATGCCAAAAGTGTAATGATGTAGGTCCACAGTAATAAGCCCAAATCATCTTAAAATCACATTTTGCATTTGCACTGAGGCTTTTACACACTGCATTTCACTATTTTTAAGTTGCAGAACACAGCTGAGAAGTGAGAAATTTTCACTAGCCGCATTATGATGGTAAGAAGACTGAAACAGCAAAGTCCATCATTTATGTGGTGTCACAGAGCAAGTAAATGGCACAATGGGAAGCAGCAGCCAAGTCTCTTAACTTTCAGCTTTGTGCCCTAACCACTGGTCCATTCAAGTGAGTGAATGGGTCCTTTATTCCTGAAGTGTAGTTTCCACTTCAGTGTTCACATGCAGCTGCTGTGTAGAAAAAGGAAATTAAAAGCATAGGATAGGGATTCTTGTTGAATTTCTCAGTTAGCATCTGTTTAGAAAGGTATAGGGCTCCCTCCACCCCAATCCATGAGTGCTTACATGTAATAGTGACACTCCAAGTAATCAGCCAATAGGTTAGAAAATTATTTAATTTCTCTTGGCATCTCCCAGGTCTGGAAAATAGGATTGTAATTATCATGAATAATTCATATTTACTTCTTTGGAATCAAAACTGAAAAACATAAGGCACATGGAAATAATGATATATATGTATATATGCATATATATATTTATCTCCCTTACAATAAATGAAAGAATCGTAACAACTGTAATAGTTCTGCTGTAATAGCTGTTGGTTTTACTTATGCTTAACTGCTCTTTAGGCTCTGGTCTTATTCAGTAAGAGCAGTGAAAATTCCTACAGGTTTCACATGGCATCAGCCCCAAATTTATTCATTTTGGCAAGGCTTAATCTTTAAGTTTCAACTTTGTTCACTAACTTATGTCAAGCAGAACATAAGTATGCATAACAAACAATTTCACCTCTTCAGAAAAATGTTGCTTCTTTCCCTGAACAAAATCCAGGGATTTTCAAAGCTCTAAGGGTAACTGTCTTTATGTTCTGCAGAAACGGAACCTAACAGCTGAGTTCTAAAAGCTAGAATAATTTATCTAATAAAATTTCCTACAATTTATAAAGAGGTAAAACATAATTTACCTGACTTGGAATTTATCCAAGGTCTAATATTAACGCTCTTCTTTCTTACAGACACCAGGAGCAGTGTTTCAGAATCTCACTTTTATGTCCCCTTTCAAGCATGTGACCCTAATAAATAATAATAATGAACTTAACATGACTGATTACTGCAGATCAATTGTACAACAGTGGTTCTTTCAAACCTCTTCGTCCTTCTTTGCACTGATTCTCCCAGGAACTTTCTCCCAAGACAAGGTCCTACAGACAAAGAGCCACACGCAGGATTCGTTACTGAATATGCTGAGTGATGCTCCTTTATAGTACTAGTAAAGTACTAGTCATGTTGTCACTGCTTTTATCATGAATTTAGAAGTGTTCTGGCCAGAACTCTCAGCTGGAATTGCCCCTGAGACCTTTAGAAAAATAATTACAAATAAAAATGTAGAAGCTACAAGGAGCCATAGCAAACAATGTCTAGTGCTATGAGTTCATGGAAAGCAGGGAACTGAGGTACTTGTAAGACTGTTTTCCTTTACACTCTCAAGCAAGTAATGTTTAATGTGACTGTCATAGAATGCTGACAGATGTGTGAGTTGTGCATTAAAAAAAAAAAAAAAACACAAAAAAAAACAAGTTTACTTTCCCACAACCACTAATCAAACACACAGAAAAAAAATGTGCAAACCTTTGAAAACAGCACCCACTCTTCTTCCTCCATTTTCCATGTTATGTGTTATATTTTCAACCATAAAAAAAAAAAAAAAGACAAATCTGAATCATCTTTAGATCTCCTTAAGCAGAGATTTAATTTAAATAATTAATGACACTCCCTCAATCAAACTGGATACTGATAAAAACACAACCTCTGAAGAAAGCAAGGGGAGAAAGATATTACATGTCCTGCCATTTGGGTTAACACTGAGGAAAATCTAGAGGCCTCTAGAAGATAATTTTTTAAGAAGCATGAAAAACATATTCAATCACTTGTTCAAATTAACAACAACAACAACAAAAGAATTCTCAAAGGTATTTTACTTATTATTAAATAACAACAATTTCTTAAATAGGGATTCTGCTGTCCTGATAGCACTTTCAGAACAGAAACCAAAGCCCTTGGAGAAAATAATTAGTGATCTGCACAAAGATTCACATAGCATACGTTTTGAATGACTACCTTGAATTTTTCATTTTACTCTTTCCTGTTGAATGGATATCTCAAGGGAAAGATGGAGCAATATATCACCCTGGTGACCAGTCCCAGATGATTAATTAGGACTTTGAAATCACTCTGAAATCACAGTATTATTAATAAACAGATCACATACCACACCTTTACTTAAATATAGGCATATTGAGTGCTTCTCAAAGTATGCTGAGTAACAATTAGGGTGTTTTAAAAGGTCCGATGATAATTCCTTAGCTAGCAATATGGTCCAATACTGTTTCTGGGGAGTTTTTAATTATAGGATCTCTTCACAAACCAAATGCTAGTACTTATCTCTCCAATATCCCCCAAGAACACTGGCATCAAATTATTTTATTTTCTGTATTACTAACAGCATTTTCTTATTCTGCCTCAAGTTCTTCTGAGTGTCTCTTCAAATTCTAAGCCATCCCCACCTTATTAACACGTGTGAAGTGAAGTGATACCACTGCAGAGAGGCTGAGTAGAAACAAAAAGTCTTTCTGCATATAACGGATACAAAAACTTATCCTACCCACCATGGTGGACTACTTTACACATCCTGGTGATCCCATGTCTTAGTTAAGACAATGTCCTTTTCTGGAAACTTGATGAACAGTATCAGCCCTGCACATATGTATCTGGAGCCATGAACGTCTGTCTCCTGAAAACCCCATTATCCCCCAAATAGTATCCAAGCTACAGCTTCCAAGTCCTCGCATTTTAAGCAGCCACTTTCCAAACTCAACAGTATTTGTCTTAGGCTGCATGGAAGAGCTTATTATACATACATACTGGTAACCCCACCTCTGCCATGATGAACAAGAAAAGCGATGGAAATTAATAGATCGTTCACATGCTCAGAATACAAAATTACTGATGCAGAAAAAAATATATACATCCTTTCTCCTATTCTGATTTATGTTTTCTACCTGCATTAACAGCAGTTACCTGTGGTAACTGTAAGGTTTTTGTTTGTTTGGTTGTTGTTTTTTTTTTTATACACCATGACATTGAACTTGCAGGACCAGGATTCACAGATGCTGCTCCACCCAATAGCAGTGCTTGAAACAGCTTTAGTGTTTTTGGTGTACTTGTAACCACAAACTCACAAAACACTACATCTCCATGTATCCTAACTGGTTCAGACCTGTGGTGGTTCTGCTTCAGTGGGCAGCCGAGCTCCACCACAGCCACTCTCTCACTCCCCCTCCTCACAGAGGAACGGGGAGAAAATACGATGAAAAGGGCTCAAAGGTTGAGATAAGGACAAGAACATCACACAGTCATTATTGTGACGGGCAAAACAGACTCGGCATAGGGAGACAGTAAGATTTATTGCTTATTACTAACAAGCCAGAGAAGTGAGAAACAAAGGAAAAAAAAAAAAAAAGCACCTTTCCCCCCCCCCATTCACCCTCTTCCACCTCCTCCCCCCAAGCAGCGTAGGGGAACGGAGGAATGGGGGTTATTGTCAGTCTACAGCGCTACTTTGCAGCTCCTTCTCGGTCACTCTCGTTCCCTGCGCTCTGGGGTCCCTCCCACGGGATGCAGTCCTTGATCCAGCGTGGGCTTCCCACAGGCAGCAGCTCTTCCAGAACTGCTCCAGATATGGGTCTGTACCTTGGGGTCCATCCCTAAGGAGAAAACTGCTCCAACCTGGCTCCCCTACGGGCAGCAGCTCCTGCCAGGTCACCTGCTCCTGCGTGGGCTCCTCTCCACGGGCTACAGGTCCGGCCCAGAATCTGCTCCGGCAGGGGTCTTCCACAGGCGGCAGCCTCCGTCGGTGCAGGGCCACCTGCTCCACCGTGGTCTCCTCCATGGGCTGCAGTGTGGAACTCTGCTCCACCATGGTACTCCATGGGCTGCAGGGGGACATCCTGCTTCACCATGGTCCTCACCACAGGCCACAGGGGACTTCTGCTCTGGCGCCTGGGGCACCTCTCCCCCTCCTTCTTCACTGACCTTGGCGCCTGCAAGGCTGTTCCTCACTCCTCTCACTCTCCCAGCTGCTGTGTGGCACAGTGTTTTTTTTCCCTGTCTTAAATATGCTCTCACAGAGGCGCAAAACAACATCGCTTATTGGCTCGGC
The DNA here is from genome assembly GCF_964211825.1 of Aythya ferina. Taxonomy (NCBI): domain Eukaryota; kingdom Metazoa; phylum Chordata; class Aves; order Anseriformes; family Anatidae; genus Aythya; species Aythya ferina. Next base: position 78,977,952 of record NC_140297.1, on the reverse strand, counting down.
TCTGGTCAGCAGCGGGGCCCTTAACAATCACGGAGCAGCTTCTAGATCCTTCTTACAGAAACCACCCCTATGGCCCCCTGCTACCAAAACCTTGCCACATAAACCCACTACAAGACCACAGCCTCCTATCTCCTTCCTGAAACGCTAATATCGATGGTACAAATATAAGAAGTGTACTGGCTCTTTTGGTGGAACTAGAAAGTCTGCTCCTGTGTGTGCCAGACCTGGTCACAGCCATTTGCCTCCCACCCTTCCCCTGTGTTGCAGCGTGCAGTTTGTCTGGAGTATTGGTTCATCTGGAGGCACCTAGCCTCTACTTTGCTGGTGAGGCCACCATTGGGAAGGCCATGCACCACAAGTATGACCAGGAAGAGCAGCACAAGGCTGGCTGGCAAAGAAACCTTACTTGGGAAAGGGAAAGCTTTTGGAAATCTCAAGCCAGTTGGAAGATGGGAGGCAGGGGGCAGCCAGGACGTTCCTTACAAAGGCAGAACAGGCATGCAGGTCAATTAGACAGACACACTTACTTAATGGTAAGCAAAACTTAATCAGACAATAGCCTAAACCCAAAATAGTTGCCAAGGGTTAGAATTTGGGCTGCTCATAGGAAATGACATGGCTTTCAGCTCTGGCCAGATGATAAAAACATGTTTCAGAAATGAATAATATCACAGGATTACCAGTATCAACCATATTCATTCCTGCACATCAATTCAGGTTAGTAGTAGTAAGAGCAGCAAGGAAAGAAAATTTTACTGGAGAAGTTGTGTTATTGTTCTCTAGTCCAGATAAGAAAGAGGAGACCATTTGGCTATTTTGGATTCTGTGTGATTACGTTTATTTAAAGAAACAGAACACTTTTAATTATGTATGTGAATACTTGGAACACATAATTACTACCCAACAGGCAAACTCTGTTTAGGTCTGTTGGAATGCCAATGGGCTTTTATTAGTTCAGCCCATCATTCTGTTGTGAAATGGAAATGAAAAGTGGAAAATATGTTTTCCTTCTCTAGGGATCACTTCAGCTCCTTTTTCTCTTTATTTTATCAGACTTCTCATTGCTGTGGGGGTCTTGAAGGCCTATTATTAAAACACCCTGCAGTCCTAAGGGAAGAAAAGCAAGCTGGTGCTGCAGATGGGAGCAGTGTGAATGGAATAAACTATAAGCACCAAAGAACTACAATAAATGCAGTAAAATCTATGTGTTATTCTCTTTTCCTTCTAAAGTTCAGTTAAGTTTTCATCTTTTACCTTTCATTCTTCATGAATATCAGGTAACCCATAGTACCATCCAAATACAAAAAAAAAAAAAAAAAAAAAAAAAAAAGTAAAATTAATTAGTTATGCCAGCTCTTCTTGGGTCTCCTTTTGCATAAAACAAATTAAATCCAAGTTAATCTACTCTGTACAGACAAAACCTGCAACAGGACTGGACTTAATACAAAGTACTCATGATAGAAATTGTATCATTCTCAGCTCTCTCAGAAAAAAAAGGAAACAAAAGATACATGAAGCACTCACGTGACAGCTGTTTTAATCTACAGGTCAAGCCTACCAAAATCTCACTTTAAAGTAGTTTTTAAAATAATCTCATCATTGAATTCAAATCAGTTCTGGAAAATAAAGATGAAAGCCATTGGGATCTTTTGTAGAATAGGTCTTGCAAGAATTAAAACTTGGATCCAGGTAATACACAAACTGTTTGGAATTTAATTGATATTATGAGCACTCACCACATTTTTATTACTTTTCTTTAGATGTATGCAGTAAAGAATTATTGTTATTGTGGGCAAAGAATATGAATGCCAACTGATTAAGCTGCTGCTGCTGATGAATGTCAGGTGAGCCACAGAATCATCTATAAATTGGGCAAAAGACAGGGGAACTTACATGTGAGGAATGCATCAGCAGGAACAAAGACCTTTTTGGTTTTTCAAACACATCTATCTTCTTCAACAGAAAGACAAAGATTATTTTGTAATGACAGAATTATTTCTGATCAACTGTATACCTGCTAGTGACACACTTTTGAAGACTAGTTAAGGAAGCATAAACTGAATTTTCTCTGAAAAGGAAGGAGTGTATTTCCTTCCAGGAAGTCATATGAGTATTTTCCCAGCATTTTTGTTTTTGTTTGTTTGCTTGCTTGCTTGTTTGTTTTTAATTTCAAAAGGCTTGCTGGTTTGATAAAGATTAGCTTTATCTTGGAACTACTTCATTTCTTTCTTTTTCAAACTCATTTTTTTCTTTTTATTCTATTTGATGAGGTTGGCATCTAGTTTTAGTCTAACTGTACCTTCTGCCAAGCAGCTCTACCTGAAACACATTCACAGCCATCGTCTGAAGCTTGTTGGGCTCCTGTAATGGAACTGAAAGAATTTTGTAGAAGTTTCTAGAGGAATTATACAAATGCATGCACATGTATAAAGCTAAGCACAGGATTTTTGAGGTACTACGTTATGCATCAACAGAAGCAGTAAAGCTCCTAAAGCTGTTCTTATGGAAGACTTTAAAACTTCTGCATGCCTGCACAAAACCTGCTACTACCGTTACTATATAATGCCATTTCTATATGATACCATTCATATAAGCATACTGGTAAAACAAATACCTGCATTAAAACAGTGGATGCCAGGAAACAAAGAAAAGACAACTATAAAGGACCCTGCGCCTTCCAAAGTATATACTTAAACCTGCTTTTTGCTCTTACTTTTTTTTTTTTTTTTTTTAATGCCTCCATTTGATCCCATTTTTTAGAGCTTTCAACTTGAAAGGCACAGTAAGTACAGCTTTGCAGATTTACTTCTTCTATAAAAGTTTTTAAGATTGGGTGACCATCAGAACTTTGCAAAGAACAAAAGTTACATTTCTACATTTGAATTAAAAAAGTGGAGACAAAAAAATAAATAAATAAATGTGTCTGGCCAGAATGAATACTCTGTCGGGGTTTCTTTGTGATTTTGTTTTTTGAGAGGAAAGCAGACACGGGTAAAGTGACAACACAGTGGCTACACAGCCACCTAGCCCCAGCTACACTCAAACTGAGTCTGGATGTACCACAGCACTAGGTACAACACCTCCCTTCCTACCCACCACACATCCATATACACTTTATTCATAATCTCTGGATACAGAATTTTAATAAAGATGTTATTAAAAAGTATCTTTTGCACACTTACAAATAAAGTAGTTGTTTCACTTTGCCCTGGCACAGAGAGACCTAAATATTTATGTAACAGGTTTTGATTTTGATTTAATTGAAGTATACTGACAACTGCAAAATGATGTAAACAACATACTGCTCAGATCCATCCCATAGGCATCATCCAGATCTGGGGCCTTCAGTGGAGGAAAGCTTTCCTGGCTTAGTGACAAGCACTTGACATCAAACTGGTTTGTGAGACTCATAAATGCAGTAGTCTTGCCTGAGAGTCCCATATATAAAGCTCACAGTATGTACCTGTCATTGTATGGCACCAAATGTATCTGAATGAACTGACTTCATTAACATTCCCAGATCTAGATGGGAATGGATAAAATACTCTGAAGCCTGGAGCTTCAAATAAAAGTTCTTGAAAGCTAGTATCATAGCTTCACAATACTGATGTGCAGTGCAAGACCCAGGAGCTTCTTAAATTTATTATTAATTTGCACCAGAACTAGATTAACTCTTTAGTAGTAATAGTAGTAGTAGTAGTAGTAGTAGTAGTAGTAGTAGTAGTAGTAGTAGTAGTAATCTAATTCTGGCATAGGTGGAGGGAAAATCTGACTGTGAAGCAGACATTTTGTTTTTTTAAAAAAGATTTTTTTTTTTTTTATGGAGAGGGGGGTGTTTTAATTGTCATTAGCACCATAATTATTTTTACATAACCCTATATTAAGGCTGAAGAAAATCCATCAATTTATGCAAGTATGCTGAAAGGAAAGTATTCCAAATATAATTTATAGAAGAGTAGGAAGCCTGGACAAGGTATTAAACCCTTTATAAATGCGGACACTTTGACATTATGGCAGAATTTAAAAAGACCAATAGAAACAGATGTATAGAATGGTCCATTCAAATCTGAATTGCTAATAAAAGTTAACTCTCCCTGGGTAACATGATTCAGTGCTTCAGGTAAAGTTGTTCCAACTCCTGCTGTAAAATACCTCCTTTCTCAAAATCTGTGGATACTGCAATGTGTATGGATTGCAAGTTCGACTAAAACTGTTGGGTCTTTCACAACGGTGGCTAGCAACGTAAACCGAAGAAAAATAACACTTTTTGTTAATGCTACATTATGTCTTCTAGCACAGGTATACTGAAGTTAGCAACTGCTTCTGAGGAATACTCCAACCTTTATTTACACATGGGGAAAAGCAGCTAATATTTAGATAACTGAAGCACTATACAACCTCTATGTACTAAGCTATTGTTACTTTTTCTTAGCATTAGTGAGTTAGAATTTTAAAAAGCTAAACAGTAAGATTCATAACCTCTCAAAATCTATTTTCAAAACTAACAGAAAAAGAGTTATACAAGTTGAAGGAGAGCCATAATGATTATTTACAGTGGTAATAACAGATCACATGTCCTTACTATATGACTGGATTTGGGCAAAAAGACTTTTAACATCCTTCTGGCAAATGTGTCTGTGATTTCCAAAGCTATTCCACTTGTCTTTTTGTGGTAAAAATAATATCTTACAAAGTTTTTCAGCAGAAAAGAGAAAGACGTACCAACAGCTCTCACACTGGTGCTTACAGCACATCTTTGAAGTGACTGATGGCCAAGTTTCCAGATATTGAACCTACATTTCAAATGTAGTAAAAGAATCATAGCATATCCTGAGTTGGAAGATACCCAAAAGGATCATGGATTCCAGCTCCTGGCTCTACACAGGAGCACCCAAAAATCAGACCACATGTCTGAGAGCATTGTCCAAATGCTTCCTGAACTCCAGCAGGCTCAGTGCTGTGACCACTGCCCTGGGCAGCCTGTCCCAGTGCCCGACTTGGGTGCAGAGCCTTTCCCTAACCCCCAGCCTGACCCTCCCCTGTCCCAGCTTCATGCCATTCCCTCGGGTCCTGTCGCTTTCCCCAGAGAGCAGAGCTCAGCGCCTACCCCTCTGCTCTCCTTGTGAGGGACTTTCCTACCCATGAATCTATACTAAAGACAGTTTCTTAAGAATCAAGTTTGCCATCGTGTAACACATTTTATTGGAAGTTCCCAACTTAAACTTTTCAAATAACACTAAACTTTCCTTGAACTAGCAGGGATTAACATTAGCAAGAGGTATCAGAAACAGAGTTTTCAGTCAAAAGGAAATCCACTATTTCAAAAGCTGTTTCCATTATGATCTCAAAGCAAAATCTTAAACTTTTAACATTTGCTTTAGAATTATACCCATTCCATAAAACAGTGATTCAGGGAAACTGCAATTCCATTCCACATGGTTTATGCTAGACTACAGAAGTGAGAAGATATAAAATTTCTTTAATTATTTTCATTAATGTCGTGGTTTAACCCGGCTGGCAGCTAAACACCATGCAGCCGTTCGCTCACCCTCCCCCCTCCCTCTCTGGGACGGGGGAGAGAAATGGAAAGTGAAGCCCGTGAGTTGAGATAAAGACAGTTTAATAAGACAGGAAAATAATAATAATAATAATAATAATACAATGATGATAATAGTACTACTAATAATAATATGTACAAACAAGTGATGCACAATGCAATTGCTCACCACCCGCTGACCGATGCCCAGCTTAACCCCGAGCAGTCCGGCCCCCTGCCCCCGGCTAGCCACCCCTATATATTGTTTAGCATGACGTCAGATGGTATGGAATACCCCTTTGGCTAGTTCGGGTCACCTGTCCTGGGTCTGTCCCCTCCCAGCTCTTACTGCACCCCCAGCCTGTCTGTTGGCAAGACAGAGCAAAAGTCTGAGGTGTCCTTGGCTTGGTATAAGCAGTGCTCTGCAACAATTAAAACATCGGGGTGTTATCAGCACTCTTCTCATCCTAAGCCAAAACACAGCATTCCACCAGCTACTAGGAAGAAAATTAATTCTGTTCTAACTGAAACCAGGACAATTAAAATGGAATGTTTCAGCCACATGTTTCAGTCAGTTCATTTTGATGTTTGAAATTGTAGCTTTTGTAATAATTAAGATTTTTTTGTGAAACATTTTGACATGGAAAAAAAGCAGCTTCAACAAAAAAAAAAGGGGGGGGGGGGAGGGGACAGGGACGGCTATGTCTTTTTTTTTTTTTTTTGAGCAATTATCAAGTTTTCTTCAAGATTCAAAGACATGTATGGCACCTTACAAATGATATCTGAGTAACATACCAACCGAGAATATAGAGACAGCATTTAATATTAAATGCAATGAGAGGAAAGTGCAAAGGAGACTTGCTAGATGGCTGTGTATTGCAATTAGGCACCTACAATTTTAAATTTTTCAACAGTGCTTTAAAACAGCTTTTTTGTCTATTTATATTTCATCCTCACACTTTCCTTATGAATATAGGTGGGATAATGATGAGCATTCCTGGGAGACAGTAATTGCTCTTTGCTGAGTAGATTTGGTGATATCACAAGAAATTTGTGCATGAGAAGTTAAAAGCCATGATCTTCATAATCTGAACGTTAGACAGAAAGGCAAAGGATGAATGAAGAAGGGGATTAGAAAACAAGATAAGAAATTTGTTGTCATGTGTTGTACAACTGGTGATCAAACAAAGTGAACAAGATGATAAAATTTTCAGAGGTCACTTTTTCACTTATTAGAAAATGCTTAAGTAAAACTATCTTAAACAGCTCTGATTACCCTGCAGGATCTATGGGTTTCATTTAATTTTAATTTAATGAAACAACTATTTAGCTATTTTTTCTTTTTCTAATAGGCAAAGTGAATGGTGCAGGCTGTTTAGTGACGCCTCGTGCCAGAACAGAAGCCTTTCTTTATTCTGCATTTCTACTGCCCAGTATAATAAAACAATTCAATCTTTAGGATGCATATTTCTTGTTTCCTCCTGTGGCTAATGATGGGAATAAAATCTATAGTCCTGTAATACTACTACTTAATACTCAGCTACTTAAATTATGCTTCAGTAGTTCTGTTGTCTCTTTGTTTCATTGTCTGAATCTTACAGGTTAAGTGCATAAAACTTCTAAGAACTGCATAAAAATCCCTGTAGAGAAATAAAGTTCTTCATGCTAAAACTTTTGAAATGAACACTTAAAATGTTTCAGGCTGTTGGTTTTCTTTATCAAAGTCCTAAGTATCCATTTGAATGGATTCGTGTCTATTATTTGAATCATTACCAGTCTCAACAATACTGTATTTATGAGTTAGTTACGCTGCATTATAACCACTGCCTAATGAAAAATGACACTTATTAAGACTGATCTGAAAAAAAGGGAAGGGAAGGGAAGGGAAGGGAAGGGAAGGGAAGGGAAGGGAAGGGAAGGGAAGGGAAGGGAAGGGAAGGGAAGGGAAGGGAAGGGAAGGGAAGGGAAGGGAAGGGAAGGGAAGGGAAGGGAAGGGAAGGGGAGGGGAGGGGAGGGGAGGGGAGGGGAGGGGAGGGGAGGGGAGGGGAGGGGAGGGGAGGGGAGGGGAGGGGAGGGGAGGGGAGGGGAGGGGAGGGGAGGGGAGGGGAGGGGAGGGGAGGGGAGGGGAGGGGAGGGGAGGGGAGGGGAGGGGAGGGGAGGGGAGGGGAGGGGAGGGGAGGGGAGGGGAGGGGAGGGGAGGGGAGGGGAGGGGAGGGGAGGGGAGGGGAGGGGAGGGGAGGGGAGGGGAGGGGAGGGGAGGGGAGGGGAGGGGAGGGGAGGGGAGGGGAGGGGAGGGGAGGGGAGAACTTTTCCCATGTTTCTTTTTTTTTTTTTTTTGCCATTTTTGCTTAGGAAAAGAGGGGAAATAACCTGCTTTTTTCCCCTTTTTTATTTCTTTTTTTTTTTTTTTTTCATTTCAGTACTTTACCATGACAGCTGTTGGTGCCACATAACCATTAAAATGTGTATCTATTCTTTGTTTCTTCCAATTTTGCTATAACTAAATTTCATTAACACTTTAGGAAATGTGAACATTTTCCTTCCATCTGCTAGATGGCTTTTAAAACCCATTTAGTTTGATTTAGCAAATCTGGAAACAGCTGGCAAAAATGTATTTTTATTAAGTTCCTCGGATTCATATTTGCAAGATATGTGACTTTCATAGTCTTTCTTAAGGTCTGTAATTGGTTTCTATTTCTCAACTGTACAATTTCTTTCTAAATGCTAATCAACCAGGTGGTCAGATGTTTAGTTATCATTTTGCACATTAACCAGTTTAATGCGTCTCAGTTTAAATGTCTATAGCTGATGATTCAAATGATGTGCTTAAAGACTATAGGAACGGTTATTTAGTTTTCAGCCATTACCTCCTTTTTCTTTTTAATTCTGAAGTTGATTGTGCCAATTAAGTAAGCTAAAAAAGAACATGAAAGATAGGTTACATGCACTGGGTGCCTGTACACAAAAACCTTGACATTTTGCAGGCTCTGATCTACCATCAGGGAAAAGAGCAGGGAAATTAGGCTGCTTTATGTCCTTCTTGTTAACCCTTTCTGCTTAGTTTTGGATGTGAGAGCCTATATTCCCTGCTTTTATCCCCCCTTTGTTTGCCCCACTCCCATAGTGGGAGACATTCTGCAGCTAGCAAAAACGAACAATTCTTTTTTACAGTGACAAGTCCAGGATTCTGATCTTTCTGAGCTGCAGAAAAACATGGCCATGCATGTGAATCCATTGACACAGAAAAATGATGCTTTGAGCCATATTCTTTGATCTGCTACATCTGCTTAGAGCTGCATCCTGCCAGCAGACTTTAATTCTTCAAGCAGGGATAACCTGGCCAGGGCAAAATGTGATGGTGCAGAATCAGATTTCCAACAGAATAGTGCCTTACAAAAAGCCCAGAGATCTCTTATACCACTTACATCCACCAAGCTGGATACAGCTGTATCAAAACAGCATCACAGAAATGCTTTGTGTGAAATCATACCTGACACGAACTTCCAGCTCCATAAAGACATTTCAAGTTGTCATTCTGAGGACAGGCAGGGAGGAACAGATGTCCACAGAGTGGTGCCAGGATCTGAGATGCCACCAATAAGGCTCAAGTCACCATTATTAAACAGATTTCCTCTGTGTTTTGTTTAGAGTATTCATATTTTAAAATATGGACTCTGTTTTATTTTCCCATGACCTGACTCATAAAATACATTTCTGTAACCTTCTGAACAGCCCCAACTCGTGATCAGAGTTTCAAGAGATAATTGATTTCCAGGAAAAAACAATACTACATGTATTGTCGTTTGAACTAGCATCCGTAAATCAGAAATTTGTCGTAATATTGTGGCAGTGGTATATTTATCTACATGCTCAATCTATTCCCATAGATTCTTTCATTATCTCCAGTAGATGCCATTGCCATAAGCAGAGTCAAAGACTTCCAATACATTTGGGAATCCAGACAGTACAAATAAATCTTCACTGACTTTCTGCTGATGAGGTTAGTTTCTTTTAAATGAAGAAAATATCTGTGTTCCACAATAGCCTCTGAAAAATGCCACTAGACACTTGGGCACAGGAGGTTGGCTAATTTGAGTGATGTCTCCCAATAAAAAGATTGAAAAACTGAGTAATACCAGGCTCATCTAACATTTTGCAGTATTTCTAAATACTATAGTGATAAACAAGTACAACTTTAGCCATCTGAAATTTCCACAGAATCCTAAAAGCTGCCTTTGCTCCACTGGACTTGCACTCTCAGGTTCTAATGGAGTTTTCAAATACTAAAAATAAATTCTGTTGAGAGAGTATTCAGTGTTTATGTAACCTACACAGTGGTATTCTACCATTTGCGTGTTCAATTATGCAAATATGTGTTACACGGTGTGTGTATCCCAGCCGAATAAGGCCTTAAGTCATTAAACAATAAGACTCAGACATTCAACACGAATTGCTAAACATTCATGGACACATCTGCCAACTCATATCCTTATCGTTTTTGTGTAAATAGTTCTGATACGCTGAGATGTAGCAATTAAAATTTCATTCATGCAAAGCTGTATGGTGTACATTTTTAATAGGCTAAGTTATGAATACTAGTTTTTATTGATACAAAGTACAAAAAATGCATTTGTCATGAAAAGCTTCATATAACAGCTTGGCTGTATTTACCTAAATCATTTAGCTGTTGACATTGTTGAAAGAAAGGTTACGTGCATTTCGTCATGTCACTGTCAGTAAGACACGTGGTTTACCCCTGTAGGGTATAAAAGAAGCCAGTTACAGGGAATGTAAAATTGGCTCTGCTAAAGCTAGTTAAAAAGGCTCGTTTTAACTCCATATGTTTTGATACATGTAACCTAGATAACATGGGCTATCTCTGCTAGTAACACTGAAGCACAGGAAAAAGATGACTGTGTGATGGGATATGCTTTTAGTATACTTAAGAAGTGGCACCAGATAACAATCATTCCATGTGATCAGCTCTTAGATTTATACTATCTTTACATACGTGCCAAAAGCCCAACTGCAGACAGCAGAAGAGCACAGAAAACAAGCATTCATGAACTTCTTAAACCAGAAAAGCCTTCCCATTCAAGTTTCTGACTCCAGGCACTGAGGAGAGCAAAAAGAGAGGGAAACAACTGGAGGCAGTCATGCGTTGTGACTTCCGCTTCACTAGCTGCTCCTACCACCCTGAAAAGGAAGAGCAGCAGGAGGAGATGTGTGGCTGGACTGCTCTGCTTGCCTCCTGCCAGCTCCTTCCCACCCCTGCCCCAGCAGGCACCAGGGGGACGCTGCCACAGGTTGCCCAGGCATGTCTGTTAGAGCCCGAAGGCACTCTTGAAATGCAGTGTATCTGGTGAAAGCACTGGAAAGAGAACCCAGCAGGGGATTCTCTGAGGAAACAGTTGTTAAAGAATATCTTAGTCTCCTGTTTCCCTCCCTTTAACAAGAGAAAAGTCTTCTGCCCTCATTGCAGTGGCTCAAACCGTGGTCCTGAGCATCTTAGCTCCTCTTAACACCTTGGGTTCTATCTCTGGCCAAGCAGTACTGAACATCTGATTATGAGTAAACTTGGCTGCTCAGAAACCATGTGCACATTAGCATCCCTCCTGCCTGCATGTGAGATAGGATTTGAGAAGCCTAATAATCTGGGATCAAAAATCTGAGTTTATTTTACCACTAATCTTAGCCAAAATCTTTTGTCATTTTGCAAGGATAACAACCCTTCTCTCTTCCTGCATGCTTTTATCAAGCTCCCTGATCTGTTCCAAGTCTTCCTTCCTTTGCTGCCCCTTTGCACCACTTAGCTAAAAGCGGGACCCAAGGATGGATCAAGACAACTGAACAGCACAGAAGCAATGAAAACATCAAGCAATGAAAAACTGTGCTTGTGGCCAGGGTGGTGCTACTGCTACCTTGTCATAGATACTGAGGAGTCTTTACTTATTGACAGGTTTCTCTCAGACACCTGTTTGTCTCTCAGACATGCAAAATAGCAGAAGACATCAGAAAACAAAGAACAAGGCTGATATGGTGCAGTAACTTTTGCTCAAACTTCACATCTCAAAGACAAACATATTTAGGAAGTGACTCAGTGTTGGCTCCATCCTTCTCTGCTCTTGTCACAAGGCAAAGCCTACTTAAAAGTATCACTAAGGCCTAGGTTTAGGTTAAACCTAAGCTACATTTGCCCAATCCTGATTATATTAATCCTATATGCAGCAGAAAACAAAAACAACAACAAAAAAAGCTTTGCTACGCAACTGATGCAACCTTCACACTCTTCTAAAATGTATGGGAAAAGAGATTAGGAGGTGATAAAGATATCAGTAATAATACCAGATAGGGAGGAAGTCAAAGGAACACGGAAAGTCTCCCTCTGCTTACTCCAAAAAAAAAAAAAAAAAAAAAAAAAAAAAAAGAGAGAGAGAGAGAGAGAGAAAGAGAAGGAAAAAGAGGGGGAAAAGTGAAGAAAAAGAAAGAAAAGAAAAGTGAAGAAAAAATAAAAAGAAAGAAAACGCTACCAAACTTTACAAAGTTAGCAATACAATTATCCAATAACATAGAGTACATTTATTTTTGGGAGGTTGTCCTCCATCCCAGGATAGAAGAGAATATTGCATCAGTATTGATAAACATTGCTAAATGATACTAAATGATACTAAAATCAGTCAGCAATTTACTGGTGGATCAAAGGAAGTCACAAACATCCATGTTAGGTTGAGGTGTGGTATAGGAGCATTCATGTGTGTTTCTACTTTTGGCTTACAGCAAACAATCAGACATTTATGAATATCCCTGGACAATGGGTACACTGCCTTTAGGCTTCTTACTCCCTGCCCAGCACAAGGTATGCAGTGATACAACCCCAAGGAGGGTTCTGGCATCCCTCAAGGTGCACATAGGTCTCTTCCTTCAGTCAGACACAGCCATCAGACTCAATAGCTCATCACATTCCCCACTGAATTGTGATTGCCCTGTCAGGCTTGTGAAGCATCTCCAGTTAACCCCTCAGTGCTATAACCACATGCAGTGAATGCATTTAAGAAGAGGTCATTTATAAAGTTTGAGTTTTTAAAATAAAATCTAGATTTTGGTAGTAGATACGGGGTTATTTCTGCATAACTTAATGTAAGTGGATTGTCTAGCTCACATTGCTGTAGAAAAAAGGTTGAAATTTTTTTCAGACCTGACAGCAAAATAAATAAATGTAGTGTGTTTATGTGGCAAGGTTTTGGTAGTGGGAGTGGGGGGCTGCAGGGGTGGCTTCTGAGGGGTGAGAAGAATCCAGAAGGTGCCCCATGTTAGATAAGGGCCAGTTTCAGCTGGCTCCAAAGGCACCCACCGCTGCCCAGAGATGAGCCAATAAGCAATGTTGTTTGTGCCTCTGTGAGAGCAGATTTAAGAAAGGGGAAAAAAATGTACCACAACAGCAGCTGGGAGAGAGGAGTGAGAAGCAGCCCTGCAGACCCCAAGGGCAGTGCAGCAGGAGGGCAGGAGGTACTCCAAGCGCCAGAGCTGAATTTCCCCTGCAGCCTGTGGAGAGGCCCCTGGTGGTGGAGCAGGCTGTCCCCCTGTAGCCCGTGGGTCCCGCATGGAGCAGATCTCCATGCTGCAGCCCCCGTGTGTGTGGAGGAGCCCCCAGTGGAGCAGGTGGATGTGGCCTGGAGGAGGCTACAGCCCATAGAGAGCCCCCACAGGAGCAGGCCCCAGGCTGGAGCTGCAGCCCATGGAGAGGAGCCAATGCAGGAGCAGTTTGCTCCTGACGGATGTACCCCATGGTACAGAGCCATGTGGCAGCAGTTCTTGAAGAGCTGATGCCTATGGGCAGCCCCTGCAGGACCAGTTCAGGAAGGATGGCATCCTGTGGGAGGGACCTCATGTGGAGCAGGGGCAGAGAGTGACCATGAAGGAGAGGAGGAAAGGAAGCATTAGGGGCTGAATGCAGCTCCCATTTCTGTTCCCCTGTGCCAGTCAGGGGACGGAGAAGGTAGAAGAGAGTGGATGGGGGGAAGGTGTTTTTGGTTTCTTTCCTCTGTTTCTCACTTCTCTAGCTTGTTAGTAATAGGCAATAAATTTTACTAATCTTCCTACTCTGAGTCTGTTTTGCCCGTCATGATGATTACTGAGCAATTGCCCTGTCCCTATCTCAACACTTGAGTCCTTTGCATTGTATTTTATCCCTCTTCCCTTTGATGAGGGAGAGTGAGAGAGTGGTTGTGGTGGAGCTCTGCTGGCCACCTGAGTAAAACCACCACAATAAATAAATAAATAAATAAACAAACGTGTTTTAAAATCTGTATCATGATCTTTGTGCTATCAATATTAGCCTCCAAAGTAGAGAGTTAGGTTTACAGAGCAATGAGACAAAAATGGCAGCCACTGAGGTAGCACAGGACATAGCAACGTTCATATTCGCTCTCAATACCAAGAACTCCAGAAGCCAGAAGGCAGGAACATTCTATAAAGCTATCCAAGAGCACAAATGTAGGGCCTTGGAGCATGATTAAGCAAATAACTACTTCTGTTTGACATTCCTCACCAAAGAATGTGTTATGTCCTTTGAATTCAAAATATGCAATTAAAGAAAACACATTCCCCCTTCTCCTGTTCCCCAAATAAAGTAATCTAAAGGCCATCACTTTGAATTGCTGTCTGTATTAGCTAGCACAGCCATCAAATATTCATCTGGGAGCCTCTCTGAGTACAAATGCGTTAAGCTGCACTCCAAGTCAACAAACATAAGAAAAAAATACCACTTCATAACTACTATATACATGATTATGAATAATTCCTTGGCAGTTATTTAAAGAAGACTGTACATCAAACCATCTTCTACTCCCTATTTTTACATTTTCAACTAAATATAAAGAACAAATACATCAGTAAGTTGAATTTTTGCCTTCACTGAGATCTAATGCAAATCAGAATTAAATACCCTCACCTTAACTTTGTTAACTTAAAATTGAATGGGACAGATGTATACATGTTGATATTTCTACTGCTTTATGTTGAAAACATATGAATATATGAACTGCACATTGTCAGATATTCAGCATCAATCTCAAATTATTTTCTTTATGTTCAAGATTACACAATACTATGTGAACTGAAGATGTACATTCATTCCACTCCTGATATGGAAAAAAAGCAAGCATGTTTAAAATACTATTTTCTGTTTTGCACAACAAAATATGAATAAATATAGCACGAGGTAAATTCTGGTTCTTCCACCTGCATTCTGATTCACTGACTGTGCAATTAAGAGGGGAAAAAAATCTTAGTAAAACACACATCCGTAAGGACCTCCTTGACACACTCTAATCTTGTAATGGAAAGATCTAGGGTACCAGGTAGGTGTCTAAGGATCCCAAACGTAAGGATCAGGAAGAACAGCTAATGCTTCCTGACAGAACATTTATGAGAACATGCCATTTCAAATGCAGGCATTTTCTGAACGCCCTTGACTTATTTTGAGCCCTTGACTTGAGCCAGCTCCAAGGCAACCCAGTAAACATACCAACAAAGAGGGATACCAATTAGCTGGGAGCCTCCAGACACCCCTGATAAACTCAGACGAAACTTATTTCATAAGGTGCAGTTAGCAAACAAAGAAACCATGAAAATGAACTGACCTTCCAGGAAAACAGGAGTCACCAACAGCTGTTCCCAGAACAGCTGTCCTATGTCCACGTAGGTATCTACACCAAACAAGTATAAAAAGTTAGTCTCTGTCTACACAAAACAAGCTTCTCTGCATGAGATCTCCTGGCAGAACCTTACAAGGAAATCTATCTGACTCTAGACTTGGCAACAGATTATTAGTGAAGAAAGACTTTTCCATCACTGATTAGCCCCGCTCCTGGTAGCTGTTTGGTGAGCATGGTACTGGTAACACCTCACACTATATATAGGCGCAATATTTAAGTTCAAATGAAATTTGCACTTGCTTTCCCAGTGGGAAACCTGTATACTGGAAGACCAGAACTTAGGTGGGAGAAGGGGAAGCATATCCACTGTGGGTTTCTAGGTAAAAGATGAGCCAAGCATTTCTTAATATTGTGCTCATGCGGTTTCATGGGCATAACAGATGCATTCACTGAAAGAAGAGAATTTGGTCCACAATGTGCATTTGGTGAAGCACATTTGTAAATGGAAATTGCAGTTGCAGAATAGAAAAAGCACTTCTGGTAGGTTCTAGCTGAAGAAAACATTCTGGTGATTAAAGCAATTCTCTCATTGTTTCTTTGCTCCCTTCTCCACATTGCACTTAATGGATATATAAAAGCAGGCAGTATTTTAGACAAAACTAAGTAAGCTTGGCTTCTTTCCTAAACTAGCAAATGCATGTTAGCAGTGGATGTAAATGACAGTACTGAATATTTTCTGACAATTTTTATACTTTTTCAAGCATTTAGTGAGAAAGGATGTTTTCCCTATACAGCTATTAATAAACACCTTATTCTGGACTATTTTTTTTTTTTTTTCCTTTGTTCAGTGGCATAAAATAGCACTTAAAATGTATAGCTCGAGTGTTTTCTATAAGTTTACTATGTTATTCACTTCCCCTGAATGCTACAATGCAAAAGCTGTTTAGCTTACCAAATCATTTGTAACGTTAAGTACTGTGATGAAGCAGAAGAATTTTGCACCAGCTGTCTAAAATAACACTTCAGATAAAATACATGTATATTTTTAGTGTCACTTAAGTTTAAAGCTTGGTATTGTGTGCTTGTGTGCTATTAGGTTGGTGAATTCTTAGGACACCTTTGCAGGTTAATATTATAATGCCCTGTCAATTGCTATATGCTCTTTACAGTGGCATATAAGAAGTCCTATTAAGATCAAGATCATATTGACTTAAGAACTGTACAAACAAGCATTAAGATAAAAGCCTGTAGAAGAAGATAAACAAAGAGGAGGTACACAGTGAGATTAAGTGATCTCCAGCAGACCAACAGGCAGGTTGTTGGAAGACACTGGGGTGGAACTCAGTCAATTCCAGTTTACTGCCAGGACCACTGCTAGCTAAACTTTTACATCTGCAAGAATATTGTGACTATACAGCACCTTCACACACACACACACACAAAATAAATAAATAAATAAATAAAATCTTAACTAAGCATCAACCTCACTGTCCTTTGGTTCAGCTTCCAATGACACAGTACTGTACTCACTGGTTGATCGCAGTGCTTCGGACAGCTGTCAAGATTTAGGACCTTCTTGCAGGCAGATTCAGCATAAAAAATAATAATAGAAAGAAAGAAAGAAAGAAAGAAAGAAAGAAAGAAAGAAAGAAAGAAAGAAAGAAAGAAAGAAAGAAAGAAAGAAAGGAAGGAAGGAAGGAAGGAAGGAAGGAAGGAAGGAAGGAAGGAAGGAAGGAAGGAAGGAAGGAAGGAAGGAAGGAAGGAAGGAAGGAAGGAAGGAAGGAAGGAAGGAAGGAAGGAAGGAAGGAAGGAAGGAAGGAAGGAAGGAAGGAAGGAAGGAAGGAAGGAAGGAAGGAAGGAAGGAAGGAAGGAAGGAAGGAAGGAAGGAATATAAAGTGTGTGATGTTCTGGTGCAATTGGTTTGTTGGACTTTCTGTATGCCACTAAAAACTTGAGTGATCTTTTACTAAGACATGATGTCAGCTCTTGATAGAACTGAGATATTTCCAAACTGAATTTCCAAACTAGTATTTCTTCTTTTTTGTCTGAACAGAAGCAAAACTTGTATGTTTTGATCTGGGGATATGCATGCAGGAATGTAAGATACTCTCTCTTATCAAGAGCAAGACAGGAAAGATTATGTTAAACAAATCCCTATGGCAAATTATTGAACTCAGCCTACATGCAATGGATTTGCAATAATCAGTGTTGCTGCATCTAAAGGACACCCCCAGTAAAAACACAAACTAACCACAAGCATCTTTTTCAACCTATTGAAGATTCAAAGTCAATTCAATGTATTTGCTTAAATTGTCTGTTTTGGTGGCATGTGCAATACGATCTAGTTGGTCACCACATCTCACATGAGACTAAGTAGAAAGGCTGACATTTTAAAGTTAAATGCTGCTCACAACCTAATGTATTTCACATTATCTCTTAACCAAACCAATGTACTGAGATCTTCCGTCCGTCATAATTACATCGTACATTCAAAAAAAAGGGTCTTTGTATTCAGTAAGCTATGTAGTGCACACTACTTTTAAAATAGGAATCAAGAAATGCAAACATTAATGCTTGTAATAAACTACTCATATGACGGTATTGGTTCCCCATATTCTTGCAATTGCAATTGACAGAAGTTTATATATATACTCCTTATAGAAAAAAAAAAAAAAAAGCAAACAAATGGAATTATCAAGTAGTTGTGAGAAGTGTGACCATATCTACTTCATTGTAATAAGCAATAAATAAGAATCTTCTTCACATTTGAAATCTTTTTTCAATTACATATCCAAATACAACCCAGATGTCTCTACAAAATACTATGTGCATATGTTGAATAGCTTGTTTGTTCCTTTGTTTGCTTACTAAATAATGAGAAATACTGCTCTCCTTTACTTAAGTTATTCTTTTGGCAATGAGTACTGAATATGCTAACCAACATACAGCTCGTTAACTTCTGTAGTATTTCTTGGAGGGGATCCATTTTTCCTGTTTGGCATTGCATAAAGGAGAGTTACTGCAGACTCGATCTCTCTCTCTCTCTCTCTTTTTTTTTTTTTTTTTTTTTAGTTTTATCTGCAGCAGATAATACATTGTGCTTTGTTTCTATTCTCCTTAAAACAGGGGAAAAAAAAAAAGTAAGCAGTATCAGTACATTCAGTAAAATTGATGAAATTTAATGGATTATTCTATGTTCTATGATTTCATTATTTTTCTTTAACACCCTATTCAATTGCTGGCTTTAATCAAATACCCAAGGCAATTATAACATGCATTTCAAATAACTTTGAAAACAAAGATTAACCTTCACATGAATAATTTACATCAAATGCTAACATACTAACAATAAGTATTTTTCCAAAAGTTCTGCTACCTTGTGTCTTTAAAAGTTCTTTCTACCTTTACAAAGCCAGTGTAAAATGTTACTAGAAGAGAAAGCATACAGCAGAATATGTGACAGAGGAAAAAATATGCACATTATCTGCTGGTTCTAACGGATGCTTTAATAATATTGGAAGATGAAGTAAAAATGCATCTACTTGAACTGATCCACATGGTCACAATTTTGCATCACTGACAAGTTCATATTAAATTTGTCCTAAAGCATGCATTAATTTATGAAATCTAAGATTTTTCAAAGATTCATAATATCATATTTGTGCTACCTTACACAAACTGTTAACTGATGTCAACTTTTTCTCTAATTCAGGATTCAGAAAACATAGCACAGTGAGATCTTAACATAATTTTTTGGTGAAGAAGATTGGTGTGACATGCATAGTTGTTGCCCATGTTTAAAAACAAAACAAAACAAAACAAAACAAAATAATTTATTGAAAAGTTGCCCCTTTCAACAAAGAGGCATTTACATTCTGGAACTTTAAATATGCCACAGAAAATTCACATTGTGATTCCCATGAAAAACTGATAAAAAAATGTTTTTGCACATAGTCTATTCAGTCTTGCTCTTGGATATTAAGCTTTGATGTTTCCACCTGAACTGAGGAGGCTTTATAGCAGGCTACAGTGAGGGTGAGGACTCACACTGCAATTTACAGCAACCGATGCTGATGGTACAGAAACACTGGTACAGTATTAGGGAAAAGCAGGACATGACAAACAAAAGAAGAAACTCAGTATATAGGTAATATAGGAATCAGTTTTAAAATGCCACTGGGATACAAAACAATCCTGACCTGCTTATTAAGCATGAACTTTCCTTTACTCTTTTAAAGTAAAACAGAAGTAAATTAGCCAAAGAATCCTTGCCATTCTGTTTCTCACTTAAATTTTCTTTTTAACTATTGAATGCTTTAATCTTTTCTGAAGTATTTTTTTAAAACACAGCTTTATCCCTAAAAATTCTGGCAAGTTACATGATGCTATTTCAAAGCGTCATCAAAATCTTTCAGCTTGACATTATAAAACATAAATATTTTTGCAGCTTTCCCATTCCTTTGCAAATTTTTTTTTTTTTATGTTACTGCTGCTAAACTGCATTTTCAAGTTGTCCTATTAATCATCACAGTCATTTCTGGACAACAGCACTGATAGCTGAAAGAAATCTCTCCAACTCTGCAGGGTGCTAAAAGTACAAAGCATCATTGTATTTTTGTGTGGATGTTTCTACTTTTTTTCTTTGACAAAGATCTTCCATTTGAACCTTACAGAGATATGAAGCAGTGGTTCTGAGGTAGCCATTTGGCATCTGTTTGCCACTTGCTGCATCTCTTCCTTTTATGACTATCCCTATTGTCCTTTCCCCTTACATCCATTATATCCTTAATGGATGATGCAGTCACAGTTGTATCATTTAAATCGGAACAGATCTTCATGACAGATAGCTGCTGAAAGAGGCATGCTGTAACTGAAGCACCTACAGTTTAGTACAAACTAGAAATCTATTTAGCTTGGTGAAGGTAGCCCCCCCATCTCTCATAAACTTAAACCCTGTTATTACAGAATAACTTCAAAAAAAGAGCTCATGTATACTTCCCTACGCTTTTGTGGTAAACTGCTCTGATGATAATATACACCAAGACATCACAAGCTTTTCCATTCCATTTCAAAAAGCTACAGTGACTCCAACTTCCTAGCTCAATTCTTCAGCCTCAGCAGTGACCTTAGCACTGTCAGAGTAGAATAAATTCCCAACTTCCTGAAATGCGTGACAGTCAAAGGTGCCAATCTGTTGATGTAAGCATATGAGGTCAGCATTAATACTTTGCATTAGTGTTGAATCTCTACTTGAAAATCAATTTCAGCACTGTTCTCTGCTAAGTTATTTATGGCTGCAAGATGATTTGAAAATAAAAATCTCCATAGAAACTGATGACAGACAAGACCTAAGAGAGGCCAAAAAGAGATTCTCAACTCAATCTCTTATGTGAAGATAAATTTAAAAATTCCCATTTGAGAGAAATAGAGAAAAAGAAAGGCCTTAAGCTGTAACTGTGTTCACAGTATTACCATTAGCTTCACATCCAAAAGTAAAGGAGGATTTTCTTTTAAAGACTTCAAATAAGGAAACAATGAATCTTTAATCAGGAGTTAAAACTGACAAAATTAACTCCTAGATGTATATAGTGAAACAGACAGAAATTTCAAGTTTATCATATGAAAAAGGTACAAATCACTTCCTAATTTTCAGTACTTATTTGTATTTATACATGAACATAAAGGATAAAAAAAAAAATAATCAATTATTTTCCAGGATTAGCCCCAACTATTTCTTACATGATTTTGTCACTCACTACTGTTATGTCAGAAATCTGAACAGTATCTTTTTTTTTTTTCTTTTTTTTTTTTTCTTTTCAGAATTTCTGTAGAATCCTGCATCCACTGAAGAAGTCTGCTTATCCCTCTTTACTGCTATACAGTTAGGTCGTGGTGCCATGATTACTGCTGCTAGATCTTCAGTACAAAATTGATGCTGGTGATTTGCTGGCATTTGTGCCACTTGTGTTGGAACTGCCTGCTGATGTCTTGGTGCTGCAAGAGGACTGATGGTACAATAAAATAAGCTTAAATGTCAGTTTAAATGTAACCCATTGGTACTTCTAAATATACTTAAACCAGATCAATATTTCTTAACATACTTGGAGCCTGTGTCCTCATGTTCTTCTAACCTATAACTCAGAGGCTTAGACATTGACTTAATTGAATAATTTGAATTTTGTTTGAGGAGAGAACTAGACCATACAAGTGAAGACTGAAGAAGGCACAGAGTAAGTCTGATCTGTGGCCACTGTCCTTCAAACAACAATGCCAGCCAAAAACAAGCTCAGCCTTTAACCACTAACATATCAGGGGAAGCTTTTTTTTTTTTTTTTTTTTTTTCCTTTGTCTTTCCTGGCAGCAACCCCACATTGTTGAGCAAAGTCCTGAATTTTTTGTCTCTGCTTCCATTTAATGTGAACTGGTGGTACAGGCTTCTCTGCAGCACAGGCTCACAGGCTGTATGTGGTTTGTCACTCCTTCATCAGGAGATCCAGGATCTAAGTGAAATATTTCTTTTATCCTTATAAATCGACTGCATTTTGACTTCACTTTCAGATTGAATATTTATGTGAATAAAAAAGTTAATGATTTTATTAAATAGATTAGATATTGTCTCATCAATAAAATGTGCTGCAACCTTGTCAAAATTGAACTTTTTAGTACTGACCTTTTGACATATCTTAATTAGATTCTGTTATTACTATTTCTATTTTGTGAATATTTTAACTATTTGCCTTTATTCTTTAGAAAAGGAAATATTCCAACTCTGAACTTGCCTAGTGATCTATGTATTACAGAATATATCTCATCTTCCCAGAAGTACACAGCTTGGAAAGAAAATACAAAAAGCATTATCAGAGCCCTGAAAGTCTCCAGAAAATTATATTTTTTTTTGTATCTCAAAACAGCAACAAAAAGAAGAAAATGTCCATGTACCCAGGTTGATAATTACTTTGCAAAATACTAAATAAGCTCATACAAAGTATGAGTTAGAGGCCCTTTCAACCAGGAAGTACCATGTCTGAATTACAAGAGAATATCTTTCATAATATGGTAAACCATTTTAGCTTCCCATTGGAGAATGCATTAATAGGAATACGTTTTTCTTCATGCTGCAAAAGGTGTATCCAGAATATGGACAGACAGAGGACATAAAGGCAAACAACCTGGAATTTGTGAAAAACAAACAAACAAACAAAAACAACTCTTTTAAAATGCACTACGTTTGCTTGAGTTTCTGCCTTTTTAGAAATATGCATTCAACAGTCCATCAATGGTATTTCCAATGACAATGTAACTTCAGACTTACCTTGAAATTTTCTCCCTTACAGTCAGTCTCTTGTATGTCCCCAGTCAAGCTAGCAAACTAAAACCTAAACTGTAACAGGAGGAGGTTTGTTCTTCTCTGATAACCTGTGCTGAAAAGTTTCTATACATTTTCTGTAAAAAATACCATGAATGATGGGAAGTGCATTCACATCAGGTACTTTATATCATAAAGGCTGTAACATTTAAGTATTGTTACTGTGTCCAAATGCTTTCATTTCCGCCTTCCTAGTATTCTACTGAAATTACTTTTTTTCACATGCTGCATATTGCCATTCCTTCTCAGATGTTTCACACTGACTGCAAAGGCTTCAGTATGATTTTGCCATATTCTTACACCATTGTCAGATTTTTGTACAAGGAGTTATTAAAAGATCTGTAAAAATGTCAACTACATTTTTTTTTTTTTTAAAGAAGGGTTTTTGTTTTTCCTGCATCCACTACCACAAGTCTACACATAGCCTTTAATGCTGGGCTCTTATTTTCCTGTTTTCCTCTCTAAGTTCCTTTTATCTTTTGCCAGAAGTGTTAGACATCAGGTGCTGTAATACAAGAATACAGAAAACTTACTCTTTTTTTTTGTCTGGTCCCACTTCTAAATGAATACCCTTTATTTTACACCAGTATATTTATATCTTAAGTATACAGGAGTATTTTTCATTTATGAGACCCAGAGATGAGAAATATCTCATCTATATAACTTCTATTGTAGTGACACAAGTATTATCAAATTTTTGGAAAGGTAGTACAGAAAATTGTTAAAAAAAAAAAAAAAGAAAAAAAAAAAAAAGGATTAAATATTTAATTTCAAGT
This sequence comes from Aythya ferina, assembly GCF_964211825.1. NCBI lineage: Eukaryota > Metazoa > Chordata > Aves > Anseriformes > Anatidae > Aythya > Aythya ferina. Next base: position 78,954,618 of record NC_140297.1, on the reverse strand, counting down.
GTTTCACTAAATGGCTTTGTATACAACCACACAGGTAAGTTTAATTCGTTAACTGTAACAGCATAAGTAGTATTTTTTTTTCTCTTATTAATGGAAATGTTTACTGCACATAGAAGAATCGTGTTATGTTTGTGAAATAAAGGCTGCAAGACTGGGCCAGTAATGTTCTTTAAAGTATTATCATTAACATGCTATTATAAATCAGTCCAAGTCAGTTACACTATACATGTAATCAGGAGTGAAAACATATGCTTTTTAACAAACAGAACCTTCTATGCCCATTGCCCATAACTGAATGACAACTTGACATTTAATTTCACATCAATCGTATACACATCCACATATTTTACCTTTTTTTCCCCCAAAGTATGACATAGGTTTGTGAGTCAACAGAGATCACTGTATGTACTCCAGCTCTCACCTCAGTATCCTTGTTTTGTAAAACTTGTAGACAAAAGTAGAAACCAATCTTAATGTACTACTTTTCTTATGCTGTCATAAACTAAGAAAAGTTCTATGATTTTCATACATATTATACTCAGGCTCTCAGCAAGGGTTGAATCAATTAGAGTGATTTGCCTAGTTGAATGTTTATATTTGACAACTCTAATCTCTGTTTAATGACATAAACAACTTATTTTTTGTTCTTCTGAAAATACTTTAGGTTATCCTATATGCAAACATTCTATTTCAACTGAACTTTCCATGTAGCTATAAATTTCCCCTACTGCTAACAAGAATTTCAGTCGTAGACCCTTGGTATCATACACTGTGTGTACCCAGACCAAAAGGAAAGTTCATGTCCCAGACAATTTGACTTTTAAACATAAAGCAAGAGACAGTGGGAGCATGTGAACTGACAGCAAAGCGTAAAGAAATAGCAGAATAATAATGACCTGTAAGACAAGTTTTAGCCACTTCTACTATCAGTCTAAGTCACTTCATTGTTTTTTGTAGATAGCAGAAGTATTTGACAAGATAGGCAAGTCTACTGTGACAGACTACGAATGAAGGACATTTTTAAAAGTACTGAGAGGATCCTCACACTAACATTCCAGTTAGCGGAGGTCTTCTTACATTATCTTGCTACCTAAGTTGAATTTGTCAACACCTTTACTATTTGCACCTTGGAAACCTAAGCTTAGGGTGGCAAATGCTGGCCAGTGTAAAGGTAAATAAAAGTGTATGCATTCCTGTAGGGGAGGGTCACTGGCACTTGTTTCTCTTGAATACTTCTTGCTTACCCCCAAAGGGACAAGCCTTTCACAATTCTGAAGGGACACTCTGGTTCTTGTGTAGATGTTGTGGTTTAACCCGGCTGGCAGCTAAACACCACACAGCCGTTTGCTCACTCTCCCCCCTCCCTCTCTGGGATGGGGGAGAGAAACGGGAAAGTAAAGCCTGTGAGTTGAGATAAAGTCAGTTTATTAAGACAGGAAAATAATAATAAAAATAATAAAAACAACAATGATAATAATAGTACTACTAATAAATGTGTATGAAACGAGTGATGCACAATGCAATTGCTCACCACCTGCTGACTGATGCCCAGCCTAACCCCGAGCAGCCCTGCCCCCCCACCCCAGCTAGCCACCCCTATAAATTGTTCAGCATGATGCCATATGGTATGGAATACCCCTTTGGCTAGTTTGGGTCAGCTGTCCTGGGTCTGTCCCTTCCCAGATCTTGCTGCAACCCCAGCCTGCCTGCTGGCAGGACAGTGTGAGAACCTGAAACGTCCTTGGCTTAGCAGTAAGCACTGCTCTTCAACAATTAAAACATCAGCGTGTTATCAGCACTCTTCTCATCCTAAACCAAAATATAGCACCCTACCAGCTACTAGGAGGAAAATTAACTCTGTCCTAACTGAAACCAGGACAGTAGATTACTCTAAAACAGAAACAAAACAAGAAATATGAAGAGCTACTGGTGACCTGCATTTAACAAAAGCAGCTTTAGATTTAACTTATATATATATACCTTATATTTACTTATATAGATATATATTAACTTATATATATATATACACACACATGCGTATAGATATATATATACTTGCATAGATCATGAATTTTGCCCAGCTAATTTTACATGCACTGCCTCCTGTGCACAGCCTAGTGCTAGCACCTGATCTTTACAGCTGTCTGATAAGAGGAGCAAATGCAGGCACCTCACCGTATTCAGATGGTCCCAGAACCCAAGGGTTAAGTGAAGTGCTGATACTGGGCTATGGATTTGCAAAAATTGGACTTCCCAGGTCTCTCTCTTTAGATCTCTCTAGATTTTTTGCTGGTTGGTTTTAGGGATTCCTGAAGCTGTCATTTCATCCAGACAACTGTACTGCGGCTCCATGGTTAGAAATGGCAGGGAGCAAACAATACTGTTATGAGAAAGCAGATTTTTTCCGACCTTTCTTATTACATGCATTTATCTCTTGATTACAGAGTTTGTTGTTCCTGGCCAGCTCAGAGATTCTAAATTAAAGAAAGTGGTCTAAAATCTAGCAACTTGCCATTTATAGGGAAACCTCTTTTACCAGTTTATAATTTGCCCTGAATAAGGTATATTCAGAGATGCTAGAATCCTCACTCTTGTTTACATCAACAAATGCATGCAAAACACAATGCCTCTTATGAGTAAAAAGCATTTCTTATGAGAAGAATATTCTCAAAAAATGTGAAAAATGCATTTATTTATCTGTCTTTTGTCTGTGTTTATGAAATATAGTTCAGTGTTTCTTCTCCCTCCTTCCCACCTGCCCCTTAAAACACAGCTGTATTTCATCACAGAGCCAAATTGTCATATGCATCACCCAGAAAATGAAACAAACCAAAATGCATGCTGAATCGTTAGCAACCTACAGTGATTGAGGATTGTATTATCAAGATTAATCATAACTGCCTTTTAAATAAAAAGGCAGTTTTAAACCAAAAGACTGTTTCAGGAGGTAGACAGACTGCTGAAATAAGAGTACAAGCAATACAACATTTCCTTAGCTCTCCAAATGTAGCTACCTCTATTTCTAGTCCTTCCCATTTTCATGATAAGGGTTTTGAAATATATACTTCTAATACCTTTCTAATTTTCTGTTTTTTGTTTTTTGTTTTTTTTTTGTTTTGTTTTGTTTTGTTTTGTTTTGTTTTGTTTCATTTTAGTTTCCTAAAGCTAAAACTGGTTTCAATCATATCCATCTGGCTTATCTCATTATAACTGTTTGATTGGAATTATCTTCCCCATGGCTTTGCTCAGTCCATATATTACTTCCCCTCTGTGAATCTGCAATCTAGTCTCCTCACCTTTATTCTTTCTCTCTCTCTCTCTTTTTTTTTTTTTGTTTTTTTTTAAAGTTAGCTTATGAAACAGATTTAGGAATGATATTTTCTTATCAGCTGAGAACTGAAGTTGGCTTTACCTTACCTCTCACTGAGTTTGCACACAAATAGCATCTTTACAGGCAACAATGAATGTAAATACACTTCCTAAGCACTCAAATCTCTTACATAGTAAAGCAAACAGAACATTGTGATTTTGTTTGTTTTTTAAGTGACTGAAATACCTGTAAAAAATGACAGCAAATACGTATAGCAGATTTACGTAATTATGACTTGAATGTCAGACAATAATGTAATCTATACTGTTTAAGTGTGATTAGCACTAATGCCAATACATTCATCACCCTGTTCCCTTAGGACCTCGTTCAAAACTTAAAGAGAAGGGAAAGACGTCAATGAACTTTGAATCAGGATCAGACTACTTACTTATTTTGTCTGGTCTGGTACTTAAGAAAGTATTTTGCCTTGTTCACAACAATAACATCCTTCCTTTGTAGGACCCAGTTGTGCAATTGTCAGCATAATGACTAAGCATACAACAGAATTTTTGATGCAAATGAAAGTCAACGTGTGAACATAAGAATTTGTACTGCAGATCATCTATTTATTTTCAAATATAAGAATTGTTTTTCATCAACTGATCAGTGTGTTATATGATGTCTGTCTGCTGCAGTTGCATGCAGTGCCCCATAAGCAAAATCTGGATAATATGCTTATGACACAAGTCAAGTAGTGTGTCTTTTAGTTATGCTAAATAACTACTTTCTGAAAATCATGGTATTTTTAATATGAATTACAATTTGGTCACACAAACACAAAACAATAAAGAATTAACATAAAACACATGAGTTTAAACTAGAAAGTTACTGTACATTTCTCCAAGAGACAAAATGCATGTCACAAAAATTACTTGCAGTTCACTTTCTACCTGTTTCCAGAAATGATAAAGAAAGGTCCATCAGCTTAATATAAAGGACATGTACATGTATTGCCATTAGAAATGGAAACAACCTGCATAGAATCTTGGGGGCATAACTCTTATTTTATGGAGCATATCACTTTATTTGGTTGTTTACAAGGCACAGAATGGCATGACAAATGAGGTGTGACACAGCAAGTCAACTTTAAAATAAAACAAAACTCTTCTATTTCTGGATCTGCTGCTTTGGATTATGTCTAAGCAAAGCATATCCATAGGAATGGAATGATAAAATATTCAATGCATTTGAAATGTCAAGGGTTGTGGCAGTTCAGCTAGAGTTTAAGTGAGATGGAAGGAAGTTCGGCTTGCAAGCTAAAGAACAGATATTAGCTAGGTCCTCATGCCTGATTACCAGTTAGAATAGCCTTCAAGAAGTTGAAAACAATTACAACAGTTTATGAAAACAAATTTCAGGTCACTTGAGTTCTCTGATTCCTCAATACTGAAGGCTAGGAATTATCCTTAAAGCTGTTCACTTGTTGAATCTGTTTATGTATCAACAACATATGGTAATTTCAGAGCTGAGACATGTTCAGTTTGTAACTACTGAAGTGGTATATCGATTAAATATTTTTTTGTTTCTTTGTTTGTTTTTAATGACCAACATGTTTTGAGTGTTTAAAATGATCCATTAAACATTGCCTGTCAGTAGTATCCTAGTAGGACAGTAGCATCCTAGAATGTGCTTAGCCAAAAGGATATTCAATAGGTCACGGGTGTTGCCTTGAGTCAAGGCTCTGACCACACTTTGAAACTTGAAAATAGATCTCCTCATTTTGCAGATAAGTCTCCTGGCACTTTCTTGTCCTGGCAAATAACTGCCAAATGCCAAAACTTGTGTTGTTTTTCTCTCTTAAACAGAAATACAAAGTTGGGCAAAAGAGGAAATCTTATCACTTCACTTCTAAAACATGAAAAGTAATTGTAGAGAAGATGGAGATTCTCTCTTCACAAGGATGGCCAGTGACAGTACCAGAGGCAATGAGAACAAGATGATTTATAGGAAATTCTGTTGCATGTAACAGAAAAAAAAAAAAAAAATCTTTTCCATGAGAATGATTTAACACTGGTGTAGGTCATCCAGAGAAGTGATACAGTCTCCCTTGCTGTAAATATTCCACACTTGGCTTGACAAGTCCCTGGATAACCTAATCTAACATCCGGATTTCAAGAGAAGATTACAAGATGATCTCCAGAGAGATGATCTTCCTGCCTAAAACTTTCCTCTGATTTTAAGAGAGACAACATTTGCTATCATCTGGGTTGATTAAGCTCTTCATGGCAGTGGTTTTTGTTTTGACGTGTCAACAATGGCTAAACCACAATAGCTACAAGAAAGTTCGAGAGTAATCCAGATCACAATCATGTCCTGAGGCAACATCCTCTGGACCTACTGAAGATCAAAAACATCATGGCTTAGTCTGAGAAACCTTACTGGGCTGATGCCTTACAATAACTACTGTAAAGAAGCTGCTACATACATTCTTTGTGCCTAACTTAAAAGATCTCTTACTGCAGTTTACGCCCATTACTTCTGTTCCTATCAACTATGGACACAAACATTCTTTTCTTTTCCTTAATCAGTTTTGAATGCATTTTCTAATATTGTCCCTCTGCCTTCTTCAAGCTTAGGAACCCCCTTGTTCTGCCTTTCCTGATGGGTGGTGGACCTTGATGTTTAAAATACAAAAGCTTGTAATTCTCCATAGGGAGGCAGATGTCATAAAAGACTTGGTGCTTAGTGCTTTCCTCCCACCTACCTCTTCACTGAAATCACTGGGAAATGAGCGCATAAGTACTGATGTGGAAATATGCCCTAAATTTTGTCATTGTTCAACATAGTGATTGGGTTTATAAAATTACCCTTTTGTCTTTGATGTCAGAATCTGTCAAGGAGAGGTTTGCTGGTACCAGAATTTAGTTAGTGCTATTTGTATAAAATACAGAGAGTAGAAACTGGCTTTAGGTTCTGAAAAAAAATAGATTTTTTTCCTAATGATTGGGAAACAAAGCGAAATTTTCTTAAAAGGTGTTTTGGGTGTTATTTCAAATTTTTGACCTTCTAAATAAACCATAGATATTTATTATTTTTTTCTTTTCCATCATTATGATGTTAGTGATCAGGAATACGTGAAAAACAAAACAAAACAGCAACAACAAAAAAAAACAAACAAACCCCACCAGCTCATGGTCATACATATATGTAAATACTACCTAGTTGGCAAGCCCAGGATAGAAATATTGCATTAATGAATGCAAATGAGATAATGTGCTGTAGAACTGAGCTTGAAATCAGAGTCCAAATGTAAATCTTTGCTTTAAGCTCAATTACTACTAAAAATATTTCTTGGTATTTTAACCTTCATTTCTAACCTTGTCTAGATATTACTGAGCCATGTAGAAAGGTACAGAAAGTATGACCTAGATTAAGCAGTGCAAAGAGAAAGAACACACTAGGGATACACTGGTGTTAGCATCCTCATTAGAAAATTAAAACAGTTAATCAAAGAGGAAGCATTTTCCTTCCATAACACAGAAATTGTTCTAAGTACACATAGTAATGTCATCAATCACTGCCTGTTCAGTGAGAGACAAAAATATTAAATTATAGTTTCCAAAATTGTTAAATTTTTTACTAAGAGCAATACAGTACCGTATCTTAGATATTTTATCACAGATCAGAAATGGATACAACACAAAGGAAACATTTAAATAAGATTAAAAATCTGAGTAAAACTAACAAGAAACAAGAAAAAACACTTAAAAAAGACACTCAATATTCCTACATTCCAATTTAAAATATTAAAAATAAACCTACACAACGATTCCACATTTCTTGCTTTTGTCATCTAAAAAAGACTGTATTATTTAAACAACATTCTTGCTTAAAGAAAAATAATTAAAAAAAAAAAAGTGGTAAATTAAAAAAAGAATCCTATTTAAAGTGTAGAAAACCACTAGGTATTACTTGTGTTAAGTTTATTAAACAGGAATGTTTAGCACTCATTAGGAGAACATCTACATCTCACTTCATGAAGATGTGACAGGCCATGTTAACAGGACAGATGCACATAGGTATACATAATGAACATCAGGTTACATGAGTGCTGCTACCTAGAAATCAAAACTATCCAATATTTCCCATAATGTTTGTGCAATTATTTCCAGGAAGGTTTTGTTTGTTTGTTTTCAGTTTATGTTTATCAAAATTATCAAATACACCTCTGTTTCAGCACATAGCTTATCTTGTGGTGACGTAAGTAACTTCAGGATTTATTCCTGCAAACTGGTAAGTATTTGATGAAAGATGATGCAGATTTGAGTGAAACTTGGAAATATTCATGAATAACAGGAAATATTTTCCTCTAAACAATACATTAACAATAGGTGGGAAAATAGGCTTTTGACACTGTCTCCCACAGCATTCTCCTCAAGAAACTGGCTGCTCTTGGCTTGGACTGGCGCACGCTTCGTTGGGTTAGAAACTGGCTGGATAGCCGGGCCCAAAGAGTCATGGTGAATGGAGCCAAGTCCAGTTGGAGGCCAGTCACTAGTGGCGTCCCCCAGGGCTCGGTGCTGGGGCCGGTCCTCTTTAATATCTTCATCGATGATCTGGACGAGGGCATTGAGGGAACCCTCAGTAAGTTTGCAGATGACACCAAGTTAGGTGCGTGTGTCGATCTGCTCGAGGGTAGGAAAGCTCTGCAGGAGGATCTGGATAGGCTGCACCGATGGGCTGAGGTCAACTGCATGAAGTTCAACAAGGCCAAGTGCCGGGTCCTCCACCTGGGGCGCAATAACCCCAAGCAGAGCTACAGGCTGGGAGAGGAATGGTTGGAGAGCTGCCAGGCAGAGAAGGACCTGGGAGTGATGGTGGATAGTCGGCTGAATATGAGCCAGCAGTGTATCAGGAACAGTGTGACCAGCAGGGCTAGGGAGGTGATCGTCCCCCTGTACTCAGCTCTGGTGAGGCCGCACCTCGAGTACTGTGTTCAGTTTTGGGCCCCTCGCTACAAGAAGGACATCGAGGTGCTTGAGCGGGTGCAGAGAAGGGCGACGAAGCTGGTGAGGGGCCTGGAGAACAAGTCCTACGAGGAGCGGCTGAGGGAGCTGGGCTTGTTCAGCCTGGAGAAGAGGAGGCTCAGGGGCGACCTTATCGCTCTCTATAGGTACCTCAAGGGAGGCTGTAGCGAGGTGGGGGTTGGTCTGTTCTCCCACGTGCCTGGTGACAGGACGAGGGGGAATGGGCTTAAGTTGAGCCAGGGGAGTTTTAGGTTAGATGTTAGGAAGAACTTCTTCACTGAAAGGGTTGTGAGGCATTGGAACAGGCTGCCCAGGGAAGTGGTGGAGTCACTATCCCTGGAAGTCTTCAAAAGACGTTTAGATGTAGAGCTTAGGGATATGGTTTAGTGGGGACTGCTAGCGTTAGGTCAGAGGTTGGACTCGATGATCTTGAGGTCTCTTCCAACCTAGAAATTCTGTGTGATTCTGTAATAATTTCCTATTGTCAAGTTTGACACAGCAGAACATACCAGTACTATATTATTAATACTGGTGTCTATGGTCTATACACAACAGAAGATTAAATCAGAGCAACAGCTGCATATCCAATCAGGGTAATCAGTCCCTGCTGCTTTGTTTCTCTTCTGAGAACACTGCACTAGGTCAAAAACCTAAAACAATTAGAATAAAACAAACAAAAGCCTAGCAACCCAGCAAAAGGTCTTATAAAGTAGGTGGAAAGCAGGGTTAATAATTTCAGAAACAACAACAACAAAACACCTGAATAACTCTGTTGCATTATGGCAAATACTCAAATCTGTAGCTTGTCAATGCTTCTATTCTGCAGTGAGCTGTGCAGCACCAATAATACTCCTTTAAAGTCTGTTCCAACTGAGCTTTTTGTAAAAAGCAAATGAGTATTAGATGGTGATGCTTCAGTTCGGATCAGCTACCTACCTCTCAGTTCAAGCACTAAATGTAAGCCATCACTCCTTCTCCCTCTGCCCCTAACTCCTTGTTTCTCAGGCCGAGATTTTAACTCATTTTCTTCCCTGGAAAACAGCACACCCATAACCAATGAAAGAATGCAAATGAGCCTATAAACCAAACCAGGTATATTCCTGAACCCCCTGTCTTAATACATTAGAAAACTCTAAAGCAATTTTCTCAATTGGAGGTATGAGTAAGTAGTATTTTAAAAGACGTTTTTGCCATAAGAAATCAGGGAGAATGCTTGAGGGCATACCTTTTTATTTTCTTGAAAACAGGTCATCATTCAAAAGTTTGGGAATAGTTTTGATGGCAATCATGGCTGAGCGCTTATAAAGTAATCTTCATTCTATCTGCTAAAGCTTATTATGTTTTAAAATGATAATATTTTATGTATTAGAAACCTTAGACAATTAGGCTTAATTTTAAATTCAGAGTATTTTCAGTCACTATGATGAAATTCCTTCCAAGGAAACTACATGACATCTTCTAAGTTATTTCTGCAGAATTGGGATAGCATTTTGCAGATTCAGTGCCCTCCAGAGGTGAAGCGGAAAACCGGGAATCTCAAAATGTCTCCAAAGATGTTGTTTTCAAAGTCATCCACTGCACTAAGAATTACTGTAATCTGGACTTAAGAGTTTTGAGTTTACCTTTGAACTCATTTAAACATCATGCCTCTACCATTCACACATACTGTCTGCCAACTCGTTAGGGTAATAATTTGACTTATGGAAGAAGCACGATGGTTTAAAAGCAAATGCAGCACGGGAGGATATTCAAAGACAGAACATTATGTTTAGCTAGAAAACAAGCCGCACTGAAATTTGTTAAGAAATGCCAGTAGTGACTGTTGAGACTTGAGTAGGAATCCTTTCTCTCATTAGAAACAAATAACCCACAAAGAGCAGGGGCTGGAAGAAAGCTCCAAAATGCCTTTGATCAGCCTGGGTTGTTACAAGGGTTCACCATATTCACAATAAATAAATAAATATATGTATATGTATATATACTTTTTAAAAAAGCGACTCGTCTTCATGATCAGAGGGTGAGAAAAGGGCATAGGTAGAATGTAAAAGGGGAGATAAAGTATAACAGCATAATAAAATGACTTATTGGTCAAACAGTTGACCCTTAGAATAAAATCCTACTGTTGCTAAACCCCCAGATACTATACCTCAGGGAAACAAATAAACAGACAAAAAACATATTTAATACCTATCAACACATTTTCACAATCACACTATACTAATCAAATCAATGACTGATTCTCCTTCCCCAAGCTGGACATACTCTGCAACAGAAACTTTCTGTCTCATTGCTGCTTCTAACGCATGCACCAAGGAAACCCAGATGCTGTCTGGATCTGGGCACCCTGTGATTCCCCAGAATCTGCAGCCTGGCAGTGTTGTGCCAGTGAGTTATGTGGAAACGGCTTTTTACCCTCTCTTGTGTATTCAGAAGTCCTTGTAAGGCAAAGATACATAATGAGAATGAAACAGAAGTTTATCACAATCCTGATGACAAACACACAAAGAACACTCCCAAACCACTGCAAGGAGTATAGAGACAATAGATAAAACAAGTACAGGAAATGTAGGAAAAGGGATAACAAACATGGTAACTTTCTAAAAACAAACAAACAAAAAAACACAGACAGACCTAATCTACTATCTCATCTACTATCCTATCTTCTACTTATGTGTTGGTTTATGAATCACAATTTTTGATCAAAAATTATAATAGACTTTTTAAATCATTGCTCACAAAAACAGTGCATAAAGAATGCAAAAATATTCTAATTTTCATTTATCTTTCTATAAGTCTTTAAATTTAGTTTGCAGTTTGATTTCAAAGCTCTGCTGAGTGGTATTTCCTAGTTCTGAACTCTGATCATACGAAGTTTATTAGTGTGGTAGGTATGCCATTAGTATGTGTGTTTTATATACAGTATCAATACTGCGTGTATATTGCTGTTATATGTACACTATTACTTTGATTATAAGAAATGACACAGAGTAAGTTTTGGTTACACCTTTTCCACTATCTCTGCATTACTTTATTGTCAATGTAAACTATAAGAATTAGGTAAATCTCCTATAGTCCAGGGTTACTACCTACCCTAGTACTAAAAAAAAAACAAAAAAACAAACAAAAAAAACATTTCATTGGGTTCAGATTATAAATACCAGCAAGTTACGTTGCTCCATGTCTGTTTAACTTATGGCAATATAAACATTCCTGGCTACTTCCTGAAAAGCTGCTCAGCCATCATGTGCAAAACAGATCATCTAAATGATCAATTAATCGGCATTATATAGTGGTACCACAGATATTGGATTCATCACGAGATATTTAAGAAAAAAAGCGGTTTCCTTTTAGATAAAAAAAGTCAAGGTACAGAATAGCCATGAGGCTTCCAAGAAGAAAGGGGAAGTAGTAATATTACAGCTTGTACATCCATAAGGCATCCTTTAAATTAAAAAAAATCACTTCCATGACTTCCATGGACAAAATTAATTACAGAATGTTTTGCCTAAAAGGACTGTTCTTTTCATCACCAACAGTAGATCTGTTCTCACATTTTATCACCATGTGAGGTATTTTTTGTTATGAAAAGTATCTTTCTCCTCCTCCAAAATTTTTTCTATAGTGTCAAATTGCTCATACTGCCTTAAATCAATTTCCCTTCCCTCGGTGTTATCTTCATACATTAAACTGCTCATAACACATCATTACTAATAAACAGGCAACAATCTGGAACCAAAGAAATCCGGAACACTCAACACAACAGAAGGATGTGACATACATGGCACAAGCAAAACATTCATTAAGCCTTGTCAAAAAGGGCTCTATCAGAGTTATTCTCCTGAAAATCTTCATGTCAAGTTCACAACACCTTGCAAACCTGTGACAGACCTCATCTTAATCAGCCTTTAAGAACAAGTAAATTGCAAACACATAGTCCCAACCTCCTGCTCAGTACTACATGTATTCCCTGGTCACATACAGCAGCAGATGGACTGGTGTTTGGCAGTCATTTCTGGTGTCTGGCAATCATTTCAGCTGTCGAACATGATGTTCGTAAGGGTCTCAGGCCAGTAAGTCCCAAGCTATTTAAAACTTTTTTTCTTGCTTCCATCTATTAACATTTTTCTCTTTTCCTTCTACTAGTCCAAACCAATATCATCTCCATCACTTCTTCCTTTTCCTTTATCAGTGTTATTGTGCTCATAGCATATAGGTTAGATAAGAAAGCACAATGTCAAAACAGCAACAGGTACCTTATTTTCCAGTGAACGTTAAAACTGAGCTCTCAATTCATCTGTCATCAATTGCTATTTACTTATTTTTTTGTTTCATTTTTTTTTCTTAAAGAAATGAATAGAGTGACATTTGACTAAGTCTTCATTACATACAAATAGCAATACTGAGCACAGAAAATATTATCATCTTGTACTAATGAAAGCTTTCCCTCCTCAACCCCCCATGCTTTTGCTCAGCAGAATCAATCATTGATTTATTTTGATCACTGACTTTATAAATACAAAATACATGCAGCTATTGACCCTGGACAGCTAAAAATCCATCTATTCATGAGAAACAATGCAAATGACCTTATAATTTAGAAATCTTTAACAAGATCAGGAGAAAACACATTTAATAACTGAGGTGGTGAATCACTAGAAGGTTGGGTAACTGAGTGGTTTCTAACCTTCACTTAACATGGATGAAGCTAGATGCAATGTTGACATTTTAACAATCCCAACTAACATAATGAGAAACAAGATTGTCTCATGTTATATTCATGTTACTCTGTCTAATGAAAGAAATCATACATTAGGAAGGGATCTGCAAACCAGCACTACTCACTCTCATTTTAGGCTTCTGGAGTAGCCTGTGACAAGGAAACAATCTACACTCCTCTCTCCCCCTTTTCTTCAATATGCGGCATAAGCTGAAAAGACCACAAGGTAAAAACCATAAAATGCAACTGTTCATAAACCATAAATAGTTAAAAAATAAAAATAAAATAAAATAAAATAAAATAAAATAAAATAAAATAAAATAAAATAAAATAAAATAAAATAAAATAAAATAAAATAAAATAAAATAAAGAGGAAATGTCTGGACATTTTTCTAAAATAAATATCTGAATAGTTTCCATCGGCCATCTGCTGTACCACATAATATTAAATATTTGAAACCAAATCTATTTGGCAAATATCATTTAAGGAATTTGACCCAAAAGTTCCAGGTACTTAATACATTCTAAAGCTGTTACCAATACAATGAACAAGGTTTAGATAAGGGTATATCAAATACGTTAGACACCCCTGAAGTAGTTTGTCTTCCTTCCCTACACCTGTGTTCACAGAGCAGTGCTCATTTAATATATGTTGTGCTTTAATAAAAATAACACAATGTTAACAAAAGTAAGTGAACAAATTCTACTTTAATAAAGAAGGCAACAGGTAAGATTTTTCAGCAACTCTTTTGTAAATGACAGTTTATAGTCCTTGCAAAACTTAACAATTTTTGTGGATTTACTGCTCTTCTGAAGGGCCTGTTCCTCATGAAAATAAAAGGCAATTTCCACCACTAGTAAAATTTACTATAAAAATATCTTAGACATCATTCATATTTCAAGGTAAGAGCAAACATCCAAATCTCAGCCCTGTGTTGCATATAGTTTCTTGCTTCTCCTTCTGTGTAGTACTGTGCAGGGCCTAGAAGACTATTAATGACATTTCTCATGGCAACTTTTATGAGTTTTTATTCATAAGATAACAACAAAACCCACCACCACCAAAAAGAAAGCCTTCATTTAAAAGCATATATTTCACAACTAATTGAGTTATAGTTAAATCTTTGTACTTTTCATTGCGCTAAGTCTTGCACTGTTGGCTAGATATACAATCTCAGCATGCCATCTTTGAACTGATTATTTTTGTTTTTTTTAAAGAATGTAAAGAATAAATTGGATCTACTTAGTGTTGAAGGAGATATGGTAAAATAGTGTAACACTGACATGAACTAAGAAAGACTATGTAAAAATGCAATATAATAAATTTACACACATGGGCAGTAAGACATACATCTGCCATCTATAATACCTGTACAGTCACCATAAATACAGGTACACATGTCTGACATTAATAACATATATTTTTAACCTACACTTTTCAGGTCTGCTGAAGGTGACTTTCTATTATGAGATAACATTGGTGAGATTCAGTTGCCTGGACTTTGGTACCCAAGTGCCTTTTCAGGCACCTTAAATGAATATATTTGTATTTGACTGACAAGAACTGAATTTTCAAGATTTTTTATTTTATTAACAATAAGAAACATGTTTGTGTGAAATTCAGTTGTCTGACTACAAATATCTAACACCACTTCAGGATATATCCTATCTTCAGTTCTTCCAGAATGGTGCAGTCTTTTGTCATGTGTAAGATCATTCAGGTGCCTCAAAAGTTTGTTTGTAGAAGCTTATGTCTCAGGAAGAGAATTGTGACCATTAATCCCTTTTCTCTTCTTGTAAATAAAAACTTAATGAAAACATATACTTTTTGAACTCTTCAAAAAGATGAAATAGAACCTTTAAGTATTTGAAATAGTAGCTATCTAAATAATAGAGCTTAACTCAAATGTATCTCAGAGGCAAAAAATGTTTGGAGATTCACTTTTTCATTCCTTGCAGTTTTGATTATATATTAGCATCATAAATAAGAAAGAAGAAAGAAAAACTTTAAGGCTGTGTAATTTTAAGTCTACTGAATAAATTTTTTCCTGCTCTTCTATAGTGGAACTGTAGCTTTTCTATCTCTAAGCGAATGGCTTCCTAAAGAAGTCATAATATTACCTCTTCCAAGTTGTACATATGAAAATATAATTTCCTGTTAGGATTTGAATGCCTCCTTCTTGCTATCCACTTCTCTTGGTCATTAACTTCAGCAGTATCTCTTACAGCACCCATCCACTTCCTTTCCTCATGGCTAACAGTAGAATCAAACGCACTTCATTTACCTCACTTGACATGCACTTCACATTTTCATACTGTATCTATGCAAGTAAAAGAGCTGCTAGCTGCTGTGAGAATCCTGAAGTAAGCCTAATAAGGATAAAAAAAAAAAAAAAAAAAAATCCCTTTATGGCACTGAGTGGGATGCAATAAAAGATTACAACATGTAAAACCAAAGTAAAGACTGGAGAAAAGCTGATGACATGGATTTGAAAAATGTGTGTTTAAGGCTGACAAAGATTAGGACAGCTTTATCTTTAATGCAGCTTTATTGACTTCACTGAAGTTACATCAGAGACTCAGCTTTAGTAATACAAATAACCCATATTTATTGCATTTTTTTAATTATTATTTTTTTTTATTTTTTAAGGATGTCATTATTTTTTAGCTTACTGTGACTGTCAGCACCAAAAGATGAATCCTTATGGGAATCTGTCAGCGATCCATGTACTCAGCACTGCTTCAGCATGAATTAGCCCTAAATCGAAAATTCACTCTAATGTGTACAGTTTAATAGTTTCTTTTTCACCTTTGCTGTTATGTTTAAGTAATTAAACAAGTGAAACAATTTATCTTTTTATAAATTTATGAAAAAAACTTTTGCCTTTTTTTGAGCCTCTACAATTTTTGAAAGAAAACACCGATAATGAGATAACTAAAATTCAACTCAGTATTCCAGGTACAGCTGAAAATGATCCATCTAAATTAAATGCAAGTACAAAGTTTTGTTCTTTATTCCAGCCTTTTGTTTAGGCTGACAATTTAAGGGAGGCTTCCAGCCAGTGCAAATGTAATATTTTTCCAAAACCTTCAAAAAGGAAGTCAAAACAAATATCCCATCACTTGAGAAGGTGAACCGATCATTTAATGGAAAAGATTGTAATACACGATTGGAAGACCAATCTCCATGGTATGGATGCCCAACATAATAACGTTTTAATGTCACTTGAACAGAAAAAGAATGATACTAAATCACTGTACAAAAAAAAAAAAAAAAAAAAAAAAAAAAAAAAGTACAATATAAACAGAAATAGTCTATACTTTTTTCCTTCCTCCATTTCTACATGGAATGTATCCTAATTACATATCCAAAGAATCTTCTAAACATATTACAGTAAAAAGAAAAATAAAAAAAATTGCAGGATATACATTGTACATACATAGTGGATATGACACAAGTTGTAATTTTGTTGTCTGCACTTTTTTTGCAGGGAAGGCTCTCCATAAACAAGTATTTCCTACAAGGAAATTAAATTACAAAAACCTTTAGCTCATTTGAATTCAGAACCACATCCTAACACTTCACGCCTGCAGATGTTTAGTTTTGAAATGAAGCCATTTGCCTATATAGTGTGATCAGTTTACATATGTTGTTATTGTTTAGTCATTGTTTGAGCTGATGTCTAACGAATGCATGTTGTTTTTTCCCCCTTCTAACATTTACTTTTTTTCTTTTTTTCTTTTTACTATTGATATGATAGTACTGCCATGACAAGTTCACTCCCAGCTCATGCAATCCTTTCCTTTCTTTTCATGGTGCTTCAAGAAGCATTAACATCCCTTGCATTTTCCTCTTTTTGTGTGAAGATTGAATATCCAGCTGTTACTTTAATTAAGTCTGCCACAGGCAAGGATCTGGCTTTATGTACCTGCAAAGAGAACTTTCATGGTGTTTTAATGACTAGCTATAGATTGAGCAAAGTGACTCAAGAGCTAATGCAAGCAAAAGCTTAGCTCAAATGAGTGCCAGAGCTGTCAATTTCCAATTAGGAGACTTGTTTGTCTCTCCTGACAGTGAACCACCACAAATTACATGCTTTAGCACTGTTTTTTTTTTGCCACCTGACAGATGGAAGTAAATCAGTTGACTTATGTTAATCACTTCCAGGAAGTAGAAAATTATTTAAATCTTGGCACAGTTTTGCATCTGTGAGGACAGCATGAGGAGGTATCACAACAGCAAGCCATTATTTTCAGGCAAGGTGTCATCTGGAGTGTGTGTCTGGGGGGGGAGGGGGTGGAGCATAAAAGGCATTATTCAACCCTTTCTCAAAATCTCTACCACTTGAGGAGAAAGCTTTTGATTGTTCATATCTTGCACATGTTTTCATAAAGTTTCACAAAATTTTCAACAAAATCAAGTTATTTGTGTGTGTAGAAGAAATGCATCCAGGTCCCCAGAGAAGCTGTTGACCAATATCAACATAGCATCAGTAAGTAGCATCAGTAAGGTTTCTCTTTAAATATGTCTCTACTAAAAGTTAGAAAATACATTTGGCACTACCAGAAATAATGAGATGAATTCTATGTGGAAAAATTGAGAATAAGTTTCTTCATTAAAATATATGATTGTGCAACATCTATTAAGGCCTTTGACGTTAAGTTCTAAGAAGCCAAGCTGATCGCATGAACCTTGGAGCATTGCCTGGTAACGTGCCAACAAGAGCAAACTGCATTTTAAAACATGACAAGACTGACTCCCAGTTCACTCTTTGCAATTTTCCCCTTTTAATGCAAGTGTTTAATAATTTGGACAACAACTCAGATTTCCATAGTACCTCTGTCCTCTTCTAGTTACTGCACTATCCATATGAATAAAGTTGCCATAACTGCACTAAGCTATTGGTGGATATAGGCTAAGATGGATATAGGCTTTAATACTTGCTTCCTTGTTTCAGACACTTTTAGTTCAAAATTTCATGCAATATCTTATAATGTGATTTAGAAAAACTGATAATAGGGTCATTATTAAAATTATTTTGGATTTTCCAGTATAACTCAAAATTCAAACTTCACCGTGCATGGAAGTGCATGAAAAATTTGGTAAGGAAATATGCTTCAGGCTAGGAAAGAACCTTTTTCTGGGAAATGCCAATGAGAAATGCTTTAGAGGTATATCTTTACTGCAAAAATAGCAAACTGCTTCTATAATTATAGAACACAGGTTGCTATTTAAATTGCAGGCAAGCAAGCAGGTGCCTTTTTACCACTGTTCATTAACTTGACCTCCATGTGCCCATGAAGGACAATGCTGTCCTAAACTGCACAGTCCCATCCTACCATCACCATCCTCCTATCCACACATACATCTACATGTACTCCCTCCATCTTCCCTATGCCCTCACAAACAGAGCCCCACTTCACTGAGATTGCGGGACAGAAGCACTCAGGGGCTAGATTAAGATTCCATGGACATTAACACGTTCAAAACCCCTCCTGAAATTTTCTAATTTATTTTAATACATTTATTTTTCTAATTTGGCTCCCTTTGGAGAAGGTTCTTTTCTGTGCTGCGTGGCTCTCAATGCTTTTCCAAGGGTTCCAGAAATACTTGTGCATATAGGTAGCATTATAAGAAATGCTAATTAAAAAGATAGCATATTGCATTCTGAGTTGGATACAAAATTATACTAAGAATTCCTAGCATTTCACCCCATCACACTCGTACACTTTTATGACTATGATGGAAAAAAAAATAAAAATCTTAAAGGGTGCATTCTACTCTGACTCACAAGCCTTACTTGCTTTTTTTGCTTCTTATACATGGTGATTTTTTACTGTGTGCTAATTGATCCACTTTCAGCAACACACAAGGTTAATTATCATTTGCACTCATGACAGCCAGCACGCAGCATTGCCCTGAAGTGGGGAGAGGAGACTCTGCAGTGCTGTCTGACCACATCAACAGGCCACAGGAAATCAGTGTGCGAAGTATCACTTCCCAGGTAATTAACTCTGATTTGGGTGTTCCCCATCAACCTGCCTTCACTTTATATTGATGTTTTCATTGTGTGCAGAATGTTCTGTCTTTGAAGATAATACATAAAATAGTATTTACATAATTGTTTATACACACAAACTTATATAAAAGGCTGTTCATTCATTTTTCTCCTGGCATAAACAGTTAAAAAGAAATAATTTAAAAAAAAAAATAAAAAATCTCACATTCAGAGAAATCAGAGTTAAAAAGTCAATAACAAGGTTTCAAAATAAACTTTCTTATGACCTTGTTGGCCTTTAATCTGCCCAAAACATTTACTGCTACTCTAAGCATATACAGCTCATTGTATTTCAATCAAGTCACACACAAAATCATGTATACCACTATTATTTGAATATGCTAAAATTGGTCCCCTGAGATTATATACAAACTTCCTTAAACTTTAAGTTCTTTGAAATTTCTTTGCAGTCAAAAAGTTTTCATGGTAAATAGGTGGTACTTTGTATTATCTTCCTATGCATGCCTCAAAAGCCCTGTCTGCTCTATCATATTTTCAAACAAGTTGTGTTGACCTATTATGAATCTCCATATCTTACTTACATCCTCAGACTACAGCTACATTAATAGAGAGCTTAGTGTAAAAGATAACACAAATATTGCATGGCCTTCTGCTACACTATATTCATATTATAAAACTGCCATTTTAAAAGTATGTAAATATATATCTCAGTGAAACATCTGATCATGGCTATTCACAAGTAATTGGGAGAAAAGCAATAGCCAAGGTGGAACACTGAAAGACTGCTAGACTAAGAGCTATAAAATGACCAAAGTGAAATAAACACGTATGTAAATAAAAATATAAACAAAAAACTCATTAATATGCATAATGCCATTAAAAAGGATAATACATGGGGTATGTGTGTATTAAGCAAAACCAGCTTGTGCTCAATTTTCTCCACTTTACTGACATGCCTATTTGAAAGTCTAATGAATGACTTTATATACTGATTATCTCATTCTTAATACTATATAATAAACCACAGCCTCTAGTACAACGTTTATGTCATAGCAAGCTATAGAGGGCACAAACAAGCAATATGAAAAATAATGGAAAAACAGGAGAACTAATAATAGAAACTATAATATAATTTCAGCTTGATTTTATCAAAGAAATTTTGACAGACTGAAAATAGAGGGAATTACATTTTTTGGAAAGAAAAATTCAGCTGTAAGTAATTGTTGCAGAGAAGAAGCTAAAACTTTCACGACTAACAAGCCTAAAAACTGAACAGACTCAGAAAGTATTTGAAAACTTATTGACAAATGCTAACACAATACTTTCTCTGAAGAAAAGGAAGAAATTGATAGTCACATATACTAAACTTAAAAGACATAAACATATATACATTTATAATAAATATGTAAGTCCATAAAACATACGATCAAGCAATTTGTAAAACAATTTTAAAACAAACAGAGTTTGAGTCTTCCACGTTTTACCTTGAGTGTGAATTTTGACCCCTAGAAAACAGAAAACTTGAAACCTTACCTTGAAACACAGCAACAAGAAACGGTTCAGGAAACCTGAAAAATTCGGATATCTTGTGCAAATAGGAATTCTGAAGAACACATACTGGTAAATATATGAACATAAAGCTGATGCAGAAGGTTTGGGAAAACAAAACAAAACAAAAAACAGTTGAAGTATTTTGATAATGCTTGATAAACATTTCTTAAAATGGTAACTTTCAGAGGAAAAACATAAAACATAAACAGCAAAAAAGATTTTGCTGAGGTGATCGGCTCCGGGGCAGACGTGTTCTGCAGCGGAGCAGGGGACCGAGGCGGGCAGGGCTTTTTGTCCGGCATCGAGGCCACTCGGGGGAGCCGCCGGGACCTGGCAGTCCTCGCAAGGGAGGCTGACGAGGCGCGGGCGGAGCCAGCAGCGCCCCCTCCCAGGCTGTTTAAAAGTTGCCCCTAGGGAGCGCAAGCGACCAGGAGCGCGGTGAACAGGATGGGCAAACAGGGCGTGGCGCGGCAGTTCGCGCGGGGGGCCCATCGTCGCTCTGTTGCAGCTGCCTCTCCCTTCGGTGCTTGTAACCTGCTTGCGTAGAACCTGACCATGGTATCGACCAGGCAGAAAACCGTGGCCTCCGCATCTTGTGAGGCATATCCAGCCACGGTCACAAGTGTGGCTACTCAGACGGAGGGCTCGGGGAAACACGCAGCCGTCCAGGTCCTGGGCTGCAGAGTGTGCCCCAGCCTTCTGTCGGTCTCCGACAGCAGTGGTGGTTATGCCTGTGGGAGGTATGCCCAGGTTGAAGAACTGCTCAGCCAGGTAGCGGAGCTCCGGGAGGAGGTGAACAGGCTCAGGAGCATCAGGGAATCAGAGAGGGAAATTGACTGGTGGAGGTGCACTCTACCCTCTCTGAGGCAGGCTCACGAGCCTGCCACAGCACAGGCGTCTCCTGTTATGCAGAAGACGGAGGTTACCTCCTCCTGCCAGGCAGCGGGAGGAGACCTAGATCAAGGGGGGGAATGGAGGCAGGTGCCTATTCGGGGTGGTAGGCGAGCCCTCTCTCTGCCCACCTCACCTTCTCATCTACCCTTAAATAATCGATATGAAGGACTAGAACAAGACAATCTGAATGACAAAGTAGATAAAAACCCGTCCCAGTTGGAGGGGGCGCCTAAGACAAGGCGACCTACACATTGCATTGCCACATCATCCTTCAAAAAAGAAAGAAGGGCTATTGTTATGGGGGGCTCCCTTCTGAAAGGGACAGAGGGACCGATATGCCGACCGGACCCAACCAGCAGAGAAGTCTGTTGCCTCCCTGGGGCTCGGGTGAGAGACTTTGCCAAGAAAGTCAAGCGCCTGGTACGGCCCACTGACTACTACCTGCTACTGGTCTTTCAGGCTGGTAGCGATGAAGTAGCAACGAGAAGTCCGAAGGCGATCAAAAGAGACTTTAGGGATTTGGGGCGACTACTTAGAGGATCAGGGGCACAGGTTGTGTTTGCCTCTGTCCTTCCGATAGGGGGGATCGAAGCTGAAAGGCGTGCTGTTCACATAAACTCGTGGCTTCGAGACTGTTGTGACCGGCAGAACTTTGGGTTCTTTGATCACGGGAAGGTCTATGCTACACCGGGCCTGATGGCACCGGATGGGATGCGCCTCTCTCAGAGAGGGGTAAGGATCTTTGGTCAGGAGTTGGCAGGGCTGATAGATAGGGCTTTAAACTAGAGTCGAAGGGGGAAGGGGCTAAAACCAGGCACGCCGGTGAAGACCTAAGGGATGGTACGCTAGAATCAGAGGGGCTGTGTGCCAGTGAGGTCCTTCGGTCAGATCCACAAGGTGCTGAGTGTAAGGAGACGCACTTGAAATGCTTTTACACAAATGCACACAGTATGAGGAATAAAATACATGAGCTAGAAGTCCTGGCCCAGTCCCGCAACTACGACATCATCGGCATAAGCGAAACCTGGTGGGATGAGTCCTGTGACTGGGGTGTTGCGATAGATGGTTACAGGCTCTTCAGGAGGGACAGGCAGGGTAGGCGAGGTGGTGGGGTGGCGATGTATGTGAAGCAGGGTCTGGACTGTGTGGAACTTCAGGTCGGCGATGGCAAAGTTGAGAGCCTCTGGGTAAGGATCAAGGGATGAACGAATAAAGGGGATGTCGTTGTGGGAGTCTATTACAGACTGCCTGGCCAGGACGATAGCACCGATAAATTATTCTTTACAGAACTAAGAGAGGCCTCGAGATTAACTCCCGTTGTCCTTATGGGGGACTTCAACTTGCCAGCCGTTAACTGGGAGTGCCACACGGCTGACACGAGCAAGTCCAGGAGGTTCATGAAGCACCTAGATGATAACTTCTTGGTGCAGGTGCTAACGGAGCCAACTAGGAAAGGTGCCCTCCTAGACCTGTTGCTAGAAAACAGAGAGGGTCTGGTGGGAGATGTGGTGATTGGTGGCCGCCTCGGTCATAGCGACCATGAAGTGGTTGAGTTCAAAATTTACGGTGACAGAAGGAAAAGTGCCACCAAAACCTCATCCCTAGATATGGGGAAAGCGGACTTCAGGCTGCTCAGGGAACTAGTCAGCAAGGTCCCCTGGGAAACTGCTCTTGAAGGCCTCGATGTCCACCAGTGCTGGTCATTCTTTAAGCGATGCCTCCTAGAAGCACAAGATCAGGCAATTCCTAAATATCGCAAGTCAGGCAGGCGGGGCAGGAGGCCAGCGTGGCTGACCAGGAACATTCTAATGGAGATTAGGCGGAAACAGAGAGTGTTTTGCTACTGGAAGGAGGGCCAGGTGTCATGGAAAGAATACAGGGATGCTGTTCGTGTTTGTAGGGAGAAAATTCGTGTGGCCAAAGCACACCTAGAGCTGAAGCTGGCTGTGTCTGTGAGAGAAAATAAAAAGGTTTTTTTTAGATATGTGAATGGAAAAAGGAGAACTAAAGAATACATAGGGCCGCTCCTTGATAGGGAAGGTCTCCTCACAGACAATGACATAGGCAAAGCAGAGACGCTTAACGCCTTCTTTGCCTCTGTCTTCAATGCCGATGATGGGCTTCGGGACCCAGGGTGCCCTGAGCTGGAGGACCGGGACGGTGGGGATGACAAACTCCCAATCGACCCTGAACGTGTGCGGGATTTGCTACTCCACCTGGATCCCTACAAGTCCATGGGTCCGGATGGGATTCATCCCCGGGTGCTGAAAGAGCTGGCGGACGTCATCGCGGAACCTCTCTCGATTATTTTTCAACGATCCTGGGAATTTGGAGAGGTCCCGGTAGACTGGAAGCTGGCAAATGTTGTGCCGATTTTCAAGAAGGGTCAGAAAGAAGACCCTAGCAATTACAGGCCTGTCAGTCTCACGTCAGTGCCTGGTAAAATCACGGAGAAGATGGTTCTCAAACTTATTGAGGTGCACCTGGGGGACAAAGCAGTCATTGGTCCCAGCCAGCATGGGTTTGTGAAGGGTAGGTCCTGCCTAACTAACCTGATTTCCTTTTATGATAAGATCACCCGTATGGTGGACCAAGGGAAACCAGCTGATGTGATTTTTTTGGACTTCAGCAAGGCTTTTGTCACGGTTTCCC
Source organism: Aythya ferina (assembly GCF_964211825.1). Lineage (NCBI taxonomy): Eukaryota > Metazoa > Chordata > Aves > Anseriformes > Anatidae > Aythya > Aythya ferina. The sequence goes on along the minus strand of NC_140297.1, from coordinate 78,930,447 downwards.
ATAGGATCCTACTGGACAAAATGTCCACCATACAAAAACATCATATGATGGGTGAGCAATTGGCTAACGGGCAGGGCCCAAAGGGTTATGGTAAATGGGGCTGTGTCAGGCTGGCGGGCGGTCACCAGTGGGGTCCCTCAAGGCTCCGTTTTAGGGCCGGTGTTTTTCAATATTTTTATAAACGATCTGGATGTAGGAATAGAAGGTATTTTGAGCAAGTTTGCTGATGACATCAAACTTGGAGGAGTTGTGGACTCGAATGAGGGTGGAAAGGCCTTACAGAGGGATCTGGATAGGTTGGAGAGCTGGGCGATCACCAACCACATGAAGTTCAATAAGAGCAAGTGCCGGGTCCTGCACCTGGGACGGGGAAACCCTGGCTGCACGTACAGACTGGGCGATGAGACGCTGGAGAGCAGCCTAGAAGAGAGGGATCTGGGGGTCGTGGTAGACAGCAAGTTGAATATGAGCCAGCAGTGTGCCCTGGCAGCCAGGAGGGCCAACCATGTCCTGGGGTGCATCAAGCACGGCATCGCTAGTAGGTCAAGAGAGGTGATTGTCCCACTCTACTCTGCGCTGGTGCGGCCTCACCTCGAGTACTGTGTGCAGTTCTGGGCACCACAGTATAAAAAGGACATGAAACTGTTGGAGAGTGTCCAGAGGAGGGCTACGAAGACGGTGAAAGGCCTTGAGGGGAAGACGTACGAAGAACGGCTGAGGTCACTGGGCCTGTTCAGCCTGGAGAAGAGGAGGCTGAGGGGAGACCTCATCACAGTCCACAACTTCCTCGTAAGGGGGTGTTGAGAGGCAGGAGACCTTTTCTCCATTTACACCAGCGACAGGACCCGCGGGAACGGCGTTAAGCTGAGGCAGGGGAAATTTAGGCTTGACATCAGAAGGGGGTTCTTCACAGAGAGGGTGGTTGCACACTGGAACAGGCTCCCCAGGGAAGTGGTCACTGTACCGAGCCTGTCTGAATTTAAGAAGAGATTGGACTGTGCACTTAGTCACATGGTCTGAACTTTTGGGTAGACCTGTGCGGTGTCAAGAGTTGGACTTGACGATCCTTAAGGGTCCCTTCCAACTCAGGATATTCTATGATTCTATGATTCTATGAAATATATGGGATTCTTGGTCAGTCTAAATGAAACACTTTCATTTCCACTGCTTAAGTGGAAAATCACAGAAAAACCGTGTCACCTCTTGTTGAAACTAACGGCTTGCCATCAGACGCAGAACTTTAAACTAGCATGGCAGTGAAAAAGGTGAATATATTGTGAACAAGCTTTAAAATTAGTTGTTTTTAAACCTAGTTATTTCTCATTCCATAAGAAACAAACTTAAATCCAGTTATAATGGCAATTTTGACATCCACATGGAGAGAAGTAAAACATTGACTCAAGTACCACAGAGATCAGTACTGGGACTTAGTTTTATAATTTTACAGTTTCACTAAGCACATACTGGAAGATATGAGGTTAAGTTTTTTTCTTTTTCTCTTTCCTCCCCGGTTTTGAAAGAAAGCAAACAGGAAAACATCTGACCTAACCTACACACATATTTGGACATTTATGGAATAGCAGCTCACCTTCAGTACAACTCCTTCAAATATTAAATAAAGAGCATCCATATGCCAGGAGATATCTAATAAACACAGCCCAGACAAACATTCCTTGACAGCAGTGTATGAAAACAAGATGAAGAAACACCTATGGCATGTGAAACTGCCAACTAAATACAGATTTGTTTATTGAGATATAATGGTGTGACTATCAGTTGGCAAGTAACTGTGAAGATAAAAAAATAGAGAACCACTAATTTTGCTTGCATACACAAGATTGGGTATGACTGCATCTAAAAGATTTTAATCACAAACAAAAATATGTCAAAAATTAAAACTGATTTTGCTTTGAAGTAGGGCATAACTAATGTAAGGGGGATATGATGACTTTCCCCAAATACATTCAGCAATGTAAATTTGTTTCAAGACAACCATGGCAAGAAGGAAATTCATTTCATTTCCCTCCTTCCTCACCAAGACCTATAGCAATGTCATTCTTAAAGGAATATTTATATGGCTAGAAGGATATCTGAGAATGGGGTTCCCTATAATCTCTTCAGCAACCTGTTTTAAGAACAGAATGTTTTCCATGTCTTATCTGAGGATTCTGTGCTAAAATTTACTTAATACCTCACGTCATGATTACAATACAAATTCTTCTGATTTTTTGGATCAGAACAGTGTCATATTTTTACTTATTTGAAAAACACTGAGGTAATATGAGGGAGGGATGGAAGGGGTGGAAGGGAGAAGAAAGGACAATCAACTCTTTAGGATAAATTATTGCAATTTATTCAATCTCTTCTTATAAGTCATTTTATTGCATATCTTTATTATTATTATTATTTCTGGTTCTGCCTGTGAATTTTCAGTCTCATGTAACTGCATTGAGATACCCATTGCTGAAAGTATTAGACAATGCTTATGTTTGTACTAGTAAAAGAAACACTTCCAGGAAATACTTTCAGACTGTGAAATTTAATTTCTTATACTGTTAAATTGTTAGAATGGTCCTTTGTCATGGTTTGACCAACATGAACTACCGTTTTTTCAAAATAATTCTCAAAGATATGAAAGAAACAATTCTCAGCATGTGGTCTAGATCCACTCATACTCTTCTGAAATGTAGTAAGTGGCAAAATATTTTGGTATCAGACATATCTGCCATCCTGTAGCATTTTTTTCGTGATGGCCTCTGGCATATTTAATTTGCTAGAACACACACAGCCTGACTACTGTTGAGTAAAGTGAATCACTCAAGTATTGTCTTTTATATATAAAGCAAATGTCAGCCTGATGTTACTAGGTCATATCCATCTTGTGAACCTGTGAAGTTCTTCATTTTTTATTTTTTATTAAGAATATTCTTTTTTAAAGAATTGACAAATGAGAGAAAAGAAATTAAAAAATGAAGGACAAATTTGAATTTTAACTCAGGCTTCGAGATATAGGACAGTGCCAACCATCTTTTTGTTGCCTTAAGCTTGATAAGTGTACCATCTATTCCATCATTCAGTTCCTTAACAAAATTACTCAACACTACTGGATCCAAGACAGATTTCCTGCAGATTTTCACATGATACAGCCACTATTTTCATAATTCAGAAACATGTATGCCAAGTCACTTAGAAACTAAAAATATGTACAGGTCTGCAACAGTAACTATTTAGAGGAAAAAAAAAAAAAAAAATTACAAAAATGTAGACTTGCATTCCTTTTGTGAAGTGTTAGGGACCAGAAAGATCTAAATGACTTCCCAGGGTCCCATTCATAGCTATTCTTTGTGAATTTACACTTAGATAATCCAGAGATATAAATCAGAACTTCCTGTGCTGTGATTCTGAACATTCCAGAGCATATAAAGTAAGAATCTGCAATGTTTATAGGAACATGTTAGGTCTCCCCTTTTTATACCCTGGCAAGCCCACACTAGAGAGTTCAGGAAGGATTCAGTGTTAGAATAGCCTAGACAATGAGAAACTCCTCAAAAAGGCTTTCCCCGAGAGAAGGGCTGCTGAAGATAAGACATTACAGATACTGAATCTTCAAATTGTCCGACCTACCCCATAAATTTCTGATGCACTCAAATGTATGGGCATCCCTAATGTTACTTTCTTTCATCCACAGGTTACACCATTATAGTGCCCAGCTTCACACAGCTGCTGCTAGGATGAAAGCTCTTAAAATGAAATATGTCTTCATTCTAAAAAAGCTAGATGAACTTCATGCCCATTAACTACTGCAAACTTTGTGGATTATAGAAGTGTTGTTACTTTCTTTGTTCAAGGCCTTTTGCTTTGAGCTATGTAAATATCCATAGCAGAAGCAGTGGTACAGACTAGGGTGATCTTCTGAACTACAGAATCAGTGCTTTCTTGTGGGATTCAGGGAATGTGATCTGAAGCTTGTACAACACAGCAAAATTAAGACAGACATATTCTTAATACAGATCCTAATGAATATAGTAGTATTCTGGTGAGATAGGAAAGTTTACTAAATGGTGGTTTATATTTTACATTTAAAATTGAAAATTTTGTTTTTAGGCAACTGAAGAAGAGCTGTTTTCTATTTGTTTTCATTCAATTTTTCACAAACACAGTACACTCATCTAGTTCATCTTATCCTTATTTGTTCACTAATTCTCCTTACTAGTTTATCAACCCTGTCAATTATCATGGTTTGATGAAGTGAACACTCTGAACTCATCCTGAGATTGTGTCCTAAACTTTGGTCTCCCTGGAAACTTCAAAGAAAGAACAATAAAGACAGAATGTTAGGCATTGCGTTGTTAAGGTATACATCCCTGAGGCAAGAGAATGTAATTTATTATGTAATGTCAACAATTTAAAGGAAACAAAAGGAAGTTCAAAATATATATCTTCAAACTTTCTATAATTCTATAAGTAGAATCCTTTTATGCTTTTGCATATTATAGTTTGAGAGCTACATTGAAGAGAAGCTTTCAATTTGAAATGTAAAATAGACACTTTGAAAGTTATGTAAGATTCACTTAAAATAAGAAAATGTTTTATAATTAGGATAAATACGTAAGCAAAGTGATCATTGACATTAAGATTTCTCTATAAGTTGTGAGAGTGTTTCCTTTTGCAGGAGCACAACATATTCCTTGATGCCAACTTAATTTAATTGGATGCTCTTTAATACTGCAGAGCAACTGAAGTGTTCTTAAAATGGTAAGCTGTATCATAAAAATACAACTAATATGTTTGGGAAGTTGATTCTAGAAAATATACTTTTGTTAAGAAAAGAGAAAAAAAAATCAGTCTTACTGTTCCAGCTTAACAAAATAACATGAAGTACGGACAGACAGTGGTAATTCAGTATATAAATTAGAAACTTACAGTAAAAACTTTTTAAAAGTATTTCTAATGAAAAATAATACAATTTGAAAAAAAAAAAAAAAAAAAGTGAAAAAATTCACACTCCTGGATTAGTACCTGAAGATAGATGTTAATACATGTAATTGTGTGTATAATTCACTCAACTGACAAAGAAATGAAAATGATGGTAACCTTTCCTCAAGGTTTCTTGCTGGAATCAAAAACACTAAGTGGCAAGAAAACATTGTTTTGGTGCAAAGCACCACTGTCCCTTTATGCCATGTTAAGCCAGATCAATAGAACTTTACATACAGCAAGTGCAGTTGAAATGCTAAATCTGTGTACTCTTAGAGGAAGCCATGCCTCACAGCATCACTCCATTTCTAGGTATCTATATATCTGTATTATCTAGATAATGATAATGCATATTCAAATGTGAAAATTTGCCAGATTTTCAAAAACAGGCTCAGGGATTCATTTCATGATCCAGTGATGCTGTTCCTGCAGAAGGAAGTGCAGAGCGTTTAGCCTCTGCACAAACCGAAACTCCCCACCATGCAAGCAGGACGCCATCTCTGTATTTTTTCCCCCCAAGAGATGCAGGTGGAACGAGGATGAGGAGGAAACTGAAGGACTCTAGGTTGGCTTGAAAGGGCATGTAGTTAATAAGGGGCATGCATCTCCTTATATTATCTTCTTAAAATGTGAAGTGAAACCTTTTAAGTTCCTGTCATTTTGTGTTCCTAGTTTCCTTCTCAATACAATCAATAAGCACTAAACTTTTGTATGTGTTTCTTCTTTTTCACTTTTTGCTTTAAAACAAAACAAAACAAAACAAAACAAAAACTTAAATTGGCACAAAGGAAGAAGTAGATTGTGTTATTTTTGCATTCCTTAGAAACATTAATTCCTTTCTTATAGAATAGTTCTGCCCCCTGAAATTATCAGGGAGTTAGCTTTACTAACTTTTTTTTTTTTTTTTTTTTGTCCTGAAAAAGATTAGCATAATGTTTGAGGGATCCTGACCGTTTTAAGTTTCATAAGAGTCAGGGCTCATTATAACAGACTTGTATAAGAAAGCACCCTCAAGTCTTCAAGCAATAACCTACAGCACAATTGGATAAGCAAACAAGTTTCAAAATTAAGGCAAATTTATCTAAAAACAATCTGTATGAAATAATTCAGAGCCTTATAAGGCAAGTGGTTTGGAGTGACTTAAACAGAAAACAGTTCTCACGCAGAAATGAAACTGTCCTCTTGACCGTGCATGAAAGCACACAGAAAGCACTCATCATCCAGACTTAAAGTCTCTGATCCCTTATGCACTATGTAAGAGCAGGAATAGGAAGTAGATAAGAAGAATGGAAAGCAGGAGGTGAAACAGTAAGAAAAATAAACCCACCTGCAAGTTGTGAAGCTATCCCTATGTTCAACCTAAAAATTTGTTTTCAAACAAGACCATCCCAGTAAGAATCTGAAATGAATTGTATTCATAGCTCTCAATTCATAGCTCTCAATTAAACAACTGATTTTCTCATATCTCAAAAAAAAAAAGAATAGAGAAGGTATACTAAGATGTGAAAATAAAATAGCATATCTCACAGAACAATTATGGATGCCATTTTGCATTAGTATTTTCTGCTGAAATACTTCACAGCAAAGAGCACCATTACTGTCTAGTAATATTAATGCTCCCACAAAACTGAGTTCAGAAACTCTTTTTTTTAATGCATGGGTGTAAGCTGTATCCAAACAAAAAATATTTTTTTTCTATATGAAGGGGAAAAAAGTGAGTAGGAAGCTTGTATTTTTACACAGTCCAAATAAAACCCATGTTTCTCACAAGGTGCTGCTACTATCCTATCTGTTCAGAGAGAGCTTGCAAAGATAGACTCTGCAAAGCATCTGGACACATTTGCAGATGAATGTTCACACAGATGACTTGGGTTCTTCTAAAAGCACTTTAAAACTACTTGTGCTATTCCACGGGGAAAATCTGCATAGATTTGTCACAGTTTTGACATAAAACAGTTTTGAAAGCTGAACATTTCTGTGTCTTTTAAAGCATTCAGTTGTAAACTTCAGTAGATTAATCTTACGTAATCTTATGTACTTCTGTAATTTGTTAGCAGTTGTGCAAATTACATCCCTCAAGAAACTCATATTCCTTCAGTAGGCTTTGTCAGACATTACTGAAGAGCTTCTTCTTGTCCTTATAGAAGCTTCTCTTGGGTATATAGCGTAATGCTCAAGTGTCTCCCTACAGCTATTCTCTGAAGCAAGTAATATACTTACATTTTCATTCCAGTAAATAATGTGGATTTGTGTGAGTAAACTTGCCTCTATCTGCTCTTATCTCTAAAAAAGATATAATAAAACATCAAACACTTTGCATTTTCTCAATTTTTTTTTTTTTATATATATTTTTTAAACACTTTCACTACATCAGAAAGCCTCAGACAACTCTCAGAATACAGGCAAAGACTGGTGGAGAGAATTAATATTCTCATCTCGTATATGATGTGTAAACGAGATACCAGTTACAAAACTTGAGCATACATATATAGTTTACACCTACATATCACATCAAGCTACATTACATACAGGTATGGAGTTCACATTAAGCATAAGTCCCACTGACTTTCATAATCCTGAAATGCATGATTTCCCATGGTTGCCAAGGCTCTACGTCTGGTTTTTTGGGGGCTTTTAGATACAGTTGTGCTCAATAAATAAAATTTAAAAATGCTCCATCTTTTATAAAAACAAATAATGAATTAATAAGTCATTTATGTTGATTCTTGGAATTACATAAGATACATTGTCATTCACTGTATGTGTGCATATACATAGATGGATGAATAAAAATAAGGAGGAATTTCACTGGAAACCATTTCAAATGGCTGGACTGAATTTAGTAAGCCCAGACTGTACATGTAATCTTTGTTTACAATACCTTTTCCTTCAAGACTACCCGTATCTAAAGTTGACTTTATTCTAGTTCATGGAACAAGGTTTCTAACAACTGAAGTATTGATAGGTTTACAAATGTAAAGATGTTCAGATATCAGCTAGAAGTAGAAATTCATTTCTTGCATGACAGTCTACAAAGAAAGACTGTGAAAGTCTTTCCTCCTTTAATGTAATACCCTGTCAAAGGCAAATGAACAAAAAAGGATGTAAGAGGTGTGAAAGTTGTCTCAAACTCTGTACACCGTTTTGATTGCTTTTCATATATACAGATAAATATCTTTCAAAAATAAAATTAAAAAACAAAAAACCTCCAAAACACTTAATTTTCCTCCTTTCATCCTGCTCCTTTCTCAGTTCACTTCTTGGCCTTTCAAATAAATATCTTCTATTTTTTATGCAATACCCTTAGCGTGTTATGACATGGGATTCAGGGGCAGCAAGGGGTGATTATTGTTGCTATTTTAACAAGTGGAATATTTGTGTGGAAAATGATTCCAAGGGAACCAAGTGTGCCACTAGACTATTTCAACTCCTGCAACCCTGCTACCATATGAATGAAAAATGTCAGAAGTTCACTTATTAGAAGCAAGGACCAAGAATGCCAAAGATGTCATGATCATTCCTTTTCTGCTACTGCTTGCATCCTCATTCTGTTACCAAACACTCCCACAGTAGCTATCAGAAAGAAAGCAGCAGCATTAGACTGTTAATAGCTGAACAAGCCTACTACCTATCATGTATGCATGCTATGATAATTCACTCTCCAGTTTATCCATGAAGCTATTAATTCTGTTGCTGAATTGTTTTGCTTCCAAATTCTCTTTCAAATACCAGTTTTCTTCAATGGCAACAGATTATTTGTTTTTAAAAGGAACAAATATTTAACCTTAAAAGCTATTTTGCCACAAGGAAACAAAGTAGCTTAAATATATTTGGTCTCCCCATTGAACAATAAGCCATCTAAACTAGCAATTCAGAATTCTTGCAAGCTAAAACACACCCTCCTTTGGTGCACTGAATTCCTCACACACAACCTCCAAGCTTATGTGCAAACATGGAAATTTTTATTAGGAAAAATGCAGAAGAACAAAAGAGAAAAGTAAAAGTGGAGTAACTGTCCTACAAGAAAACCTAATATTTAATCCTTTCAAAACAGTGTTAAGATGAAACTTGATTATTTATTTATTTATTTATTTATTCCCCAGAATGGAAATGCCACAAATACTTTGAGAGGGAAGTGCTGAAGTATTTCAATGAGAAACAAAATATTTGATGATAGCTGATACTATAATAGTTATATCAGTTTTATTGTGATTTCATCACAATACTTAAAATAAGATGATTGTGGATTTATTTATTTATTTATTTTATGCACTTCATATATTGTGGGATTTCTTGTTTCAAAATTGCAGCTCTTTTTACTTTAGGTGTGATATTTTGATTCAACTAGCTACTTGGATTGCTCCCAATGGGAGGCAGTCTAATTTCGTTATTCAGATATAAGACAACAATAAACAGACTGTGCTTCAAGCTGCTTCTGCCATCTTTGAAATCTCCTGCTGGAATGTCATCATTTTGTATTGTGCTACACATACTTCTAGAGAAAAGGTGTGAAGAACATGTTGGAATATTGAAAAAAAAAAATCCTTCTTTTGAGTAACAAGAGATGGATTCTTGAAAAATCTGTATTTTTTCCTAGAATAACATCATTTCCCATTTCAAATCTCTCTGGGAACTAAACTGAGCTTTATATCCAAGTTGGTTAGCACACTTCCCTGAGTAGCAGCTGAGAAATTTGCCTAATAGATTTGCAGACAAAACAGCATATTGGCTACTTCCGATTTCTTCTATGCAAAATATATAATTTCTAAGAGTCTGATCTTTTATTGTAGGCTTATATTAAAAGCTTTTAATATAAGCTTTTTTAATATAATTATAATTAAAACTGCCTTTTTTAGAGTTAGGGTAGGTGAAACAGCTGTTTCCAGATAAAATATATATTGCAATATTGCCCAAAACATCAACACAGGTTTGGAAAGGACCCTGAACTATTTCAGACCCCAGGCTGTTTTCAGTTTCATAGGAGTGTTACACAGAAAACTGTTCAGCTGTGTCCTCAGGGCTTCTATGCTGGCTGCTGACAGAAGCCAAACCTTCATTAAAAGAAAAGCGATCTCAGCAATTGATGAGCTGTTGCTCTGGCAAAACATGCTATTCCTGAGTTGCAGAGCTAAAATCTTTGTGCCCACCTCCTGTGAGGCCACCTGGCAGTTCTGCCAGAAGCCTGGGTGTCCTTTCACTCTGTAAGACAACTTTCCCAGGGCTGCAGCTGCTCAAACACAGGGCTGCTATATCAGCTCCAGAGCTGACAGCTGGAAGCACCAGGTCCAGGCAATACAGAAGGCATCTGGGGGCAGCTCCTGTGGAACCCTCCAGTGCTCCAGAAAACTGCCATGTCCTGGGGGAGAAAAAAGTTCTAAATTGAGTATTTTGGGATGCAGTACTATTCTCTACAGTGATAATACATGGTCAGTAAACTGCCTCAGACTGTAATTTCTGTACTAAAATATGAAATCTACTTCAGTTAGGGTATTCTAAGAGAGATGTTAACAGCTGACTTAAAGCCTCCAAGTTATGGAAAGGTAGTCACACGACTCCATGGATTTCTCCAACAGCACCATGCCCCTTAAGAAATAAAAGTTGCTAGCTTTGTTACACATGCCTCACTTTTTAAACAGCACATGACACCTCTTTCAAATGGCAAAATGCCATTTGAAATGCCACTGCCATTTCAAATGCCAAATCTATACTTCAGGAGGAAGACTTAACTAAGAAGATCACTGACAACCATATTCCCACATGATGAACTTAGGCAAGCTGCAATATCATTCTACACCAATAACAAAAGCTGAATGTTTATACTATAACTAGTTGCTGGAGATTTTCAGCTGGCATGCTCTCCCTGTTGCTGTAAGATGTGTTATACCATGGCCATCATAAACAGCCAAAATAAAAAAAAAAAAATCAAAATCAAAAATACAATTTCAAGGAACAGAGTTACGAATTCACATTGGGTGACGAGTTATTTAACACCATTGTTTGCGTTCTGATACCTACTTTCCATTATCTGACTTTTAGCATTATTTCCAGACCCAGTGAGAAAGTGTAAAAAGAGGCTATAAAAGTGAGGCAGAATGAGGTTTGAATCCAATTGTTCCGAGTTCTTTTCTCATCTTCAGTTGACAAATGGTGCTGTGAGATTGCGAACCCTCAGCCAGACCTTCCACAATCTGGCCACAGATTTTTAATAGGGCGACAGCTAGAAAAGACAGAGGGGGGAAGGTTTCTCAGAACAGCAGGTGTAAATCCAACTCATATAGAAATAAATCTCTCTGAAATAAAAGTTTAAAGCAATATTTCCATTATTTTTTTTAATTTTTTTTTTGGTTAAAAGCATGCTTAAAGTGACAGAACAGTAAAACCAAACATGCTTGTTTATAAATACCAAAACAAGAGAAAATTGCAGATGGGAGAAACATTACAATTTTCATAGCATACAATAAAGGTACATTTCACTTTACTATTGACATAGAAGGACACTGCAGCTTGCCCAGATTCATCGCTTGTGAATACAACTGAATCTAATGGAACTGAACACATAACTGAAATGGTATGGGCATCTAAATTGCCGATTTCTGACTGCATAATGCTTTGCCATGACAGGGTCTCAACAGATGACAGCCCCAATAGATTCAGGAATGGTCACCAAACAGAAGATATTTTTACACTAACATTACAACATCTTCCTGCTAAGACACTGCCACCAAATGCCTCCCCTGCAGTGAGAAACTTAGACCGAGTAACAACAGCACATGGCTTGGAGAATGTGCCTTCTGAATAAGCTAGGCTGCACATGCTCTGCGTGTTGCCTGTTTGAGGGACAGAAAGGTAAAGAGACCTGCACAGATTCATGCAGTAGGTTAGCCCTAGGACCACGTTAAGAACCACAACATGCAATGCTGGCTGCAGAGCTCTATCATGCTACATGTGAAAGACCTCTCAGCGCTGTCAGGTTTTACTAAAGCCCTAAGGATTACAGAAAGTGGCTGATGACTGTGATTAGTTTTTATTGTTTCTTGTGTACCAACAGCATGCTCGGAGCAAAAAACAAAATGAAGACAATGCCTGCTGTAGGGAGAGGGGAGAAAAAAATAAAAGTGGCAGATAAAGAAACGAAAACAATTACAGATCTATCATGCTGGCTCAGAATCCATGCAGTTAGAAAAATAATAAAGTTAAATAATAAAGTTGCCTGCAGGCAATCTAAAAGGGATTTAATTATTTCTGAATTACCCATCTTGGATGAAAAATCATTTCCAGCCAGAACCAAGAGAATTAAACATTCTTTTGACCCTGGCATGAACTATATTTTAAGGAACTTTTAATAGCACAGCTGTGTATCCTTGCTTTGTTCATAAAATGTATGACGTTGTGTCAGCCACACATTACATGAAAACACATTAGTAAACACAACACGGAGTAGTGATGTATTTAATAGTAAATACAATAAACCGTAACCAAATTGTTAGCTGGAGTATATGGTGTTTATAGATTTTACAAAAAAAAAAAAAAAAAAAAGAGTTTTAAATGTTTACAAAATGTTTGCTTTGTTAGCACTAATGTATTTTCCTCTGCTTTACAAATGGTACTTTTCACCACATGCAAGTTACAAAGCATACATGTAATAGGGATTTTTTTTTCCTCACTTTTTTTTTGACTGCAGATAGACAAACTGATGCTGTCTATTACACTCAAATGCACACATAGGATGGCATTGCAAGACTAGCTAGAAATTCCACTAATTCATGTAATTTAACACAATTAACAACCATGTCCTATTCCCATTTATTTTTAAAGGCAAAATCACATTGACTTCTAATGCATGCTGAGGTGAATATACATCTGTGTGCTACAAGGTCTGGAAGACAGCTATCCATTGCATGAGTAGCTTCCAGAGTCAAACTGAATCATTAATCCCTGCAGCTACAGCAGCCTACCTGCAATCCAGATTCCTTGTTTACATCTCTATGCGCTTTGTGGGACCAGCAAAAACACCCTCAGCCTCTCATTGTTGTTTGTCTGTACTGATTCCACCCAGAATTCTGGATTTACAGAGTGACCTGGAATGAGGAGGGTCTTTATCCAGGAGGGGAGGAGGCACTCCAGGCACACAATCCAGAACGCTTCAGCTACCTCCCTGAGATAATTCACTACAGACAGCCTTAAGTCCCATGAGTGTTGAAGAACTTTACAGTTTATCTTGGAGGAAAAAAAAAAAAAAAAAAAAAAAAAGTCACCTTTTAAAGGGCCATACAGTACAAATAACAAGGTAACCCCCCAAAAACATATTTTTTTTTTTCATGGCACATGAACATCATTTTTAGAGGTGTTACTAGATATGCATTCTCAGATATTCTAATAGCTGATTAGCTGTTAGTAAAGTACTGCTTTATCACTTGCTTAAAAAAAGTCAGTATTTTTAAATGGGATACATCAAGAAAATACTACCAAAATGTTTTCTTCTGTTAATCCTGATACTTTCTTAATGAAAAGTTCATTATTCCTTCACCTGCCTCCAAAACATGGATGCCTAACAGTCAAGAATTACAAGAATTTTGGAGTTGGGCCAAGGATATAGTAACACTAGGCTTTCATGATGTCTCCTCACCAGAACATGGAAAATACAGAGACAGCTGAAAGACTACAACAAATACCTTCCCATCTTTCAGAAAAATAAATAAATAAATAAGCAATTGGATGTGTAAATTTACTTCAGGTCTTATTGAATAGAATATGATTAATGGATTAATGTACCTACATTAAAAATATTGATTCAAGATAACTCTATTGCAGGAATAGCAAAATATTTTTAAATACTATATAGAGGAAGTTTTAAAATTACCTCTATATCTCATTCCATACAATTATATTGCAATACAATAACACAGTTACATTTAATTATAGTATCTAACTTAACACAAAAGGAATCCAAAAATTTTAAAAGATAAATGTCCTATCTACCTGCAATAAATACTTTACTGTTAGACAGTTAAATTGCTTGTCAAATATTCTCATGAAGCTTTGATGGGCACTTCTATTTTATGATAGGCTTTTTTTCTTTTTACTTACATTATAAATACCTTGGCAGAACGAAACTACTTTAATGGTCCCTGCCTTTTGCCTCAGAAAAGTCTGGCATAAAAATTAAGAGCTCATGCTTTCTGCAGGCATTCTGAAAGAGTTCCTTTTGATCCTTCGTTTGGAAAGCAGACCTATGTGTATTTATTTAAAATTATCTTTATCAATAGAGCAGCTACAGCTAATAAATGCCTTTTGGCATTCTTTGGCTGAAAAGTCATCATCAGCAACATATAAAACTGTAACTTTTTCACAAAGTCAAAAGCTGTTGTCTCTCAGGAAGTCTGGAAATGTTTACAATGCTTATTCCTCTGACCACAACCCGGCCTCCTCCTCTGAGCTCCCCCAGCTGTGAACTCCCAGGAGCAGAGGGGGCTTCACCTTCTGCCCAGCCTCCTGCCACCGGCGTGATACAGAAGGGGGAACCACCCTTGCATGCAGAAGCCCTTTCTAAATCTTTTAGTATTTTTAAGCAACCTACCTGTAGGACAAATTTTAACTACCTGAAATGTTTAAAGATTTGCTTTTGAAAGAGCAATACCAGTCAGCAGACATGGATGAAATTAACACACAATATAAAACACTGAGGTATTATTTTTCTATATTTTAGTTGATTCATGATTAGTTATTGTCAAAAGAATCAATGTAGCTAATGAGATATTCTTTAATAATTATTATAATTACCTAAGAAAGGAATGTACTGTTCATATGTAAATGACTTTCCCAGGTAATGAATAAAAGCAGTCAATCAACTAGCTCTACAAAGGTAAAAATTATGAATAAAAGATGTTTTTTTCAGGCTGTCAATTCCTCAATTGTAGAATAAAACTATGGTTACTCATGTGCTATTGCCAACAACTTTGTATTTCATAAACAATTATCATAATAACTAAAGTCCAAAAAAAGTATGTTTATCCAGAGAAACATATGAAAAGTGTTTTAAATACTCCTTGAAATGAAAGATTTAATGATTTTGTGCAGAATGATGTACCAGCATCATACCTTAAAATACTCAAACAGCACAGAACTACCACTACAATACTCGTGTTTCCTTGATCTTCTCACTGGTAAGTAGATGAGAAAAAGACTGCTCAAAAATATGGTAGGAGGAAGTAGCAGTAGTTCTACTGGACTTGCAATAGAGCAATAATATAGAGGTCCTACAGTGTATTCCATTGCAGTTGCTGTCTGATTGCAATTATCTGGAGTAATGCAGGTTAGCAATATTTTCCTAAGACGGGTACGTTATAAGTAGATCTGCAACCCAAGTTAGAATTCTAGTATTCATTACTTTGTAAGAGTTTTAGCAAGTAAAAGTATTCTTTAGCAAACGCAGCTGCACCTTTTTATTGCTGTCATCCTTCTCTCTCCACGAGGACTTTGGCTTTGTTTCTGGAACTAGAAGTACAAGAGGAGGCCATTCACTGACTGCAGCAGAACGCAACCCACCACCCTCCACAAACCACATTTAACAATAAACCCACTTTGGAAGCTTCCAATTAGGTTCTACCAACAGGATGCTGAGCATTAAGCTCATGTCAAACAAACATTTAAATCTTTCTCTTCAAATGTGCAAGTAATGTTGTTTAGAAGCAGAAGTTTATCGTGTACTCCACTCAGATATTAGATGGCCTTGAGGATGAGAAACCAGAATACTTTGCAATTCACAAGACCAAACAGTATAATTTACAAATTAGAAAGTAGGCTAGTTGAATCTCTTCCTTTTTTGCCCATGGTACTCTAATAGGAATTCAAAAAAAATACAGAAAGGAAATAAGATCGGAATAGTTCCAATGCTTTATCTGGCATAATATAACAGCACATTTCAAGATGTATGACCTTCATGTTCATGATCCAACTCTTAAATGCTGATTTAATTAAAAAAAATCACCTTCTGGCCTCATAATGAACACTATGCTGTTCATTCAAAAGTTTTTCCGTTAATATTCAGCTCATCATCACCACATATGACCATTTTATGGACATTAAAAAATTACTAAACTTTTTTCCGATATGAACAATGTTGTCACATTTCTAAGACTTGCCTAACTACAACAGTGAGCCCTACACTCTGAAAAGCATTAATACCTTTTCACAAGTATGCAGAGTAAATCGAGTGCATCTGGGACACACCCTACTTTCTGTGATAAATCATGAGCAATAACCATATGCCATACCTCCCACAGGCTTTATGCTTTGCAGCACTTCATGTGCTATTTTGTTTATATGTCAGATGCATCCTGGATGCATCCAGTTTACCATGCACTGTAAAACTAAGCAGTTTATGCAGAAATCTCACGATTTCCTTGAATTCTTCTGAGCATAGTTTTCAAGAAAAAAAAAAAAAAAAAAAAGAAAAAAAAAAAAAAAGAGAGAGAGAGAAAAGGGAGACCTTTGGGTGGAAATTCAAAATACAGGTAACTCCAGATGCAGCAACTTATCAACTTATAGATAGATGATAGTGAGAAGCATGGCAATGAAAATCTTTGTCCCAAACCACGAATAAACACTGCAGTATGGCCAGGAACTACCCATACTCAGACATCCCATCCCAATCCCAGTTGGGGCCACACTTATGACAGCATTTCTTAGACAACTCAAAGAAGTTACTTTTGCCTAAGTGAAATCAAGGTACACACGTGAAATAACTCAACTTCACTTAATGCGAACTCTACTATTAGAAATTATTCATGCTATTATAAATTTCTTCTGAAAATACTTCTTGCTTCACACAGTATAGTTTCATGCAGTACAGCATCATTACAGGATAAACCCTGTAATCTGAGCGTTGCGTTATGACTACTATAACATATCTTTCAGAAACTGTAATGGCACACTGCTAATTAACAGCACCAGCTACACTCACGCTTTCCTGCAAAGCACTATTGGGAAGGGAAGGAGAGTGATGATACTAGTATTTATGAATTGCAGAACCCAGACTGCCTTCCAGCTGTTTGTTACTATCTTTATTTATCTACACTAAATAATTAAAATAACAGAGTAAATATAAGAAAAGAAGCCATCAACAGTATTTAGCTCCAATCGGAAATGGATAAGGTTTGATAAGGCATGCTAGTTTTGAAACATTTTCAGACACAAATGATTTTTCCAATATTTTAAAAATAATAATTAGGTGTGGTCCTGCAAGACAGATTCATTGCTCTCTTCTCTACTGAGGTATCTACCTCTCAGAGTCTGTTAAATGACTAGTTTGTTACACATAATCCAGAAACAGACTTAGATTTTGCTTTTATGCCTATAGGTAACTTCTTTATTAAACCAATATGCCTGTGGAACACCCCATTTATACTTCAGATTTACCTGGATTAGAATAGAGTATTACACAAATTCCAGAATTAAATTAATAATTCCTACCACATTCAGAACTATGAGGGAAAATTAGAATGCTTCCTCCTGAAAAACAAATTTCTGAAAGAACATCAAGTAACAAGACCAACTAGGTTTTAAACTTTTTTTTTTTTTTTTTTTAAATCAAAATTGTATGTTAATTCATAACACCTAATGTATTTGTGTCATCCCTAACATCTACTTTTTTTTTTTTTTTTTTTTGGTATGTGATAAGTCATCTTGGCATATATACATACAACACTTTGTTATTTCACGTGATCATCTTTGACCTAAATTTGGAAAACTTTAGGGACTGGGCACCAGTCACGGATCCACTGCACGGTGCATCATTTGTTGTTGTTGTTGTTGTCCGCCCCCCCCCCCCCCATTTCCTTCCTATTAAACTATCCTCACCTCAACCCCAATTCTTGCAGTGCCACCTGGCCACCTTCTTCAGTCCTCTCCCCTACCCCACAGTTGGGGGGGGAGTGGGGTGGGCGGGCGAGTTGCATGGTACCGAGCCGCATTAAACCACAACAGCTTCAATGCAAGAAAGCACTGGACCAGCAGAACAGCCTCAGCTGCTCTCAGAGATGAGGGGCCACCGTTATGATGTTGTGATGCAGTGCTCCCCACAGACAGGAGCAACAGACAGGCCACCAAAACATGCTGTACTTGCCAACTAGTCCTCCACTTCCACTTGGGCTCTCTTGGCACAACAGATTACTCAGCACAGCCCAGTTTACACTCCGAAGTCACATCATTCTGATCTCTGTAGCAGACTGTTACAGTAGCACTCTGGGCAGATGTTAAAATAAAAACAAATAAATAAGAAATCTTTCTTTTTAATTGATTCTCAAATCCCTATAACAGTTACCTAATAGGATCATAGTTAACCTAGCACAGCCAAGTGTACCACCAAACCATGTTCCTATGCACCACATCTGTGTGTCTTCTGAATACCTCAATGGGCAGTGACTCACACAATTCCCTGGGTGGCCTGTTCTACTGCCTCACAACTCTTTCAGTGAAGACATTTTCCTAATATCCAACCTAAATCTCTCCTGACACAAGTTGAGGCCATTTCATATAATATTGTAAATTTTTATAAACCTAATTTAGAAGTTACTGCATTACTAAGAAATACTCTTTTTTTTTTTTTTTTTCCCCTCTCCACAAACATATTTTTCTTCTATTGGAACAGTAAGAGGGAGGTGAAAGAGAAAAAGAGAGACAATGTTTTGTGATTATTTTTTATACCTTACTCATGATGAAGCTACTATTGTTCATGTAAAAAATATATATAAATTAATTAATAAAAATAATGCAAAATAAGAAATTATCCACTGCTATATCTTCCCTTTACATTGGTATCCAGAGAATCTTCGCCTATAGCTTTCCTGTATTTCGTCTCTACTTGAGTTCCCCACATGGATAAGTGAAAACTTTCCAGTTTTGCTTCTCAACACTACCAGAATCAGACTTCAAGATGTCTGGATCTAAAACAAAGACTCGGACATCATGTTAAATGGATGTAACATAACCAGTCCAACTATATTTAGAAAGTTATTAGACTGCTTCCTCTCCAATATTGACATACGCACACACAAATAATTTTTTATTTAATGGTGAGCAAAATTAGAAGTTTATAAATCAAGTTTATTACGCATTTCTGTAGCCTCAAGCTGATGAGCACAAATTAAATTTTACGTTAACCTGCTTGAGTAGTTAGCACACAATTAAGATCCTGAAGAACCACGCTGGTGGTAATAACAATATATGAGAACTTGATCTAAATCTTGGGATTTAACAGCAGTCTGTGAATGAGTTTTTATGCAGTCTATCACTGCTGGAAAACAGTGTAATATAATAATACTGGACTATAATAATTCAGTGGAATATAATACTGGAGGAAAAATGAGTGAAGGAGTGAATAAAATAAATGTTTTCCCCTATTTGCTAATGCAGTTCTCATTTACTATCATTTCAGTTAGAAACTGTCTGTTTTGTTTCACAAAACACAACCCCATAAAGCAAAGAGCCCTACAAATTTTAAGTATAACTGTTTCTAGGTCTGTTCACACTCTTAAAAAGACTAAATAAGGAAATCTTTATTGCAGCTCAAATTTCTTATTATCCAGTATTGAAATATTCAGAGATGTATGCTTAAAGACCAAAATTCATTATTTGCCAGAGACTGAATATACCTGGAATTCAATGCATTTTCCTATGTTTTAAGTTTTCTTTTTAACTCAAGATGATCATTTTTCAGATTTTTTTTTTTTTTTAAGTAAGAATAGTGTGTTAGGATTTTAAGAAGTAGATGAATAATTGCAATAAAATATGCAAGTAAATACGTGATTTTAAAAATATATATACTCCTTCATTTTCAACATGCTGCATTATTCCTTGTTCTTAAGTTAACTCACAAATATAGTGTCAAAAAAAAAAAAAAAAAAAAAAAAAAAAAAGCCCCTAAATATAACCTGTTCTGGAATTTTTACTTTCCAACTGCAGCACAATTGTGGGTCTCTGATTGACACATTGATTTATTCCCAGCAAGGGTCCTGTAATTAATGTGACCTTTTGATAAGGTGGGAGATATGGGGTGAGACAAGTGCTCTCATGAGAGCTATTAGCAACTTCTGAGCAATTGCTAATGGTAGAGAGTTATCTTTTTAATACAGTTTGGAAGATAATTGACAAACCATGATAATGAGTATGTATAGGGAAGGAAGGCGAGCATAAAAGAGGTGCAAGAACTGGTAATTACTCCAAAAGAGGCAAACTTTCAACACTGGATAAACTGCATTTGGGGCTATGGCCTCAGGAATGCATTCAACAATCCCAACAAAGTGTAAGAAAGAAAGAAATAGGCCTACATGGGCCAAAAATAAAGAAAAACAAAAATCTTCATCTGTCTTAAGAAGCCTTAACTCTGCCTTTACACAGCACAACAGGTGGTTTTATTTCTTCTTGTCAGATGGTATTTGTACCAAGGGAGTTCTCATTTCCCTTCCCATCTGGTTCTACAGAGTGATGTAACATAATACCAAGATGACAGAGTTCTACTAATGTTATTTGAAGATTAGTTCTGTAACAGAGAAACTAACTTGGTATTTCCATAATCAAGACCTAGTAACCAACTCCTGACAACCAAACCACAAGTATTTACTTCATGATCATATTTTTAAAACATGAGGTAAGATTAAGCTGTCCAGTAGTAAACAAAAATTGCATGAATATCTGTCACTTGGCAGTCAAAAGGATATTTAAGTTTCTTTTTACTTCCTAATTGACTGTACACATATATCATATAAAACCAGATTTGTTTACATTTACTGTAAATATATACATCTCAAATATGATATATCTCATTACAGACACAGATAGTTTGTGTGGAACACTAAATAGCAGAAAAGGCTATAGGAACATAAGAGGAGAAATGCAAACAAATAAGAAAAAAGAAAAACTGTGAGGAGACTTCTTTCAGATCTAAAGGAAACAGTAATCTATGACTATAGACAGGACAAATTTGGTCATCTAAACAGAAAACCAAAAAATCCACCCTCCTGTGTATATGTTTTTGTTTTGTTTTGTTTTTTAATATTCAGACTGCCTACACACACTCAAATCCCACCCCACCCCACCCCCTTTTTTTTTTTTTTTTTGTCCTTACAAATTATTGTTTAGGTCCAAAAGCAAATCAAGTCACTTGACAAAGCTTGTCATTTTGGCTTAAAACATCATCATAAGACTTTGGAGACTGAAGGAACAGCAGAGGTTTTCAGCATTTCTCCAAAGTTAATTTTGACAGCAATGGTGGATAGCCAGTAGCAAGTGGCAGTAGATTACACACCAAAACCTTATTGACAGCAAGCTTCCTTTGGGCAATGAGTCTTTATGGAGTTGCATGCAAAACTCAGCCAAAGCAGGATGCAGTGAAGAAAGTGAAGCCACAGAGCACATTTATGTCACTTGAAAGAAGAAAGCGTGCAATAATTTCAGTATCTGTGAAGAACAGGTGCCACTGATGGAAGAATAGCTTTTTGGAAGTTGGAATTTCTCAAATAATTTATAGAAATAGTAACCTATGTCACATCAGGATCTCCAATTAATACTTTCATTTTGAAATCAATGGTTTGTGAGATAGCTCTGCATTCATTTTAGAAAATTAAAATTGAAATTATTCTCACAGTTTAAAAGTAGCTGTAAAAAAAAAAAAAAAAAAAAAACCAAAAAAAAACACATTAGTATTTATCACTATTCTTTAATATGTTATGCCTGGTACATTGTTTGCCCCTACATATACATGCTTTAACACTTCTTTTTTACCTAAATGTATTTTAACAATACAAATGTCATGAGGGAAATAAAGATCAGAGATCATGAGTGGGTAAAAAGACAGACCTAACCACTGTGTAATTACTGGTTTCTAAAAATCTCAAAACTGATCCTTTAACATTCTTCTAACAGGAAATATTAATAATCTTGTTGCCAATCTTCCTCTTCCCCCAAATTTTATTTTTTTCATTTATTTACAGAGAAGATAAGGCTTCAGACATTTATGCTAACAGACACTGGTTGTTACAATTCCAGCCCTCTGGATTGCATAAGGTATTTAGTAATGGATCATGGAGGAGACGGATCTGCACCCAGAATGCTAAGTTGAAAAACGTAATAACATGCAAAAGTTTGAGACCTGCCAAGAATTATATCAGAGATACAATCATCTACTTTTTGCAAAAACGACACAAATCCTCAGACATGACCGAATATACACAGGGTACAACAAGGGAGCTCTAGCTGCCTGCACATCGGTGCTTCCACATAACCTTTTCCATCTTGACCAGAAGGTGAAAATGGTCAAAGTGGTTCCTTTCAACTGCTAGTCAGCACTGCAGGCAACATGCTGCATCTGACAGCAATGCTAGGGCTGGGGCTGGTACCCCATGCCAAGTGCAGCCACAAAGGTGTACCTTGTGAGGTACACCCTTTGCGAACAAACAGCCTGTGGCAGGAAAGGAACCTGTGAAATGGAGCCAGGAATCATTAGGCTTTCTTTCTTTAAACTTTTCTGACAACAAAGTTGCTGTGTTTATAAGAAGCAAACTAACAAAACAAAACATCACCACAGGCACCTTAGTTTCTCTTCTTCTTCCTCACTGGTAACTCTGTTCCATGAGAAATGTTAAGGAATTTGATCACAAGGCAAATGAAAAAAAAGTCAATAATGCTCACTTATCATCATCACATGAAGGCCTCAAGGTATTATTTGCCTCATGCTGAAGTTTCTCGAGAGAAAAATAGCACACACATACTTGGAAAATTAATCTTACTTTAAAATGTTTGAAGTGGCATGCCCTTTTGAGTATTTGGTGAGGCTTTTTTCTATTCTTACAAAAGCCAGGAATTTCTAACTTTAATGTTCAATTTACTGGCACTTGTACAGGGTGTGGGCACCTGTGGGTGCAGGTGTATGGCTGTGTTGTTGTTGCATGTGGCGATGCCGGGGCTGCCCCATGCTGGCCCCAATGGCCCCACAGCAGGGCACAGCTGGGCCCAGCAGCCAAGATGGCAGTGCCTCGCCTCAGGGACAGCCTGGGGAAGAAAGGAGGGCACAGTGCTGCCCGGCAGCTGGCAGAAAGAAGGGGAGAAACAGCCCTGCTGGCACCCGGGGGAGAGGAGGAGGAAAGCAGGAGGGGCTCCAGGCACCGGAGCAGAATTTCCCCTGCAGCCCATGGGCAGCAGGCCATGCTGGATCAGACACCCACTCTGCTGCCTATGGAGAACCCCACACCAGTCGCCTGTGACAGCAACTGGCAAAAGATCTGTGTCTTCATCTTGAACCACAAGCTTTTCCAGCGTATTTGCTGTTGAGGAAGGGGAACAAGAGAGTGGCTGGGTGGGCCTTTGACAGCTGATGAAGGTCAACCCACCACCACTATTAACTAAAACTATACAAAATGCATATGAATAAATATTTAGACATATATATTTTTAGTTGCTTTACTTCCTTTTTAGCTTGGATGACTTGACTACTGCACCTGCTCTTTCATGGAAAATTTCTTTGGTTCACACTGCATTAGCGCAAGCATCCTTCCCTGGTGTTTATCTTTCCTTCATTTTCCTCTGGGATGAGTACCAGGATGATGCAGGTGAGTTACACCTCCCAAGAAGCCTAAGCTCTCTCCCTCACTACACAAGCACACCAAGAAATAGTGCATGGCAGGCTGCTGTAACATGCACAGCCTGCAGCAGGTGCCAGAACAACCGGTGAACAATTAGCATGACCATCAGAGAGCTCAACGCATGTGCACCAGATTAAAGCCATCATTCATGGACATTGCAAATGGTCCAAACCACCAAAAAAGACTTCAATGCACAATGGCAATAAACTGTATATGGATCACCAGAGCGTACTGAACACATGCACAAAAGAATAAGTGAGAAAAGGTAGAAGCTGCAACAGAAACCATAACATCTAGCCGAGTTGCTCTATGTAACATAACTGTTCACATATGTAGCTAATCCAGAGCCATGTATTTTTTCTGTTTTTATTTTTCACTCCTTTTGTAATACATTACATTGCTTATGACATGAGCCTTTGCAGGGAATAAAGTCTGCAGCCCTACACAGGTGTTAGTTCCAGAACCAGAAATAGTCTAACTGTGTCACTGGTGCTCATTAGTACTGCTGAGAACTGCAGTGCCAGCACAGCCATTTTGCTGTCGGCGTTCATCTGCTGCTACACTGTGCCATGCCGATGCGTTGGCCTGCTTGGAGCTAGCTGGGGACTGTTTGTGCTGTGCTCTACTGCACAGTGTCAACGTACCCTCAGGGTCCAGTGCTGCTTATTCACTTTTCCTAATAAGTGCTAACCCACTAATAACAGTTCTTGCAATTGTTACAGAGCAAGCAGTGCATATCCATCCTGCATATGTTTCCCCACAATTTACCCCGTGGCATTCTTAGCTGTATCAAAATCTATCCCTTAGCCATCCAGAACAGAATAACAGAACATAATGAAAAAGAAAGGGTAGAAAGATTTCTACTTGTTCCCTCCCCCCCCCCAACTGTTTCTTTCTTTTCCCTTAACAGCTTACTTGCATGACTACATTGCATTATATTTGGGTAAGGAATTTAACCAATAAAAATATTCTGCTGATGTACTGGGTCTGGCTGGAATGTTAACTTTCCCGGCAGCAGCCCATTCAGTGCCGTACTCTGTACTTGTAGCTGGAACAGCAGTGTTATCACACCAGTGTTGTGTCTACTGCTGAGCAGCAGTGGCACAGCATTGGGCCTCTCTTTAACCCTCCTAGGGGGTGGGCAAAAAGTGAGGAGAGAAACATCACTAGGGCAGCTGACCTAAACCAATCAAAGGGATATTCCATACCATGTGGTGTCACACTCAGCAATAAAAGGTGGAAACAGGAAGGAGGGGGGGGGGTGGGCTCTCGTTGAGAAGACGTCGGTCCTCCTCTCGAACACCGGCTGCGTGCGTTGAGGCCTTGCTTCAAGGACGTGGTCAATCATCGCTCATTTGTGGGAAGTAGAGAGTAATTTCTTTCCTCTGCACTTCCATATAGCTTTCATTTATTTTGTTTGTTTGTTTTCCTCCCTTTTTTTCCCCTTTCCCTTTTATTTCCCCTTAGTTAAATTGTTTAGTTCATGGTAATCTTTATTTAATTATTATAATTATTTCCCTTTAATTAAATTATCCTTATCTCAACCCGTGAGTTGTTCTTTGCTTTACTTCTCCCCCTCCTCATCTAAAGGAGGGGAAGTGAGAGAGCGGTTCTGGGGTTTAGCTGCCCAGCACGGTAAAACCACCACAGATGAACACTGAGCAAAATGGAAACACATGTCAACAAAACAATGAAGTTTAAAGAAAAAAGCGTCAACCCCCTAAACCTTAATTCATGTTACCAGAATGCAAAGCAATTATGCTACCATGCTAACACCATTATCATTAGTAGTAATGAGAAAACTTCTCTAACTATCAGCAGACATGCAGTAAAAATATATGAGAATAAGCATCCTAAGGGATTAATAATTCTAGTAACCTAATCTGTAACACTATTAAAAGTACCCTCTCTAGCAAAGGGATATTAATTTTTTTTTTTTTTTTTTTAAAAAAAAAAAAAAAGGAGTAACTTAAAAATAGTCAGTGTTCAGCCACAAAATTAAATGTTAACATTTTTATGAAAAAGACCAAAGATTTCCATCACAGAAGGTATAATCCAAATGCAATGAAAGTGGGACATAGGAAGAATTCAGAGCTCTGCTTGTCCCCTGTGCCCAAGAGTGTCAACATCTCCCTAAAAAGCCTGTATATATTCTTAAGAGGCCTTGTACATTAGCAGTTTTAGACTAAGATAAAAGCAAACAGAGTGAAGAGGAAATAGAAAAAAAAAGTCATTTAATAATCACTTGTCATTTAAAGGATACATTCAAATTAAATTTTAGAGCAATGAGGAATGCATGAGGCCCCAAGAATCATATAAAACATCACTCAGTTTCTTTCACACCTTTTTCTGTTCCTGAGTAACATATCTATTCCTATGCCAAAAACAGCCTCTTATTTTTTATTACAAAATTAAAAAAAAAAGGGGGGGGGGGGAAGAAATTATAGAAGAAAGTCAAAGATTCTAAAAGTTTAAGGCAGTAGACAAAACAGACCTGATAAAATATGATCACAGGCAAAAATAAAATGACAACAATAATAATAATGAAGTGTATGAATTCTCTCTCTCTCTGCAGTTAAAGGCTATAGCTCAGTTAAGAGCACTGGAGAAACCTATCCTCTCAAGTCTGTGAAACACTCTGTACAGAGCTTCAGAGACTACTGCATTAGGAAATTTCCCTTGGAGGATCACTACTTCAGAGCACAAAAAGACCCGCAGAAGGCAAGTGTAGGATTTGAAAGAAGACAGAACAAGAATGTTTGAATCTATAGCTTTGTAGGCAGGGAACATTCAGAGCCTCCTGATACATCTACATGCGTGAGCTTTTCACAGAAGCATCAAGAGGAAAACCTTAAACTGTTACTCATTTGCAGCAGAACTTACCTGGTGCTCATTTTGAAGTCTTTTCAAAGTATCTCACTCCAACAGATTTCACATTTCAGATGTTTAAACTTCGCCTTTTTTACCCCCCCAGCAATCAATTATTTAAAAAAGACTGTCACCATTTAGGCATATTGCTCTCCCCCTAAACCCCTTCTGCTTGCTCAGGTTTGCAAAAACATTCTCACTCCACTTATTCCAATGAATTTATAAATGTATCACTGAAAAATGAGTGCTATGAGGACAGTTTGAGCCTGATATCTTGGATGGATAAAACAGTTAATAGTTAAAATGGTTAGTAACACAGAATTTACCCTAACTCACAGTCAGACCCAGGCAAACTCCATTTCCTGAGGATCTCCTTAAACACTTCCCTACCAATCCTAGAAAGCCTCTGGCCACCTCCTGCTCAGGATATCAAGTTTCTCCTTCTACCAGTAAGGACGGGGTCTGGAAAGGTGATTAGCTGTTGGAAAATGGAACATATGTAAGCAGTAAGGCACTCTACCACATAGTATCTCCAGCATCTTTTAGTGGTAGTGAGGCATTTTTAACAAGCATTGAGGAGGTGTGCCGTATTCAGGTGGCAGGCTTACTAGGTGAGGCTTAATAACATGGCACAAAAGTAGGAATAGTTAAGGTTATATTTGAGTATTCCTCTTCACAGGATTCTTATGACCCCCTAATTATATTCTCACTTGAATGAATTTTAAGAAAAGTAATTTCTATATTCTATTGCATCCTACATAATTCTGCGTTCCGACACATTAACAAGTACTGTGCTAGCTCTTGGCACAAGACCATGCAATTCATTCAGCTTTTAGAAACGGATGTCTATGGAAGAGAACTTAACTAAAAAGCATGTACAGGCAGCAGCAAATTGCAAAATTCAAATATTTGGAAATTCTAGGATTAGAGTAATTGCTAAGGAGTTAATTTACAATCCAGGAACACAGAAGTAAACACATGAAAATAAATTTGGTTTATTTGCATCCCCCACATTGTTGAAGGAGAAACAATGAAGAACACATGCAAGGACACCAGGGCCTGCCAACAAGCTAAAGTTTATTCAGTGCAGCTGCAAAACACGGCACTGTGCCCATATTAGTGTTGCTTTGGACCAGAACCACAATGTCTATTGCACCATGTGGCCATACTGCCTCAGATCTCTGCTACCTAGAACATTTCTACCCACTTTCCACTGCACAATATAAATGCTCATCAGTCTGGATTCTAACATTATTAGAAACATTCATGAGCTACCTTGGAAAAGCCACACAGCAACAGCATTCAAGACACTGCAGAGTAAGACAGCCCATTCACCTTTGACAAATTCTGCCCAGGTGCTTCTGCTTTCTTGTAACTTTTTCTTCTCTGCACCCCCTGAAGCTCTGCTCCTCTCTGCAGGCTCCCCCACTCTAAAATCCAGTTGCAGGATTACATCGCATCACTGTGACTCTCCCCACCTTTTCAAAGCATCATGTCAGGCAGAAATCTGGTCTATCCCATAGAGCCTCAGCTGCTCCCAATGGACTGAAACATTCTCTCCATCCCACCTGGCTTTCCACTCTCTTCTTATAAGGGAAAGCTTGTTCTCTAAGAACAAATAGACAGGTACAAGCCATCACACCACAATATATGAAATACTGAAAATATTATTCATATCAAAGATTAATCTCCAGGGTCCCAAAGGAATATTGCCCAAAAAACTTTAATGACAGACTATCAAAAGAGAGAAAAGGAAAGAAGTAATAAGTGTCAAATAGAGAGAGGGGGAGAAGGAGCAATCTAATACCTCACCTTATCTCCAGAGGTTGATGATGACTGTAAAGGACAGGACTGATGAATAACAACAACAACAACAAAAAGCTAAAGCTAGTCCCCCTGAGAACTAAGTGCTTAGACATTGCCTCATTGTGATAATTTTCATTTCTAAACACCCAATGATTTCAGCCCTCATTACGTTTTTAATAAGTGATTTTATGCTTTTTTTTCCTGGGTTCTCACTCTCAAAAAACCTTCACATAAAGCCACTTCTTAGTCCCCCTTCAAATCTCCCCATGAAATCTTTTCTTGATGTAAAGCTTATAAAAATATTAGCAATGGCTAAACAGGTGGTAGCTGTGGCCTCAAATGATCACGTGGACAAATACTCTTTATTTATTTTCTTGTGATTTTTGATCTCTCTCCCTTATTTTCAAAGACCAGATACTCTCTTGGCAAGCACAATCTTCCAGACAGTTTGCATGTTGTCTAGCACAGAGAGCTGGTAATCTCCAGGCTAGAAAGACTAGGCAATTTTGCAATGCAAACGAGTAACAACCACCACCACAGCAGGAAGCATGGTATGCAAAGCCTCCTTATCCTGAGTAAACTTACTCAGGCTGCAGATGGTGAATGTAAACCATCCCATGCCACCATCATCCCATCCTTCATAAACTAATTCTCTGTAGGAATGCAGCAATTTGCTTCTTTTTTCTTTGAAACAAACCTTAAAACTTTTTTTTTTTTTTTTTTTTTTTTTTGGTAAACCTAAAGGGCCTAGTAGCTAGCATACTATAATCAGAAGAAAGAAGTTTTTTCTCCTCCCTTCCCAGACATCTAACCATGCTCCTTCTCCAATTAGGTATCGAATGAATACATCTCATAAGATTACATTTTTTTTTTGCTTGGGATTGGATAGTAAAATCGGAAATGACTAGTAAGATTTACCCTACTAGGAAGTATTAAACCCCAAACATTTAGCTGGAAAGATCCATTTACCAATACGATAAATTTTATATTCAGCAGACTTCCAACTGGCATTGTTTGATGGGCTTATTGTCAGCTAGGGTTTTGGGTCTTATGGTTTTATTTTATTTATTTTTTCCACAGTGTCACTGGCTGCATAAAACAATAGGGGGGCTAGAACAAATAGTCTCAGTATTAAGTTCTGTTGACTTAATTAGTTTTTTGTTTGTTTGTTTTGGGTTGGCTTGGTTTAACTTAAACAGAAAAGTGAAATTGTCTTTCACCCTTTTAAATTCTTAGTGAATTTGGGGACATTGCAATCCCAAGCAATAAACATTATCCAAAGAAATGCAAATGAAAACAATATCACATCATTAGATCTTTAGGTATTAAGTTAAAGTAATTAGTCTTCAACTCATAGTAACTATAATATTACCATGCAGCTCTGCTACAATAGTTTAATTAAACCAAATACCCACTAGATTTGAAATCTTAATGAAGATGAAAAAGATCAAGGCCACAGAGTTTGAAAACTCTAAGAAAAGCGTAAAACTCAGATGGACAGTGGTTCACATCTAAAAAAGGTGCAGAAGAAATAAGTGACCAATTTTCCACATCAGTAAGCTGTGAATTGCGTAAGAGAAGCTACATTTGAAGAGATGAACCCAATTTATGACCTTGCCTCACTTCCAAATTCCACAGAAGAGTTTCACCAGACTTGTTACCACACAAAGAAGTTTTTAATTAAAAAAAAAAAAAAACAACAACAACAAAAAAAAACAAAACCAGCAACAGAAGTGAAACAACAGAATTAGAACTTTTGTTTCAGTTACTTCCTTACTCCTTGTGCTGTACTGTGTTGCTAACATTTTCCAGCTTGCAAACACCACAATGCTTTCACTGGCTTTGCTGAGAAGAGATAAAAACAATCCTTAAAATAAACATTTTATCCCTAGTTAGCCAGAGCAAAAGATAACTTCAAACTTCTTAGGCTAAGACTGGAAAACAAAGGCAACTGTGGAAGTGGCACTAGTTGAACTAGGAAGCTTGCTTTAAGTAAGGACAAAGGACATATAGTTACAGGGCACAGGCTATTATCTTTTACAGTCTGTTTTGTTTGCTTCTTTTAATAGCAACTGGATAAAAATCCCACTCACAAGCTCCTGTCTGTTCAGCCAAAGCAGAGAAATACGCTGCACATAGATCTACTTCTGAAAATTAGGCTTATTCTCAAATTTTTACACCACATCCAACTGTTTTGAGTCCTAGCATATACTCCCAGTGATATTTCTGTTACAGTCATACAGTGCTGTATCTATAAGCACAGAGAGTAATCACAAATGCTTAAGTGCCAAAAACTCTAAATGTGACCTAAAATTAATTCCCACACAACACACAATGAAAATTCTCTCCATATGGTCAGGTTTCTTTTTTATTACTACCATCAGGAGCTTGCAGCTTATATTGGTACAGTTTGTGGAAACCTAACAACGTCCTCTAAACTCTGAAAAACTCTACTCAAAAAAAAAAAATCGAAGTTCTATTCTAAAACCTCATTTCATATCAAATGATCCATTTCAGTATACTAGAAATGCTAACATATATCAAAATCATAGTCATTCAACACCCTGCTTATTTTTAACGCTATATTCTTAAATATGTGTTCTTTTATATAAATCAACAGTGCAATGTAATTTCATGCATCACCAAACTACATATGTCCATCATTCTTATTATTTTATTTCACCTTTTTAGTAAGCTGTGTTTTGAATTTTAATTTTTCTTTATACCCTAACATAATTTCTTTTAAAAAATTCACTACATATTAGGGTAGATTCTGTAACTTTATCTTCAAGGAATTAGAACACAGTGAGTGTCTATGCAGTTGTGAATCTCTATTCAGGTAAACTTTAGCTGTATTTATAGAAAACGTATCTCGAGCCAATTTTATGCATTGTACATTCTTGTAAGTAATGGCTAGTAAGAAAAGAAGAGTATAGAGGTGGAGATGAAAAGGTCAACTAAATTTTGAAGGAATTGCTGTGGAGAAGGACAGAAAAAGTAAGTCACTACACAGATTCCTTAGAGTATACATTTAATCTGTTTTACCATTTGGACTTTTTTAAACAATATTTTTTTCTAATTTTAAAAAAGGCTACACTTCTGTACTTGCTAGCTAGACACGAATGCAGCTCAAAAGCATATCCTTGCTAAGCATCAATCTAAGGAATGGTTTTGGTTTGGAAACAGATTTTAATAACCCATACATGGGATGGTCTCAGCCACTGAGAAGTTACTCTTGGGAAAAATCCCTGGACACTTTGGTTGCTCTCTGACTATGCACAATAATACATTAAGTTTTCAACTAACGACATTCACAGCTACTTGCTCTGCCATAAGATGTAACCTTCATGCAAAAAAATGAGCAGTGCAGATGTTCTGTGTCCCTCTGGTTGTTGTTGTCTGGGAAACCTTTTTTTCCGGTATGCTTTTTTCCACCCTTAGAGGTTTGCTCTTCACTTTTCTAGACCCTTTCAGTCTACCTCTCCCTAAATAGTTATTTTAGAAATGACAGCTTGAGGAAGAGCATTTGTTAATACAAGTTATACAGAAAATGCATTCACCTCAGACCCTTCATAATATTCAGTAAAACAATGCTCATTACCATGTATTGTTTCCTATAGAGTAGTTCAACAAATACTCTAAGAATTCTGTCTCCCCCAAATCACAAAAAGTCAAAGTGTGCATGTACAGCAAAATTTCCTTCTGCTCCTCGTTTCATTAAATTTAAGCTAAAAAGAGTATTTCTCATTTCTTAACTAAAGCATGTAAATAACAGTGATAAACGGCTGTTAAAGTAGTAAGAGAAGTCAGTATTCTGTGTAGAATACCGTTCGGCATGCTGGTGAGTACTTCATCAAAAGAATTATCACTTAGCAAGATGGCGAGGGCAATAAATCAATTATCAAAAATATCTGTATTCTAATCTGGTACTTTGCATTATTTAACATTTTCTGACACAAAATATATCTTAATTCTCTTTTTTATTCTGTGTC
Organism: Aythya ferina; assembly: GCF_964211825.1. Lineage (NCBI taxonomy): Eukaryota > Metazoa > Chordata > Aves > Anseriformes > Anatidae > Aythya > Aythya ferina. The sequence goes on along the minus strand of NC_140297.1, from coordinate 78,898,169 downwards.
CATTAATCCCCTGATGTAGAACACAAATGCCAGTGACATAGCAAAACACTGCTGAGATTAAAATTTAAATGAAAATCAATGTTTCAGATGGCTTAAGAACTAACCTCTCTGACTTGCTGAAAGGTAAGATGGGAAAATAAAGTCCACAGTTCCATTTCATGTACAAAATTGGGTACTTTTTTTTATTCTAAACTCATTTCAAAGGACACTGTGATGACTTAAAAAACAAAAGTAAAGGGAAAAAACAAAATTAAAAGTGCCTGAAGAATGATTTCAGATTTACTGAAATAGATTAGAACATCTCCAGGTCAAGCATTCACTTGCATTAGCACTACCTGACAAGCTACTCTTGCTGAAAGTAACTTTGTATGCATAATTAATTATTCAGGCCCATTTTTTCTTCTTTTCAGAATCTTATTTGGATGCTAAATTGAAGAATTTATTCGTGTATCTTGGTTAACATCTGGGGAATCACTACAAAGCTTCAATTATATTAATGAACTAAAAATCTTATAAACCTCCATGACTGTCACTTACTCTGATTTTGATGTGTCTGATACGACACTTTAAAGTAGAATTATGAAAAGAAATAGTCTTTTTTAGCCCGTAAGAGCTTTGTGCTCTATTTCTGAAAATCCACCAATAAATCTGAGGTGCACACGACCAATCTCAAAACTCTGCAGAAGTTTCCCTGTAATATCTTTGAATATAGAAGACCTAAGCATGTACAATAGAGTCCTGATTTAGTTTGCATGTTAATACTGTGCATGTTTTCTACACCTATGTAAGAGAATTATTCCTCTATCCATAAATAATAATAACAAAATCTTATTCTCATTAAATTAAGATGTCACTTCTTCAGTTAAAGCCTCTGAGAAAACACCAACTGAGACACCATCTACTGGCATGAATTGGAGTGTACACTTATTTAGGAATACCCATTACTGTCAAATATGATGAATCAGTCCAGTGGCACTAATTTTAATGCTGCTAAAATTCCCTCCCTTCTGATTTTCTCTTGATCACCCTGTGTCAAGGGATAAACAGTAATAGGAAATATACTCTGTGAATGAACACTGCAAGCTGAAAGAAAAATAGGTTAATTGGAGGCAACATTAGCATTGAGCAGCTTTCTCTAAGAGGGTATCATCAAACTGTACCGTGTCACCTCTGTAAGTAGCCTATGGGATAAAAGAGGGGCTTAATTAAAAATCCAGTTTCGTATATATGTGTGAATGAGGAAAATTCTACCAGACAGCAGAAAACTTGAATATTTTGGCACTGGTTTAAACGTTCACATGTAAAAATCTGATTCTGAAGTCCTCCCTTTTTCTCATTCGATTTCTATGCCTGCCTAAGGAATTACTTTGAAGCTGTGTAAAATATATACAACACCGTAGACATGCACAGTAGACAGCTGCTTCAGACCCCCAGATAATGCCAAGCTCATAAACTGAATGCTGTCTGCACCCCTCCACTACTGCATTCCTACCTGTACGTCCAACTGAGACCCAGGTAAACTACCCTGGGAAGTAATGCTGTGTTTTTTCCAGATGGAAGACAAATGTATCACTATGCTAAGGTTTGTCATTACACCGGCCTGTCAGAGCTCCCGGAGCTTTCTTTTTCTTTTTTCTACTACCCTCACTAACAGCGCCATTGAAAAGCTGCTGAATGTAAGGAAGTTATTATGTTGAAACTGACTGTAAACTGCAACATCAATTTAAATGCAGTGCACCATGAAAGTCATCTCGTCAATGTACTTCTGTAAAAGATTTGCACAGGGAGGCTATGCTGGAATGTCCTATAAACTTGGGCTCCAAATATTTCACTTCCAAATAGAATTTGAGGAGAACTTGTTATATTTATCCTTTTCCATTTTAAGAATAACTTCTTGTATTAAATCTCTGCTTTCTTCTCAGGTAATATGTATATTATTATAATGTGATTTGCATAAAAAGCAGTGAAAAATTGTCTATTTTCAAACAGCTTATTTTTCATCAGGATAGCATCACTGATATGATGCTATGAGGCAGAATTTAGATGTACAGATTACTGACTGCTACTTTGCAAGTCAAGTTTTGCATAGTGTTCAACAGAACAAAATCCTACACCAAAACACCTATATAAGTATCAACTAATTTCTCTCCATGTCATAATTTTTGTCCCCTTCTCCATGACATGAAAGCATATTACAAGTACTTCCAATAATGCGAAGTCTGTTTTACCCTTCCCAAGCATATATAAAAGGGTTAGCAAAATTGTATTTTGTTCTTAGGTTCCTTTACGGGAACGTAGGTGCATCTCTACAAATCCTATAAAGTAAATAAATGTATCCTATAAAGTAAATAAATCCTATAAAGTAAATAAAATTGCATTGACCTAGCAAAAGCACAAGCAGAAATACCCTCCAACATTGTGTTGCATTGTACTATGAAGAGCTAACATCCTTTTGCAAAAATAGTACATTAAAATTACATACTTTTAAATAAAAATGTAAAAGCAAATAGCACTTCAATAAAATACTAATAGCTAGATGTGAAAGATGGGTTTATAAACACATATAAATATTAATGTATTTATAGCTAATTAGAAAGAATGTTGCCAAAGAAATTACTAGGGAAATAAAATTCTGTTTTTGTGGTGTTTAACAAAGACAGATGAACTTGAAGAAAAGAAGTACTTCCAGAAACCATTCTGTCGATATTCATATTACCACTTCAGTTGATTTTAAACTATTACTTTTATTATGTTTGTCATACTAGAGTACAAGGAATTCAATTTCTTCAGCAAAGCAGAAGCTTTTAATTTTTACATTTTTCCCCCCAAAAATATACTTCCTCTGTAAATAGCTTTTATTACTGTTGATGTAGGATGAAATTACTTAAATAATTTTGTTACACATCTTTAACTTGGCTACTCCAGAACACTTTAGTAAATCAAGCAACTCTGCATCCCTGGTTGGGCTTTCTTATGTAGTCAAGTTGTAATAAATTTCTCAAAATATGTTGAATCACAAGACTGCTCACTAAGGACAATTCTCTCTTTGCATACATGGAAAACAAGCTATTTTTGAAGAAAGATTTCTAGATAGCTTTGGTGGATACTGAAAATGTCTCAAATATGCAATGATTTAGAGCATTATTTTAAAGCCTGTCAATAGTAATTGGGAAATGAAAAAGAATTGATAAAATTTCAAAGTTCACTTTCATTAGAATATACTGTATCCCTCACATACCCATCCTGTTCACTTATTCACAAATATTTCTCCTTTTTCTTTCTATGGAGGACCTGAAATCTCAGTAATATTAGGAAGAGTAATCTCCATCTTCCAACAGTAAGCATGTGATTTCCCATTTCAAGTCCAGCTCAGTCCTCAGCTATTCCCTATCCCTCTGCTATATAGCTTCTATTAGAGTCATCTACCATTTCCTAGTGGTAAACAGTGGTTTCAAAATTGCAAAACTAGATGTTATTCCAACTCTTTTCTACACAGCATTTCAAATGATGCCTATATTTCTAACTGCTTTCTACCCCACTTGTAACACTTTTTTTTTTTTTTTTTTAATTATATGTGCTTAAAAAAAAAGTAAATAAAAAAAGTTTAAGAAAGAAATGGCATGTTAAGTTCATTGTGTTTGGAAGCCTGTGAAATACAATGTAGAACACTCAAGTTGTTAAGAAAAAGTTAATACTTACTGGCTCTTTGGAGTTCTACAAGTATGAGGAATACAATGACAGCAAATAAAAGTGCCATGCTCAATAACCTATTTTCCTATCAGTCCTTTGCCAGAAATGGCAATATGGAGTTCAACTTCTATTTGCCTGTTCTGCCAGGATCCTGAGATGAATTCTCCCTCTCAAGTACTCTATGCCAGGGCTGATCTCCCACCTTTTAAGAGGTGCTATCTAGAAACTACCGATGTCTTTTCTCCACAACTCCTTCTTTTAACTACTTGCACCACCCCAGTTTGGCACTTAAACTCTTCCTATCATGCTTTTGGACAACTTACATGCCTTGACTTATGGAGAAGATCAATTTGGCTTGCAATTTCTCATCAGCTTTGCTGTGGAGTACTTACATAGACCTTCTAGAAAGTAAGCTCAGGAGGGGCTGGACTATAATAAATAACCAGACTATAATCAATGAAATACTATTTATTGAGAGGTTTTACGTTGTAAATTCCAGAAGGAAGTTCTTTGCTGTCTGAAAACACATGAACAAAACAGGAGGGCTCCCTCAACTATGAAGCAAAGGTTCTATTATTTAAAGTTAAGCAACTTTTTCTCCAGACTTGGTTAGGCTTAAGTGTCTTACAGAGACTCAAAACACAGAATATGTAGAGAGATTTTCTATAAGGAAACATGACTTAATGTGTGCACAGATGAAAAAGAAAATCCATTTGAATACTACTGACTCATAATGACTAACAAGAAAGATGGTCAAGAAAGGGCAAATAGTTAATATCCTGCAAACTTAAACAAGGCATTCTTGGTTCTAATTATGGTTCTTAATTTTGATAGTTTAATAACACGTGGCTATATTACATTTTTGATAAATGCACATAATTAGGTGTGTAATAACAAATTTATTTATTCCTGGAATACAAAAAATATTATATATTAGTAAATAACATCGATATTAAAATATGGTATGTAATAAAGGTATAATGAAAGGAAATAATTCAGACCTTGTTCCAGAGCATTTCATAAGCAACCTCAAACTCTTTTCACTACTAAACATGAAACAGATTGGTACCAATTGTTATTATCATCATTGAAAAAAAAAAAAAAAAAAGGTTTATGTTGTTAAACAGGACACTTTTTCAAGAACTACTACCAAAAAAAAAAAAAAAAAAACAGTACCAGATGGAATCATTTTTATGCCTGAGCTGCTTATATTTCCAGGGCCTTTAGATTTGACCTTGGATTTTGGTTGAGGGTGTGGGAGCGTATTTTGCTTCCCTACTTCCTCAATTGCAACTTCTAATTCCCTTAACAGTGAAAATGTGTAATTTAAGCACAAGAATATATCTAAGTCAGACAAGACAGCATTTATGTAATTTTAAACAACAACAAAAATGAGTTTACACAGTACATGTATTTTAGATGTCCTCTGAGTCAGTATCATTTTCATTACATTTTTATTTTTCCCTTTGGTTCTTTTTTCATTCAGTTATTTTCAATTTGTCATAACAATAAAATATTCTGTAAGGAAGCCCATTAGCTGCATGAAATGGAAACTTTAAAACATGTGGATACAAATCTCATTTTATTAAATACGACCACGTTGACAATACATTGCTGAATGCTGTCGCTGCCAGCTGTATATTTTGATTAATCTTGTCCTGGATAAGAACTTAAACTGGCTGATTTCAGTCTAAGCTTTGAAGGCAACCAGGCATTTTCAATGACAACTGCCACCCTGGAAAAGTGTACGTGTTTAGCATTTCTCTCTCTCTTTCTGATTCAAATATAACTGTTTCTTGTAAAGTATTGAACTCTTGCGCTGAAGAGATCTTCACAAACCTCAGCCTAACAAACACTGTGAGGCTGGTGTGCATTTTTATCGTCTGAGCTTTTTCACATTCCTAACACCCTTCCCAGCACCTGGGGTAATAACAGCAGGAATACAGAATTCCAGTGAATTCCCTGGTTGAAAAAAAATAAGGTACCTTGCAGATGATGAGGTATCTGCTGAAACCCTTATGGATTTATTCAATTAAAAGTAATACTATGAGATTCCAACTAAGGTCTGTGAGGACAAGTGAATTCTATTTGGGATAAGCAACAAAGTACTTTAGGTTTAAAAACCTTAATTTGTTCTATATGTTGTAGAAGATTAGCATCTTTCCTGCAGTACAACTGTTTTATGCTCTTAAGTAAATACACTAAACAAAAAGCAACACCTGTTCTTTGATTACTTGCAGATTGGGTGACGCTGTTTGTTCATATAGTGAGAAAGAAAGCTTTTCTAAATTCTATTTCATGTCTTACAAAATAAAATTGAATTGTAAGCTGGCACTGGAACCTCATGGTCAGAGACCCCAGTTTGAAAGAAATGAAGACATTTAGTAATTTGTTCAATTGTTTTAATTTCACAAAGCACCCCAAAACTAAAAGTGCCTTATTATTATCATCATTATCATTATTATATTATTAATCAATTATTATTATGTTATTTATTATTATTATTATTATTATTATTATTATTATTATTAATCTTTTTGATATAGCTTAAACTCCAGAGAATAACGGATGTGTTGATGTTTACACAGTTCAACAGTGAGCGGCCTCCATTACAGCTAAGATCAAGAAATTTATCTAGGCCTTGGGTAAAGTACACATAGAACAGCACAAAAAATGTGAGCCACACAAAAACTGAGGAATGGCTTGAGTTCATGTACTGCCCAGAGTAATCTGAGTTCCTAAACTCCTGTGCTTCTCCTGCAACTGTAATTCTAGCTGTACTTATTTCAGGAACAGCTAGAAAAAATGTGGAGACATTATACAAATGACAAAAGATGATCAACTCTGTTGTAAATATGAGCATTAGCCCCTTGTTAAATGAGAAAATGACACCCATGGTATTTTAAGCCATTTGTCATTCACCATGTCACCTGCAGCAGAAGACAAGCCTATGTTATTACATCTTTCCTTCTTAGGGGAGGAAATCATTTACTTCTAGTGAAAACACGAGAGAGCTTAGTGTAGATGACCACTGCAGAATTATCATTTAACTTTTTTAGGTGGCTAGTACTGAAAGAGATATCTTATAATAAAATCTTAGTGGAAGGGGCCCAGCATCTTTCACCATTGCTGTTCCTCCCTCTCTTACCAAACAAAACCACCTCGGTTCTGCTGCTTCTGCTACATCTGAATACTTTCACCCACTGCTCATACTCTTCCATATAGTCAGAAAGATAAACACAGCCCACCTCTCACATAGTTAAATGTCCCTGTCTTGTTCTGAGAGACATCCATGAACAAACTTCAAGGCCTCATCCTGCTAGCTCATTGTCTGAAAGCTGCGTTAGGGAACAACAACCAGAGAAACAAATAGTAGGGTGAGCCACATTGCTCCTGGCAACAAAGAAGGGTGGCAATCATTTCCCCCAGCTTCCAGGAACTCTTGCAGCACATTTTTTTTGCTGCAAAAAAGCAGCTTAGGGCTTTCAAACAGGTCTGTGACCAAACTGCAGAAGAGACATCAATGACAACAGAAGAGACGTAGTTGTGGGGTTTTTGAACTTCTTACTGAGTAAAAGACTCACACTGGGCAAGAATGACAAAACACATGCTCGTAATGTATTAATGTATTAATAGCCAGGTGTGGACTATTATAATCTACTCAAATGAAGATAATGGTGAATAGGCTCAGTCTGGAGACGGTTACCAGATGCCCATCACTTCTTCTCTGTGGAGGGCTCCATTAATCCCTCCACTCTCTGGGAGGAAAGCCATTGAACAGTAATAAAGCTGGCTTTGTTGCTAATTTTCCAGAAGTCTTCCCTGGATATAAAGTAGCATATGTTTTACTTTATGCCATTTCTTAGGTAAATGCACGGGCTGTAACCTGACTTATCAGAAATAGCTCTCTTTTTTTGGTCACATAAATCATCAATTCTGCTAGGTATATTTACATACTGGGGAGTGAAACTAGGTATATGACAGCAAAATATTTTTACAGAGCTCCCTTTCCCCTGTGTTAGATTGCTACATCCTTTGCTATTTTAACTGTCTTGCTGAAAATCCACTCATTCTATGTGGTCAGGTTGCTAGAGAAACAGAGGGGCAGAACTGATAGGAAAGTAGACACCAAATAATTCCTTCACCCCCGCCCTGAGCATTACATGATGCTGTGTGTGCATCTTCAGCTGCACTACTGCATGCTTCTCGCTGTTCTTTACTGATATTTAGCTGTGAGTTGCCTATGGCATCTTTGGGGTTCAAGCATTCAAAAGCACAAAATAAGAATCCTTCAAATAACTCCAGCCAAATTTATAATGAAGCCCCATCAGCTTTCAGACATAGCCCTGATAGATATAACTGTTTTCCAAGTTACTGCAATTTTGGCTACATCATTTAGTTACGTAACTCCCATAATTACTAAGGCTTTAAAAAGAGATGTGTTTTTATTTATTTTTTTATTTTTTTAAAACATTTCCTTCAATAACCTAGATGTTTTCACAGTACATTAACAGACAAAATTTCTTCACTTGAGTTGCAGAAGAGAGAAAGAAGACCTAGAGGCAAGGAGGACAGAGGACAGTATTATAAACCACCCCCCCACCACATACACACTTCATTTTGATCGATGAGTTATCACACTACTACTAAGTGGTCTAATTAGTGCTTGTTGTCACTGATTTCATCTTGAAGCTCAGCATAAGACCAAAATAGCCATGAAAATTTCAGAAATAAATAATTATTTTACTGTTAGGAAAAAAAAAAAAAAAAAAGAAAAGAAAGAAAAGATGAATTATCAAGTTGTATCTTATGCTTTCCTTTGTTTCTAAAACTGACTTGTAAAAAAAAAAATGAAGAAAAAAAGGACGTTTATGTTGCCTTCAAATTTAAATAACATTATTCCAAAGCCAGAACGAACTTATTTTTTTTTCTTTTACTACAGCTCTGAGTTGGATATTAATCCATGATATTATGATATGATATTAATCCAGGGTCACAATAAAGGCAGATTTGGATAGCTGTAGGCCTTTTCTTTAGCTGCAAAAAATCTGTCTTAGGCATTTCATTTACTTCTTTTTTCCTTCATCTTCAGATTCCAGTAAATTTTCTGTTTAGCTCATGTTGATATTTAATACAGCCTATTTATAAGCAGCTATTATTGGTTTTCGACAGCAAGTTAGGGCTCAAGGCCCTAGCTGATCTGAATATCAACCAGGAAAAAGAGTTAACATTAAATTATGGAATTATCATAAATTATTTTAATTCATTATACACTGTATTATTTTATGTTACATTCTAGTTTTATTCTTTTTGCTTTTAACACAGCCAACTGACCTTTTCCTAAACTCCAGTGAAATGCAATATCCAGTTTTTCCTCTTTTTTTTAAACAAGAATTGTCTAAGATTGTGTAAGTTTCCAGACTTATTTTTTTTTTCCCATCAGTTTTAAACTATCATACCTTCATTACTTAGACCAGTAGGCAATTATGGGATGCAAAGGAATACAGCACTGCAGGTGATTTCCTGGATCATTACTTCCACAGTTCTGTTATCATTGGCAGAGCTGCTCAACAAATAAAACTGATTACCACACATATATTACATGTAGTTGTGAAGTGTCCAACCATTGACTTGCAAGGTACACTAGCAAATATGAAGGCTAAGATTTTCAAATCAATCCTGCCTACTGAAGTTTGCAGGATTTTTTTATTGATCGTAGAGGGATCAGCATCATATCCCAAATTAGATGATTGAGAAGCACATTATCCCAATACATAAATTTTGAAGTAATTTGGCTTTGCTTCTTAATAAAGTTTGCCTACACCTCTAACAAGTGTCTTGAAGAAGAAAATAGAAAGAAAATAACTGAGTACAAATATGAATACATGTTTTGAGCCTGGAAAAGTTAGGTAATAATTTTGCATTAGCATACGTGCTGCTGAGCTTCTTGCTTCAAGCTACAAAATTAAGCCCTATCATTAGGATTAATCTTTTACTGAATCACAGAAACTGGCAGATCACCAGCTACAGTGGGATTTCAAATATTTGAATCAATGGCAGCTCTAGTCCAGTAGCCTTTTGTGTAATAGCATGAGAGCTATCTGCAGAAAATAAGTTTACATTCCCTTTGTGACTCCTCTGTCCTACCTATGAATTTCAAAGGAAAGTTTATCTTTTTAATTTTATTCTCAGAAATAGGTCACAGTGACTTCTAGAAGGCTTAGCATTAAGAAATCACTTTTCCTTTAGGAGATACAAATCTTAATGAAGAGAGCCAAAAATGTCTTACTCTTTAGAATAGGTTTATTACTGATTTATCAGTTCATTATCCTCCTAATTTCCCCATTTATAAATCTGGAAAATCTGATTAACTCTTGGACTATCCTCATGTCACTGTCTATGCAATATTACATTAAATCCTCTGATGACTTACTAAGATCATTTCCCTGACTTTCCTGAACTCTACAGATATTTTACGTGCCCTGAGGTTAAAAAAAAAAAAAAAAAAAAAAAAAAAAAGAACACTGCAGTATAGATTGAATGCAAAAGAACCCTAAAACTACTTGACACCACAGAGCAAGTAATCCTAAAATCTTTAGAAATTCACTTTAAATAACAAAAATCATGATATATTCCTAAAGATGTTCATATATGGGGGCTAAGCTTCTCTGTTACGTTGGTACTAACATCTTTTTAAGGTAAATGCTTAAAAGGTAAGGTAAGGTAAAAGCTGTCAAACATTATTTTTCCTTCTAATTTCACATCCTAATATCTCTCTTTCAGGAGTGGAAGAAGATAGGGAAGACAAAAAGAGATAAAGATAAATTTGCTTCAAAGCCAATTATTTCTTCCCTCTGTTTTACACCACTCTTTGTAAAAACAAAGTCCCTTCTAAGAGAAAACAAAGGGGTAAAATGTCTTGATGATCCAATACAAATACATTTTAATAGTACTTTATCATACACAAGAACACACATTAACAGTTTACTCCTCACACTTCAGAATTACAGATAGTTTTTCAACCCAATAACTTAAGCTGCTACATTAGGCCTAAACAGCGTAAGAAATTAGAGTCATCTCAATTTATTTAGTTTCACTTCAGGGATAGTAAAGTGCTTTGCCAGCTTTTCTATTTTCACCAATCTGAATAATTAATTGTTTTAAATGTCATTTACATTTTCTGATGAAAAGCAATACTTAAAATTTCATAAATAATAAGCATGCATAATTTGTGTTTCAATTACTGAATTTATAATCTCTCTGAATGCTATTCAATGCATTGCTAATGTATTTTCAGCCAATAATTTCTAAATAGATGGCTTTCTAATATATACATTTTTCCACTGCAAATATATATTTCAAGCTTTTCCACATTCTGTAAATACAAATACATACAAATTCTTCAGTGAATCGATTTCAGGATTTATGACTAATTTGCCTTTTTATAAAGCAATTAGATTCATGCTTTCCCCTTCTTCATCCTAGAGTAAATTAAAATGTAAGAAATTAATCTTTTTTCATTGGTCAGAGTTATATTGAAACCACCAACCAGAGTGGAAACTAGAAAAAAAGTTAAATTTTATTACAACAAATCTGTCATATTCTATAAATATAGGGTTAGTTTCTTGCTCTTTCTAGTCAAATAAGATGTCTCACGTCTGCACTCTGTGCCATTTACAGAATTACCAGAAGCAAAATCAAAACCACTTTTCCAGTGATTATGCAAAAGTGCATTATCCCTACTGACCTACAGAGGTAGAGAATGAAGTATTTTGGTCCAAAAAATACTGAACTGGAAATACACCAGGTTTAAATTTGTAGCTGTCTTTGGAATAACTGATAAAAATTGCTTAAATATTTTTCTGTTATCTCCTTCCCACACCACTAAGTTCTGTCATGGTTTTAGAAAACAGTTGTTTTATGGGGGCCTATGTATAAAGTGATCTCCAAGTCCATTATGTCTATTTGTAAAGATATTAAGACTGATTCAGTACATTTGGGAGAGGAGTATCATAAGGTAATTGAACTGATCTGTACTTATATGGAGGGGACCACAATTAATAATGACAGACATTATTACAGCTACTTGACCTGGCTTAGGGACTTCATCTATTTTAAGAAACTATTATTGTATTAGGAAACTATTATATTAGAAAACTATTTTAAGATTGCATGGGGTCTCTACTACTTGAGTGCCTGGAATAAACAACTCCTGAACACCTTCCACCTTTTGCCATCAGAACAGCAGAACGTAGCCCCTTTTCTACCTTTTTTATTATTTTTATTTTTTTCCTTTTTAATTATTAAATGCTCAGACTAGTGTTAGTGAGGAAATGGTGAATGTTTATTAGAAGTCAGTCAGGAGTCTCCAGAGATCAGGTAGGTGAACATTTATAGTGAAAGTACCATTCGATAATTTTAACTGAAGGCCTTCGGCAACTAATGCTTAATTGCTCTGGTCTGTTTGAATCTTCAGTGAACAGTGTTTCCAAGTAATTCTCTCAATTTAAAATAAATGTAATTGCTAACAAAGCCATATGCAACCTGCACAGTGAATGGTTCGGTGATTAGTGACTAGAATTTCGCTTAGGCAACAATTCATAGTGGAAGCTCAGGCTATCAAAATCATTCATATTATGCTGCTCACTACAAGTTTCACGCACAGGCTGTGTGAATTAATTTTGTTTCTGCAAGACAGAGCAGTTCTTTTTAATGATGGAATTTACTATTGTCAAATCAGAAATCAAGTATCACGTTTTATTTGTGAGATTAAATGTCACCCTCCTTTTATAATCTAAAGAAATTATTTTTTATGTGATAGGGCTACCAAAATCTAAGAAAGTATGAGAAGACATTTCATAGTTTTGGAAAACCTACCTCCAAAACAATCTCTTGTTGTCTGCGTATGTTTTATAGAGAGTCTATTAGAGGGTTATCACAAGTCAAAAGGCTCGTAATTTCATTAATATCTCTCATTCTGTATAACGTTTAGACTATATACCACTGTTCAAGCTTGAACACTGACACACCTTTTAACAGTTCTACTTCCAAAGGAAACAGTGGGAACTCTGCACTGAAAATCTGTTTTCTTAGATATGAAAGTTGCATATGATCTGTATTTAGCTATTTATTAATGATAGGCAAGGGTAGCTTCATTTCCACAAACTAGAATAATATTAAAAACAAAATCCCAAACCACTCTACATATTTTCTGGGGCTTACACAACTTTTTAAGGACCCAGAATTAATTGGATCCATAAACAGACACTGCATTATCTTACAGAAGATTATTTATAAATTCATTTAAAATTTTATAAATTAATTATAATTTTATCTTATATTTTTATAAATTTTATTTTTATTTTAATTTTGAAATTGTATTTTTATTTTTATTTTATTTCTTTAATAAATTTTATTTTATGAATTAGTTATATAAAAATAATTAATTAATTAACCATCCCATGCGACAGAAACTGTGCCTTGAACTAATTCTGACCTGAATTAAATACCCCTTAGAACACACCCGTGTTTGGAAGCAGAGTACACTGTGTTTGTGTTATCACATGTGTGTATTTAATGAGAAGGTTGTAGCTGGTCCAAAAAGTGTTCATCAAGTCACACAAAGTATCAGAAATTGCAAAACTGAAATCTATACCTTCCTCATCCAGATTTGCGTGGCTTTAACCAGCAGTTAGTATAGCAGCAGAGATGAATTCATGCTGCTTGTTCTTCCAGCTCCTAAGGAAGCTTGGACAAGTGCAGCTCAAGCATCCCTGGTGTGCATAGCTGAACTGGGAACATGTGGAAGCCATTTCACCCTTCAGCAATGAAATATTTGGTTAAAATCAGAAGGAGCCACCACAGTTTGCTGATAATGTGCTCAGAAGCACTATTCCTACATCTTGCCTAGCTCAGGAAAGTTTTTTAGCATACTAAAAAGCAGCTCTTCTCCTTTGCATCTTTTAAATATTATTGGTGTTTGTATTTGGTGTTTATATTTCTGTTTCTACACTCAGCTACAACATCAGATAAACATGGTTCCTTATTTGGAAGTGTCTGAATCCTGGTTTAGACAGACAACTTGAGAAGAAAATAAATGGATATGGGAAGCAGGCAAAGTAAAGCACATATTTACATAACTGTCAAATCGTGCAACTTCTCCCAGACAGCAGAGCAGGTACTTCTTTAAGTAAAACACTGCTTTGTTACCTCCCGCACCCCACAGATGTGGTCTGGGAACGTCAGGTACTTTGTACAAGTGGGGGACACAAACAGGTGGACAAGTCGCGACCTCACAAATAGTACACTTAAATGCATAGTTCTGAGTGACAACAAAGACAATTCACTGTCTCTGAAACTGCAGATAGATGCATAATAAGAAGACTAAAGTAAATAAAATCTGCTGCAAAAAGTAAATAAAATCAGCTGGACTTTACCTAGCTGCCTATAAGTGCACACCTTTCCATTAAGGCATACAACTTGAATCCCTGCCTCAAAGGAGGCTTTTAGAGAGGCAACCAGGAACTGGCAAGAATTCCACTGAAAAACAAGGCATTTACAACCATCACCTGCTAGGCAGCTCAACAATAATTTCAGGTGAGCCCCTATCATCACTGTCAATACTATTTTCCAGTTGCAATTCTGCATATTAATTCAGCTGACAGCTAAAATCCTATTTAAAAATAAAATAATAAACTAAAATAGGACTTACACGTATTCAGAGTACAGGGTGTACTAAATCAAAATCTGGGGCTTTTTTGAGGCTGAACCGGGTGCCGGTGGCTAAGGGGCATGGCTGGGCCCAGCAGCCAAGATGGTGGCGCCTCACCTCAGGGACAGCCTGGGGAAGAAAGGAGGGCACAGCACTGCCCGGCAGCTGGCAGAAAGAAAGGAAGAAAGGGGAAGAAACAGCCCTGCCAGCACCTGCGGAAAAAAAGGTGTTGCCCAGGATAGTATTCGGTGAGTGCTCTCCCTGTCTCCATCAGTACCCGTGAGCTTTCCCTGCCCAGCTGACTTGGTGGAATGGGAGCATGGCCAGGTGGGTCGCTGGCACCCAGCCCCGGTAGCCCACCATTGGGACCTCTTCTGATAAAAGACAAATGATGCCACAAACTGCAGGCTTGATTACTCAATTTAGAATAATGACACAGTTTTCTACCTATAAAGAGAATAATTTGACTACAAACTGATCATGAGATGAAAAGATAAAACATCTAGCAAGCAGACACAGCACAGACTGTGGTCAGCTGTGGGTACAAGACTTGTGAGGGACCTTGTTGCTGTTGAAAACCTGTTTCACTGTAGCAATTGCACTTCTGTGTATCTAAAGTCATACAAGAAAGCTTTAAACAAGCCTGTAAGAAGACCATCTACTAACTCAAGAAATAAAACAGAAAGAGGTAAAGTGAAATATCACTGCATTTCTAGCATGCTCAGGGCCTAGAGTTTATAAATCATGCTGTAAAGATTAACTCTCACCCATCATTCACTGGTTTAGAGCATTTGCCTTCCTATGGATAAGGTTCCATAAGTAACAAGACTTACTAGGATATACATATATTAAAAAGAAAAATGCATTAATGCATAGGCTAAGGTGAATGTTCGCTGTTACACATAATGACATTAATGCTGCAAAATCCATATCGGTCCACCATACATCTAAAATTCTATTACTACATTATTGATTAATCACTTGAACTTTAAATTTAGTTGAGAATGATCTGAATGATTCAAGTAATTTGTCAATTTATTCTAGAATATCTTTCCTGTCAAAATGACGGGATTGGAAGGTATTCTTTACTTGAGCGGTAAAAATTCTTTTTTGCTCAGTTGCCCTTGGAAGTACCATGTATGGTACAATCGTAATTGTACATATAAATAAAATCATTGGAAATGACAATGAGGAAGATTTCAGGTATTTCATATACATCTGAAAAATACACTTTGCTGTAACAAATAATAACCTACCTGTTAGTTCTATTTTACTAAAACAATATACACTGATGAAATTCAAAACATTCTAACATGCTACTAGATCACAGCAGAATCTGTATTTACTAAAACTGAGTACTTAAATTTATGAACATTTATGTATCAAATCGTGAACTAAAAAGTTGCTCCAACAAGTTATATGCAAAAAAATATATATATATATATTTATTTATTCATTTATTTATTTTCTATAGCCTTATTTCATATCTGGCAACTCTTCTAGTTTGTAAGATACGTATATCAGATAAAAAAAAAAATATCATTATCCTGTGTGTGACTAGTCTGGACTGGACTGACCTGGAAGAATATCTATAATTCACGACACAAGATTTTACAGCCACAGTCTAACGTAATCAAGTGTAGGAGTATTCCACTCTCTTTGTGTGGTCTAGTCATATTACACACTTCAGATTCTTCTCACAAGAATGATATCATGCAGCTATTTATGGCAGTGATAATGTTATGAAGGAATGTAGCAAGTACAATATTTTCATTGCAAGGTCCATTTAATATTATATTTATATCTGTATTTGGAAAAAAAACAAAACAAAAACAAAACAAAACAAAACAAAAAAAAAAACAGCATGAAGTCCTTTAGGCTTAATAAAATGTACATTATCAACATGGTTATATAAAACTCCACGCGATATAAACATATCAAATCATGGAGGAAATGGAAATATTTCTTGTAACCTGGACTTTAGTTTTGTATTCAAATTGGGAAAGTAATATTGTATGTATTGATTTGAGTCAGGTCCAGATTTGACTTAGCATGAATCTTCATAGATTCATAGAAGGACTTAGGGAAGTTCTAGGACAAATCCTTCACATGACTGAAAAGAAAATCTATTATTCAGAGATAACAAGACAAAATGAAACCCAAGGAAATAAGGATGTAACTTGGAATACTGTGACACCATATTTATTCTTGTGACACTATGAGACTAAAAGAAACATAGTATGATTTTAGGACTACTGCTGAGAATTTGTTTTATTTTATTTTTAAACACAAACTAGCCATCTGTGACATAACACCAACCTGTTTTTAGCAATGAGGAAAGAATCAGCTGAGAGACCCTAACCATTTACTTGTAAATCATTAACTTTTGTTAACTTGATCTGGACAGCTACAACTCTCCTATCTCGCACCTGAGTTGAAATTTCAACTCATGAAATTGTTTTTCAAGCTTAGTTAGTATTAATGTTGCCGTTGTGCTTAACTCTACATACAATAGAAAATATAATTACCCATAACTACTTTATACAAAGATAAGTCTGTAATATGCCCACGTGCAGATACATCTGTGAAAATGCTTGCATCCAAACTCAGCTTGTGTCTTCTCAATGCACTGAATGTATAAATTAAGCAGCCTGCAACATTTACATTGAAAAGTGTAGCTTCATTTTTGATGCCAATCATGTTCAGAGCTGTTTCTGATTAAAGCTGAGCAAATTTTCCACTATTTCAGAAGGGAATTTTCAGTTAGTTTAACAGAAAGCATTATAGTTGCCTTATCTAAATGTCCCTACCCCAAAAATGTGCTCAAGATCAAATGGTGCCTCATTGCAGAAGTTTTTTTAATTACAATAATGTCACTGAGAACCATCACACCATTTACAAAGGGTTGGGATAAAGATTTTTGTTTTGTTGCTAAAACATACGTAGCATATACATGTATGTTGTAGTTGACTAAGTTATTTACCTGAAAAATACCGTTTTAAGTTTATTTTGGATGGACTACCTTCCATATATTTACAGAGCTTCCTCTGCTGTGACATCCCTACTGATAATAGACCCACCCTTAGTTATCCCTTCCCCTCTGGCAGTGACTTTTTAATGTACTATTATGAGGGACTATATCTTATCTCTTCTTCCCAAGGCATCACAATCAGGACTATTCAAAGACATGGTTATTGTTAGTGACTATACTTTTTTTTTTTTTTTTAACAGATCTTCTGCTAAGTTACATGAGCAGACTCTAATTAATCTTTGAGATGAAATGGATTTTTATTTATTTATTTGTATGAATGTAATGAAAATGTGTGCAGACATTGCTTTGATTATATTAGCTATATGGTCATTATTCTACTTTCAGTCACATTACTGATTAAGAGTAAGTCAAAAAAAAAAAAGAAAAAATCACTGTGCTGTGAAAAAAAAAAATAAAAAAAAAATTAAGCATTCCCAACGTAAGCATTTAGGAGCTAAGCAATTTGGCACTAGCAATCACCATCTTCACAGGTGAGACCGATGGGGTGATTTAATAATTATGGACCCCAGGCTCTCACAGACATATACAATCACAGAATAAGAAGAGCCTATAGCTGTAAACTAATGCCAGTAAATTTAATCTACTAGCATTGACTAATTAAACTCAGGAAAACTAGATTTCACAAGAAATTTGGAACAGTCTCAGCATCACAGCAAGAGAAGGGACTTAATATTTCATTGGGAGATAGAAATAAGAAAGCAGCCACAGTGGAACACAGTTTGAAGATTTGTGCCCCAGTTATGTCTCTGTGACCTCCCAAACATGCACAGGGTTGAAATTCAAAATTTCTCTCACTTCTGTATTTTATTTTTTTCTTAGTAGAAATTAGTGCATGCTAAATGAAAAGCACAATTTCATCTCAAAGCCAGGAAATGTGAAAAAAGAAGGGAACCAGGAGAATAACTGAACATAAATATGATTCACAGAAGATGTTAACAAAGTCACTCATGTTACAATAATTAATATTTCTAATATTATTGTATTTATTTCTTTCTGGAAACTTAATAAAAGAGAGATAATTTAGTCTGTGGCTTTTATCAAGAGGTGGAAATATATATAACATGACAAAGTCTTCTGACGTTAAATCACAAGGAAATCCCTCCATCCCCCTTTCCTCACCTTGCATTTCAACATATACCTTGATGGTGGTTTTCTGTAAGAAACGTTGCTTTCAGGTTCCAGAATTTTGTCTTCCTTCTTTTGATGATTATAGAATTGGACTAAAATATCTCTGCATTGAATGTTTCCAAATAAAAATTCTGCACTTCACGAGAATTTGACATACTCCATTTTAAGTAGGAGTTGCTTCAATATCCTGTTTTCTATTTTTAAATTTACAATAATTTAGAAATGTTATTTCTAAATTGCACAATAAAAAATCCTATAATCTGCTTTTTTCTTTGGTTATAGCTCCAGGTTCAGTGCATCAGGCTGAAATTTTCAGTGGTGAGACATTTATTCAATAGGCAGGTGATCTGTACAGTCAGGGATGTTAGAAACCTCTGCCCAACACCAAGAAATATTATCTGTTGAAAAACCTTAAATATGATGATTTTAAAATGTTTATATCCTGTAGTCAAATAGCATTCTGGCTTGAACTTTCCTCATCCTGGAGCTAGCTTATTTTAATTTAATTGCCTCTTCTGGATGAAGTATATGTATGGAAATATATATTTATCCAATTATGTGTTTGTCCATGCATACATTTTTTTTATAAAGAGAAAGAAATCATTATAAATCATTATATAATTTATATAAAATATATAAATTATGAAAAAAAGGGGGGGGGGAGGGAAACATCGTACAATAAGTATGAATAAGTGCATTCAATACCAATTTGTCTGGCTTTGTAACTATTACAGACGCCAACTTTTCTTCTCAGGAGAAAAGCATGTCTTCCTTATGCATTGCTGTAAAACCCATATTTTAAGCAGTGGACCAGACTGAACCTTCACCATCTCAGAATCCTAAGCTTGGAACTGGAGCCCACAAAAAGCAGGCATCAGTTTGATCCTAAGCAAATCTAAACATTTATTCTCTATATTCCTTTAACGTGTTTTGGTTCACAAAGGATAAAAGTTGGTAGAAATAATGGAGACGTACTGCTGTTGGTGTTGATCAGACCAAGGCCAGCGAGATATGCCTTCCTGTGGAAGTTGCTGGCATGTGAACTACAGTTATTGTCACTTTCATGCTGAAATAATACTTTTATTTATTTATTTATTTATTTATTTATTTTAAGGATTTATGTAAGCAAGTTTGCACAGCTTGGGGATAATTATTTGCTAAGAAACTAAATCTGTCCAGCTTTTCCATCTTACTTTCATATTTGTCAGATCTTCCTATCAGCTTTCTTCCACCTTTCAGAGCACTGCTAATTCACATTAGTCAAGCCTGTGTTTGTGTTTTCTACAATTAAAGGAAATTGTACTTAATGAATGCTGGTTCTAGGATTATGGTTATTCTTTGCATTGAATACCATCTAATCAAAAGGGACATACAATATTATCTGCAAAAAGTGTTGAATTGTTTTTATAATTATAATTATATACAATTGATAATTTTTATTATAATTGTCAAATCATTACCAGAAGCCAGTTTTCCACTGCACTACAGCAGAAGAGGATTGGGGTACTATTGCTTACAGGCCAGAATAAGAGTGGTTAATATTATATCAATTAAATTACAAGTTTAAAAGGTGCACATAATTAAGAACTACAGTTCATTTCCAATATTTTGGAATAATGCCAAAATGCTGTTAAAAATCAATAATACTATTAACAATAATTAATAATTAATATATATAATTATATATATATAATTATATATATTATATATTATATATATTATATATTATATTTATATATTTATATATAAATATAAATATTTATATATATATAATTATATATATTATATATATTATATATAATATATATAATTATATATAATTATATATAATATATAATTAATAATCATCTGATAAACAAAAACAAATGAAAAAGGACTAGAGTCTTTTCTAAAGGCTCTTCAGCACTATAGAAGACAAGAAAAAAAGAAATCCCACAATTCTCTTTTTTCTAAAACTCATTTTAGAAAGTAAGGAAAGAGAAAACGAGTGCTATAAAAATTTGGTTGTTGTGAAGAAAAAATAAAAATATTTGGTTTAATAATAGACCTATTGAAAAAATATGATCAGGATTAAAAGCAAAAAATAAACTTTTTTTTTTTTTATTTTCAGAGAAATTTAAATGTTTCCTATAACATAGAAAACAACTTATTTAGCAGGGATGCTCCAGAGTTTATAGCTTTGTATGCTGCTCTGTGAACAGATTGAGACAAAAAATATGGAACTCATATTAATACAGAAATAAATCTGAGAATAATGATTTCAGATACTCTGAAAATTAAAAAGTAATACATCTTCATTTGCAGGAAAAATAAAATCAGTGAGTTACAATCCAAGTTCTGAAGGTCAAAACTGTTTAAATAACTACATAAACACAGTCCAAGCTTGACAACAATGGTAATTTAAGGAGCCTGTTATAAATTATGATACAATCTCACTTTTGATCAAAGACTTGCATGATAACTCTGAACACAAGCACAAACACAGTCATCATCTTGTATCATTTTGTATTATCTGTATTACAACAACAAGATGCTTTTCAGGAACGCTTCTGCTTACATGGCTAAAAAAATCACAGAATCATCTAGGTTGGAAGAGACCTCTCAGATCACCTAGTGAAAAGAGAAACCATGGCTTTTGGAAGGTGGTTGGGTTTATGTAATAAATATGAGCTGTGTTCAGAAAAATGCCTATCATTCTATAAAAGCTTGTCTTGTTGGGAAATACAATCAAAGTAAGGCAAGTATAAAGGGAGAACATTTGAAACTTGTAGGAATGGGAGGTGTACTTGAAATTCCATCTGAATATTATTTGGTCTTTTCTAAGTGAGTTTTTGATTACAATTTGGAATCAAAAATTTAGGTTTAAAATCATATTTTTAAAAATGAAGGGAAAAGCTGACATTTAATAATTAAACATGTTGATTTTGTTTTATTTCTGATTCAAATTGAAGAGAGGAAGTCCAACTCTGTAGAAATTTGGTCCACTCTCTATATAGCCAACATGATTACTAATTATTTTGCTGTGTTCCCAGAAAAAAAGAAAAAAAGAAAAAAAGAAAAAAAGAAAAAAAGAAAAAAAAAAAAGACAATGTGGTTAAGCACTGGAAAAACATCATAAAGAATCAGACACAAATAAGAAGTTGGGCCAGGGTGAAAAAAATGCTAGAAGAAATGTTAAAACTTACAATATTTAGATTTAAATGCAGAAAGCATTCTTAAAAACAAACAAGTTTATTAATGAAAGGTATTCATCCTATCTTGTAATGTCCAGAAGACAAGTAGGAAAATATATTTTCTGTACTACTGCATTTACTTTGTTAGAATATACACAACTGAAGCTTTTGAAAATGATGGGATAGCTCATCAAATGCAGTGTATATTTTCTATTATTATTGTATCTATTTGTTTCTATTTAAATAGAACCTGTTACTTCACATTCTGGATTCACTCTCACCAACTTTTTACAATACCTGGTCAAAATAACCAAAGTATACATATCTAGGTGAAAAATTAGATGCAGTCAGCAGATGGGTAGAGAATTTGAAATCAAGCTATCTGATTATATCAATATCAGTTCCTTTCTTTCTCTTTTTCTACCACAGATTTTAAGATACAATGTTTGAAATACATATATATTTCTATTTTTCAGATGCAGTATAGATAGACTGATACAAGTTTTTTGAAGGTCTTTGAAGGTCTTTTTTTTTTATTATTATTATTTTTTCTCAGAACTCAACAATGAAATCTTAATATATGTTAGTGTGTTACTAAATGAAAAAGGCCCACTTGTACATCTCTGGCTTTGGATTCTGTGTCCCACTCCTGCATGCTAGAGCATTAGATTTTGAAGTTTAGTTCAGATCTCTCCTGTATAGTAAGGAAATCATAATTAAATCAATAATCAGATCTCTCACTGCAGTAAGGAAAGTGGTGATCTAGTTTTCAGTAAAAGAACCACAGTCATTTGTGCATCTTAAATAATATGAATTATATATATATATTTGGGGGGGAGGGAAGAGAGGGGATTTTGTTGGTCCCTATGGTTTGTTTCCTGGTTGAAGTACCTAATTTCAGAATTGCTTTCTTTATTTTTTTTTAAAGTAATTTCGTTGTTTCATTTATTGTAGTCGGCCAACATTCTATAGTTGGCCAACCCACTTTCTATTGTTTTTTCTAACTTTCTTGTTCAGAGATTGTTATTGAGTCAGGCTATAAGCAACCAGAGGATTCAGGATTTTCAGTTTTCATTAATTCAACAAGAATTGCCTTTCCCTACTTACAGAATTTTTCCAGCTTATTTGGCATACTAGTGAATTCTGTTATGGGATTTGGAAGGTATCTGTATTGCTTTAAATTCATTTAGTAAACCCCAAGAGAGTTTCATAGGCAAAGTTTCTTAGTAAAGGATTGCAGACTTATTGATGAGAAAAAGTTCAGCTAAAATTCTCACAACGAATGTAATTCAATGCAATTCAGTTACCCTGAGAAGTTAAACTTGCTTATTTGACTTAAGATTTATACATACAGTACATACTATGGAGTGAAAACTCTATATGGGCACACAGGAATGTATGAAGTACCTCTTGGACTGCCAAAAAAAATAAACTAAACAATTGTATCTTACTAGACACAATTAAAGGAGACATATATAGAGATACATAATGTTTCAATGTGAGAATTTGTTGTGCTGTTTAATTCATAGTTTAGAAGCTAATACCCACAGTCATTGCTGTAGTCTTTTTTGCAGAAAACCTAGTACACTCAAAACTTTGTAAAATACAAGACCTGAATTTTTTACTATTGGGAAATAAACCGAGCAGAAAGTAATGAAAACACTCTGCATCAATAAGAAGACCAACCATGTTTCTGTACAGTTAAAAAAAAATATATTACAAAACTATGAAATTCATCAACGGTATGAAATACCACATTCTTCTTTAGAAAAAAAATATAAAAAATCCGTTGTCTAACTGAAGAAAAAACTTGAGTCAACATATTTTTTTTTTATATCTTATTTGCTACATTGGCATCAGGTTGTTCTACAGCACCAATTAGGTGTATGAAAACATTCATTAAATATCTTCATTATATAAATGAAGTGAGATTTGAGTTACTCAAGATTTCATAAAATTTGGGATGAACAGCCAAAAAGGTATATAATGTTTTATTACTCTTTGTGCTTAAGGTCTCTCTCAAAATACTATCTTCCACTTTTCAGTGCATATTACTTAAAAATTTCCTAATATTAACTGCTTAATCTCATTTAGATAATTTAGATAATTTGCCTTGAATTCAATCCACATTTTTGAGACTGCAACCAGAACACTAGACTATTATTTCTCTCATAGTTACAGCACAAAAATAATGGACCTTAAAAACCATCTTGCCTCAAACCCAAACTACAATGCTAATGAAAGTGACATTGCAAAATAAAAAATAAAGAAATCTTCCTCACAATTTATATGAAAATTGAAACATGTAAAATCATTCATCAGAAATCATAGGACAAAATAAAGGAAAATCCTATGAAAACAATGAAAAATGCAGTGTAAGTTGAAGCTCAAAGCTTAAATTTCTGGCAAAAGCCAGAAACCCTGAGGTTTCCATTGCCTCTGGATATGCCCTATTACTTCAAAGGACATCATTTTGATCATACTAAAGGACATAGACACATTGTCTCAAAGACTAGAGCTCTGATATCAGACTTGAGACTCAGTTTGCCTCCAGCCTCAAACAAATCGCTGGTACTGTTAACCTTTAAATGCAACTGTACTTCTGTGATGAAATAAGTAGCTTTTCTTTTGACCCCCAAACTCTGACATTCTGTGTAACATGCACTTTACACATTTTTTTTTAACCTCAAATATTTTGTGCAGCTCCATTTTTTATCCAAGATATAGCCAAAAGCCCCACAATTTTGCAGAAGGCCAAGTAGGTGACAGAAGATACATAAAAGTCTCAGACCAAAACATGAAGAAATATCCACACTTCTTAGTTAAATAAAATTATTTTTTAAATATGAGTTGATAAAATGTATATGGAGGGGTCTATTCTTAACCCCAACAAGGGATATTTTGATAAGAGGATGTAACTGAATTTCCTTAAAATTACTGAGGGACTTAGGGACCTGCTTAAATTATCTCTCTTGTTTAATTTGCCATTTGGACATGAAGAGCTGAATATGAATCTTCATAGAATTGGGGAACTTATGATGGAAGAAAAAGCCCTTAAGTGATGGCTTCCCTATGGGAAACTATTCTACAGCCTAATGTATCTTCCTGTCAGAACGTTTTTCATGATACTTAGTATAGGTTTTTCTGTTCCTAATTCCATCATATTATTAATATATATCTTAATGTTGTATATTAAAACCACTTCTAGCCTTCTTGACATTTACATAATTATATTCTTATGGACGCCCTTTTAAGTCAAAGCTAAGGTGTCCCTATTTCACTGCTAAAAAGTTTCTTTCATTCAATCTGCAGTATTTTTTCCTCTTCCTTTCTGTTCTCCATTAATAATGAACTATTTCACAGAATAGTCATTTCATCCCATTTAATTTCCTCTATTTTTTGTTGGAAGAATTGAAGGTGCTGGTTCTCTCACAGGCGATGGAACTGTTAAATCATCCCTCCATTTTGCAAAGCAAATACATAGTTGGGTGGAGGAAACCTCTGCATCCCTTACCCTGGTTGCCTGTGCTGGAAGGCTCTGGGTGCAGCCATCTCCTTGGCAACACCACCTTCTTTTTCAGCATGTGTTACTGGAAGCTGGCAGCTGCAAACATTCATAGGCATGTGGTCTCCATAGCAAGAAGCACAACCCCTGCACACTTCACAGCTTTTCTTCTCTGATTTTAGGAACTTTTCTTCTCTTACTTTGTCACACATTAAAAACAAACAAACAAACACAACCAATGAGGCAAATAATAGAAACTGAAATGGCAGGAGAGTTTTGAGTACAGAAATACTTTCTGGTATATACTCTGTTTATTGGGATGTTGGTTGATTACTTAAGGTTTCTTTCTTTGGTTGTTTAAGGTGCCTCAGTTTCCTTGTGTGCACTACACCAAAGAAATGCAGTGAAGTTTTTACATTGAATTGTGATGTTGTTTAGATATAGAGTGTTGGAAATAAATTATCCCAAATTTATAATCATAATGGAAATATAAAGTAAATACATCATCATGCAAATTAAATGCATTTCTGAAGTCCTTACCTACATCAGAGAAAAGAATCTGTGTTCTTTGAAGTGGTGAAAAGCATATCAAAAGGCAGGATACAAAGGTCTTGTGTGGAAAAAGGTGGTTTATTTGCTGTCAATAAGAAATTCCAGTCATGTATGTCATACATATCTATCAGTCAAACATACTTATATTATTTGTCCAAGTTACTCCTATTGTTTGACTTCTGTAATCCTGATTAATTACTTCAGATGAACTTGTTGAAACAATGGCTCTTGAATGCAAACTTAGCAGAACTAATAGTCTACCACTTAGCCTAACTCTGAAAACTTGATCCTAATAATAAATTAGGAAATTACTTACTCTTTGAAAGAAATTATGCCAAGCAAGTTTAATGGAAGCTCTTCACAGACCAGCACTGAGTGCTGCTATTTGGTTTCCTATTGTTCTGAAGTAAAGCAGGTACAGAAACGTAAAGTCGAGCAGAAGGTAATCATTGTAGTTCATGTCATCAAAAATGCATTTAACGGGAACTGCTCTTAGCTTTGGAGCACACTTAAAAACAGTAAAGGAACAGGGAGAGGAAAAAGCAGGCTGGGAGAACAAGGGTAAACAGGAAAATTACTATGACAAAAAATAAAAGGTCATACCAAATCATCAGGCATATGAAATATGTCTCATGGATAGAAATACTCTATTCCTGCATGCTAGAAACAATTACAGCATCGCTACTCAATGCATTCTTAAACACTTAGGTATGTTGCAACACTCATAAACAAGATACAATTACTTACTGAAATGAGTTGAAAAGATGAGATGATCTGTTAGTATAAATACTTGAAAGAGAGAAGAGTTGAAACAGCACATTTTTTTTTGAAATTTGAAGCTCCTGAGACAGTGGCTAGAGGCCTTTCATAAATTGCACAGACACTGCTGGGCCCTTGCTATTGCTCATAGCCTATAGCATTAAAATCATACCAAAACAAACAGATTAACTAGTGCAAGCATAAAATAAATGAACAACTGTTGTGGGCTGAGTATCACTACTAGGTGGTAATGGGCTACATCCAGGGATGGGAGTAACTGCTTGTCAGCAGCTGAACCATTCATAGAGCAGCTGTTTCAAATATACCTACATGATGTGGGATATGTGGTACAATTTTACTCCAAACTCTGCTCTGCTATCTGTTTCTCTTCAAACCATTATAAAGGTTTAAATTTTGAATGATTCATATGGAAGAAGGCAGTTGAGTGTCAGAGTGTATGAAATATAAATCATACCATAAAAATTTAATTACAGAAATTTATTGCAAAACTTCCAATGTAATGTTGGGTTTGGATTTATATTAAGGTTATATTTTTAAATAATTTATATATGGTTGTTAGATTGTTCAATCACTAAATGTTATGCTAAATTCAGAATATAGTAGCTTTCTTCTACTTGTGCACGAATATCATTTAAAAAGCATCTACCACACTTATTACCTTCAGTAACAAGTAGCACTTCATAAGTAAATATGACTCAAGTGCAGAACAGGCTTAGGACATCAATTAATAATTTATTTATCATATATGAGCTATTAATTAGCCATAGTCAATGGACAAGTTTATTCTAATGTTACACAGGGAAAAGGAGCAACAGCGTGGAGACCAAGCATTATCCTTGGATGAAAGCTGTAACAGTAAACCAGGAAAGAAGCAGGTTCCCCCTGTGCTCAGCTCCCAGATGGAGAGGAAACTTGGGCATTACAGCGTGCTGCCAACGGAGTGCTGAAATGCTCCCTGGAACTGCACAGGGCAGAAGGCAAGAGCCAGAGAACCTCATTCAGTGTAGTTTTGGCCCTTCAGCATTCTGGGAATATGAACACTTAGGGTCGAGCTGATGGAAGTACAGCAGTTATATAAGCAAGCTTGGGGACAGCCCTGAGAGCAAGCTGGCTGATCTCATTTGGAGCAGCTGTAGCTATGAATGCTCTGAACAGCAGCAGTAGTGGGAGGGCCTGCTGTGTGTGATCAAAGGACTTTGGCAGTTGTGATCTCTGAACTAATTCCAAAATGTCAATAAAATTGGGACTAAAAAGGGACTGTAAGGAATTTAATAGCTTAGGAGGGCCATTACAACCTTAATTAGTCCCCCAAAATTAGATTTGGGGAGAAAACCAAAGTAAGCTTTTATGAATATTAAGATAAGTACAAATGATTTTGATTTATTTTCTTTCCTCTGTGGAAACTCTTATTTATAACAAAAAGTGATTTGCATGGATTTCATAAAAGTCCAAAAAATAAAAACATAATATAAGAGTGAAAGAAGTTCTGTGCATGAGGAAAACAAAACCATAATAATTATTAAAACTTAGATTTTAAGATCTTTTGAGTGAATAGAACATTAGTACAAAGAAACTGTGAGCATTGTCTATAATTGTGTGAACAAAAGTACTGTTTCTCAAGAGTCACCTTTGTTAATGTTTCCCTTTACGTAATTAAATAACAAAGTAAAAATGAAAGCCAGAATTTTCAAAGTAAAAGAGGAATAGGAATGCTAGAACTCACATATTTTATAGGATAGAGAAATTGACTAGTTTTTGCTAAGCTAGCTTTGAACAATGACAGCCTGGATTAGATTTCCTAATTCGCTTCAGGTACGCTGTCTAATCTTTAGCTAATCAGAGCTATAAGTTTAAATGTATTTAAAGTTTAAATGTATTTAGATGTATTTAGATTAAATGTTACTCTCACTAATATGAGAGAGTAATACCTTTATTTAAAAAAAAAAAAAAAAAAAAAAAAAGTTGTCTCTGTGGAAAGAGGTTCAGATCATCCGATTTTAAGTCTTTAATTTAGTGGTACAAGGTTCCTAATCTATGAATTTATGTAGTCACTGACAGGAGGCAGGCTCATAAAAGAGGAACGGTTAGCTATACATGGCATCTAGACTAATTCCTACAAATGTAAGGGATATCTTGCAGATATCACACAGAGTTGGTTATTTTTGTAGCTGAACCTTTCCCTGCGTATGTGTTTCTTTCTTCATTTTTGTTGTGATTTCCCTGCCAGATGAGGATACTTCTGTTTCTTATTTATTCTGTTTCTTATTCTTGCAGTGGTTTCTTAAGACTTAAATGCACAGTTCTTTAAGAAAGCAAAGCATAATGAAATGTTCTGTGAAAACTTACAGAAATTGTCAAGGATTTGAGAAACAAGTTTGACTGAAAAATATCAGGGTTGGTTATGTTAAATAAAAGGAAGTAATAAGTGACTTAATGTACATGGAATGAAGAATGGGAAAAGAATCTCAAGGAAACATTTGTGTTCCCTCTGCCTAAGACAAAGAAATATTCAATTACATGAAAAGATGACTAATGATAAACCACTGGATTTTTTATTTTATTTTTTTCACATTGCATTGTGGTGAAACCCAGTGCCAATGAAAATTGTTAAAAAATGCAACTGTAAACACAGAAATTGTAAATCTGCTGCTTCAGGGCTTTCTAAAATATCTAGCTATGAAGCTATGAGCATATGATCAAACATTGCGGTGTTACTGTAGTTTTGACCCCGTCTACGCCTTGAATGTGACTGACCGTGCTTCAGCTTGTGTGTACTCTCGCCCAGCCCTGCTGTGACCAAATGATGTTGGTTCAATGAGCCCGCTTCATCTGGAGTGCAGGGCAGGCTAAAACCTCAAGCACAGTCATGTCTAGCAGCTGGTCATTTATTTATTTGTCTGAGGACGTTTAATCTTTAGAATTTAAATTACATTCAAATGTTGTCAGTAAAGTATCCCTCTGTCATTTTTGCAACATCCATTTGCTTCTCTCTGCCAGAGACACCAGAGTGAACAGCATGACCTTCGATTCCAAAATGGTACAATATGCCTTATGTATTAAGTATTATGGATATGGCTTTTGAAATGCTCAACATTGACACTCAGCTTAATAAGCTTTACCCTGACTGACATTAGCATAAGATCTAAAAAGATAAAACAGATTTTGAACCAGACTCAGAAATGTTATGTCCTACAGCATCATGTTCCAGCCATGCTCTTCTGAAGACTAGCTGGTCAGCTAAGATACAGACACCACTGCAAATCTAGTTATTAAGAACACAGACATTAGAGTAAAAGGTATCATGAGGGACTACATGGAGACTTGCTTGCTATGTGAAATGACAAAGTTCACAAAGCACTCAGTCCTTATCACTTTTATTTGTAAAAATATTTTAGAAAGGTAAACTACATTAAATAAATAATAATAATAATAAAGTTGAAATGCAGACTACTACATCTCAGAAAGATACATTCACAGAAATATGGATCATACCCTAACAACAAAAATTGTTAAGAACTTAATCTCTGACAGTTTACATATAATATCACAACAGTGTGATATATATTTGGCTTCTTGGCCAAAGGACCAAGAAGCAGTTTACCACTTTTTACGCCTTTAATAGCAAAGTTCTCCCATATTGGAACTTTTTAAAAATGAAAGCCAGAAGACCTGATAGGTGATCAAGAGGTGAAAGAACTTTATCCAGTGAGCATAAAGCTGTTATAGAAGAGCTAAAATCATTATTTGTATTGGTATTCCTACTGTTGCTAAGACAGCTCCCATGCCATCTACTGACAGAGAAAAGGTTCAGAGATGTTAAAGCAACTGAAAACATACAAAACACCAAACAAAACTAAACAAATTGAACAACAGTCAATCAACAGGATCAGCAGTTCTGCAGCAATTTTATGTCTGTGTTCAGTCATAACACTTGGTTAAATATCAAGTCTCACGTGTAACACAGACTCGGTGTCAGAGGAATGAAAGATGGCAAATATCACATTGGTATTTACGCATATTTTCAGAAGTGAACTTGTCAACTACAGGTGTGAAAAAGTAATTACCACACCAACCTGTCTGATAGGAATTACAAAAATTAGTAGAGGCCTCATAGGTAGGAGATACAGTTCTGTCATACCAGGGTGAGGTAATACAGGGATGTGACACTTCACACATACAGCTGTATTTCTTCCATTGATCCAACAAGTTTGTTGGTCTGGGTTAATGATACAACATGCTTAGTTTTCAGATAGATTTTGATGCCATAATGTCACCAAAACAAACAAAGCAATTAAACTGTTGTGGAATATAAAACTTCTAAATGAATACTGGTTTAAAAGGTAGAAAGCAAAGGACTGGAATAAGTAGGCAATTTTCACAGTGAAAAGAGTGATTATGGTCATATCCTTGCATGTATTTCTTGCAAAGTCTAGCTAGGTAAAGGCTATCAGAAAGCAATTAGGTAAAGACACAAAACAAATTATTAATGAATATAAAGAATAATAGTTCAGATGAAATGTATAGCTTTGGAATCCCAAGATAAACTAGCGATTGCCAGACTAATATAATTCTTGTTTTTACTGTTTCCTCCATGGTTTCCCTTGGGATTTCCATTTGCCATACATGAAGACAAGCTATGGAGACAGACTTCAGGCTGGAGCATTGTTGCAGTTAATTTTTTTTTTTTAAATGGTGTGTAGAAAACAAGAACACCACAAATCTAATATATAAAATTTTGTATTCATACTTGGTTAATTAAAGGGTGAGAAGACCTTTCTCTTCTGCATGTAACATTAATAAATTCCTCAGATGTATGATCCCTTGATGTTAGCTTCAGAAGGGATATTGAAAGCACAAAGGTAGCTGGCTCATCCAGCTACTAAAATGGATTTCTTAATTTCATATATATAATAAAATATCACTGTTAACAGACAGTATCCTATAACACTTGCACTGGATTTTTGATGTCTAGAACCTACAGAATTGCACGGGCTTTTAGATCACAAACAAAAAAAATACAAACAACATTTTAAAAACAGTCTGATCTTAACATTTAGAAATGTCCTATCAACTCACAAATCCATGTCTTGTGATCTAGGAGAAAAATTGTAAAACTTCTAATCAAATCAAGGACATCTGTAGAGATTGTTTTTTCTACTCGGATTTGAACAATAACTAGTTGCTTGCTGAATAGAGACAGCAACATAGAGAAGCTTCTAATCACTTTGTGAATGTATAGCCACAGCTTTGGAGTTATCAGCATCACATTTGAACCTGATCTCCTATGACAAAGTGACGTGCTTGGTGGATGAGGGAAAGGCTGTGGATGTGGTCTACCTTGACTTCAGCAAGGCTTCTGACACCATTTCCCACAGCATTCTCCTCAAGAAACTGGCTGCTCTTGGCTTGGACTGGCGTACACTTCATTGGGTTAGAAACTGGCTGGATAGAGTCGTGGTGAATGGAGTCAAATCCAGTTGGAGGCCAGTCACTAGTGGCATCCCCCAGGGCTCGGTACTGGGGCCAGTCCTCTTTAATATCTTCGTCAATGATCTGGATGAGGGCATTGAGGGAACCCTCAGTAAGTTTGCAGATGACACCAAGTTAGGTGCGTGTGTCGACCTGCTCAAGGGTAGGAAGGCTCTGCAGGAGGATCTGGATAGGCTGAGGTCAACTGCATGAAGTTCAACAAGGCCAAGTGCCGGGTCCTGCACCTGGGGTGCAATAACCCCAAGCAGAGCTACAGACTGGGAGAGGAGTGTTTGGAAAGCTGCCAGGCAGAGAAGGACCTGGGAGTGATGGTTGATAGTCAGCTGAATATGAGCCAGCAGTGTGCTCAGGTGGTGAAGAAGGCCAATGGCATCCTGGCTTGTATAAGAAGCAGTGTGGCCAGCAGGGCTAGGGAAGTGATTGTCTCCCTGTACTCGGCTCTGGTGAGGCTGCACCTCGAGTACTGTGTTCAGTTTTGGGCCCCTTGCTACAAGAAGGACATGGAGGTGCTCGAGCGAGTCCAGAGTAGGGCGATGAAGCTGGTGAGGGGTTTGGAGAACAAGTCCTACGAGGAGCGGCTGAGGGAGCTGGGCTTGTTCAGCCTGGAGAAGAGGAGGCTCAGGGGTGACCTTATTGCTCTCTACAGGTATCTTAAAGGAGGCTGTAGCGAGGTGGGGGGTTGGTCTATTCTCCCACGTGCCTGGTGACAGGATGAGGGGGAATGGGCTTAAGTTGCGCCAGGCGAGTTTTAGGTTGGATCTTAGAAAGAACTTCTTTACTGAAAGGGTTGTTAGACATTGGAACAGGCTGCCCAGGGAAGTGGTGGAGTCGCCATCCCTGGAAGTCTTTAAAAGACGTTTAGATGTAGAGCTTAGGGATATGGTTTAGTGGAGGACTGTTAGTGTTAGGTCAGAGGTTGGACTCGATGATCTTGAGGTCTCTTGCAACCTAGAAATTCTGTGATTCTATTCAGCTGTTCATGCTCCACTAACGGTGTCACACTAATGCAAACATAGGCAGGTCTGTGTAACAGTGCTAACTATTACCTCATATATATGAACAGCATTTTACTGGTATATTCATCAGAAACATCCATGTTACAGATCCAGATGTATTCTGTACACTAAACTTTGTTCCAGGATGGAAAATACCACTTTTACTTCAGCCTTTGAGCCAAATCAATACATAAAGTAACAAAATAGTAAGTTTTTTAATAGTCAGCTTCACTCATATATCTTCCAGCAGAACAGAAATCATGCCTTTTGACACCCTGATTTGACTGAAATCACTAGCATAGACATCTCCTACTTTTGGCACCAGAAAGGAAATAAATTTCCCAGGGTAAGCAGATTTATATAGATATAAATTAATCATACTATGATTGTATCAGTTTAATCACTTTATAAAATATTTCAATAACTTCAATAAAACCAAATTCAACAGAGGGAGCTATTTTAGCTATTTCCAGGCCCAGTGAGACATGTTAAGGCCAGTTAAAAAATTCTATGTGACATACCAAGTAAATGTCAGTGCTTTCTTTTAAATAATCTCTTGAATCCAGCTGGCATAAATGCATTCTAAATACACATATTAAGATTGAATTGTTCACTCTGATCTTCATACACTCTGTCAAAGAAATAACTGTTTTCATTCTTTATCACTGAGGCTTTTAGGGGTTGTGGGCCCTGAACTAATTCCTCAGTGCCTCCACTTTATGACATCATTCTCCACTAGTTTATCAGATACACCTTTTAAATCCAATTTAATTTGATTTTTCCCTTTAGGTTAAGGTAGATATAGATTTCTCTACCACTTGTTCCATTGATATATTGAATGACCAAATGTTGGGAAAATATTGAATCTCTGAACCTTTTTATTTATTTAGGAGGTGCAAGGTATTTAATCTTCTTCAGTATGTTGCAAAGAAGGCAAGTAAAAAGGATGAACTGCTATGAGTATGGGTAATATGCCAATAAATTATTCACTGTCCTCTATTATCTTTTGATGGCAACTTTTGCTAATGTCTTTATTTCTTGGGCAACTTTCACTTTTGTGGTGGTTTTACTCAGGTGGGCAGCCGAGATCCACCACAACCGCTCTCTCACTCCCCCTCTCCTCAAAGAGGAAGGGGGAGAAAATACAACACAGAGAACTCGAGGTTTGAGATAAGAAAGGTTTAATTAAAGGGAAAGGGAATGGGAGGAAAAAAACAGAGACAAAAGAAGCAATCAGTCCGCGCAGAAGCACAGAGAGAGGAAAAATTATTCTCTACTTCCCATCAGCGAGCGGTGTTCGGCCACGTCCTGGGAAGCAGGGCCCCAAACGCGTAGTGGTTGTTCAGGAGGAACAGCCCCCTCCCCCACGAGAGCCCCCCCTTTTATTGCTGAGTGTGACATCAGGTGTTATGGAATATCCCTTTGGTTGGTTTAGGTCAGCTGCCCCAGCAATGTCCCCTCCCCATCACTTGCCCACCCCCAGTCTGCTGGCTCTTGGGGGCTTGGAAGGAGTCCTGATGCTGTGCCAGCACTATGCAGCAATAGACACAACACTGGAGTGATATCAGTGCTGTTCCAGCTACGAGTGCAGAGTACAGCACTGTGTGGGCTGCTGCAGGGAAAAGGTGACTCCAGCTCAGACAGACCCAACACAACTTTATGTGGCCTTAATTCAAAAACAGAAAATACACTCAAGGAACCAAAAGTGAAAAAAATAAAATAAAACAACTCATCAGTATTATTAAATCTCAAGTGGAGGAAATAATCACAAATTTGAAATGAAAATAGTAGTTTTCAATGAATATTGTCATAGAAGACTTAAGTGACTTATTTCTTTCAGATAAATGAATGTTTATAGAATATTAAAAACAAAACAAAACAAAAAACAAAACAAAACAAAACAAAACAAAAAAACAACATAGATACTTTAAAATAACCTAAATTGCACATCCTAAACCATGTTAATGTGCTGTAATGAAACCTCAGAACCTCAATCACAAAAAAAGTATTCTGGACATTGCCTGAGAGGTGCTTTGACAGCACTGACTTTGTGGTGAGGCAGAACTAATAGTGGCCATAAAACATCTGGATTCTGTTGCTGAGTGTGGTAGAGAGAAGCACCGTGGAAGAAGGAAAACATCTCACTGAAGTGTTAAGCTTTCCTTTACCCCTAATTTTAGACTGCAGTTCAAGGGTTTCTAATTCAGAGTTATGTCAAAGATGTTTGAAAAACCTTCACACAGAAATATTGCAGAAAGTAAGATTTAAGCATATGCTTCCTCAGTGTATCTGTCAGAACAGCTTGGGGAGGAGTTAGTTATAATTGCTTTGAAAAAATGCACAATACACGCTATGCCAGCAGCTGATTTTTTTTAATGAAACTATTGCTGTTCTCATAGCATTACTAAACTGCTTTCATCAACTGTGATAAGGTTCCAAAATAAGCCAACTGGTGTAAGCAGTGGAGTTTGCTTTACGAGACTTCTGATGTTAATTTGTACGATCAAGTCTGACTTGTAAAGCACTGCTTTTTCCTGCACAAAATCACCCCTGAGGTGACTATGTTTAAAAAGAAATTGGCTCAATGCATTGTATTCCTTACTCAAATTTCACCTCCTGTTTTCAGACATGGAGACACAGAGATAAATGAGTGTTTCCAACACATTTCAAAATTAGTCACATATTTCTTTCATCATTTCTTTTTATCATTTTCTCAGATCATTAACTGGATGAATGGGTGCATGAGAAGTTGGTTGATTCTCATTCTATCCCATTTATCACTTCTGCTTAAATTGATAGGACATAAAAGCTGTCCTGGTTAAATGTAGTGCTCTAACACCTGGAGAATCATACAGTCAGTAAGTTTTTTGTCTGACTCCTGGCCATGCCAGAATGCAGCAAGTGCAACTAAGAAATCTCCATTCTGTCAAATCTTAAACTAAGCTTTTACAGCTTAGAGGTAAACTATTTTTCAGAAGGTCAGTATGGTCTTCAGATTCAGATCACTGTAGAACTATGCCTTTAAAATAAGAGTATTGGCAATTTAGTTTAACTATTTCTACATCTATCCAAATGTGAAGTAGAATAATGTGAAACTGCACAAGCACAATTTTTATGGCATTTAAAAGGCCACAAAAAAAGCTTCTCCTGTCCTCCCCTATTTGTAAAGGTGCTTTGAAGAAGACCTGCTGAAGTTGCAGCCACCAATGCAGTCAGCAGCATTCTGGGAAACAAAGCAACCACCCTCTGCTGTTGGAAAAAGCATCTCTGCAGATTCTTTACACTCTGGACCACCTGATATATTTCACATTTTTGATATCCTATGAAGAATGACATTCATATGAATGATAACTTTACCATTTGACAGTCTAATCCTTCCAAATATACTCAAGATTCCATACACCTCAGTGATCCTCAAGGAACAAACTGAGGAATAAAAAGCATAGCTTGAACAAGAATGCAAAGTGACAAATATAGTCATCATTTGTCAGAGCTAGCTATATCACAAGAAGAGATTTCTCAAGAAGCTGTTGTGTTGTGGTACTAAGCTCCCATAGTTAACATTCTCTAGAAATCTTGGATTTCATTCTTGGATGAAAGTAATCCCACCACTACAGTCTGCTCTACAATATAGACAGCATTTTATTATTATTATTATTATTTTTTACACAAAATCAGGGATTTTTTTTATTTATTTAATCTTAGCTACTGTTCTAAAAGGTGTTCTATATGAAAACCTCATTGGTAAAGCAGGATGTAATACATAACTGATTGCCTTGCAAAACTCAGTTTATTCCCATATAGTGCCGGGGTATGTTTTCCTAGAACAGTGACATGCTGTGGAATATGTTTTGCAAAATACTTCCAGAGGACATGGAAGCTTTGCCTGTGCTAGTTTACTCTGGCAGATGGAGCTTTTAAATATTTATTAAGCATTTGCTATATCCTTGCTGTGATGAAAGAAATCTTAAGCATTTCACTATAAATGAGCTACTCAACAAATAGTGGGGAGAAAAAAAAAAAAAAAAAAAAAGTAACAATATCTCAGAAACAGAGAGTTACTAATCCAAGCATTAAAGAACTAAGTTTATATCACATTAAAAAAAAAATAAAAATCACTAACATTATGATAGATTACAAGCTGTTCTGCATCTATTCTTTGCACAAGACATTTGTGATTAGATAATTGCACACCTCATAGGCAACTGTTCAGCGTTTTATGTTGAGAGCATTGATGCTATATTTTTAATTTGAAGGATATACAAAAAGAATACACTAAACCACGTGACCATATAAAAGTATGAAACTTCTGATGTGAGTTATGTTAACCTCAAATTCTATAAAAAGAACACTAAATGTTTGACATGAAAAAGAGAAAACCCTTTGTTAACATTTTTAAATGTTCATACATAACAAAGGGAAGAGCATTAGTAAAATATTATTATGAAATAAATATGAAGAGTTGCTACTCCCTAGATGGCTCTTAAATAGGCAGTAGGTTACCACAAGGGCAGACAGAGTACACTGCAGAACAGTTGCTCTTTCCCACATCTGAGTACAACATATAGCAAAGTTATAGCCCAACAAAGGTAAATACTGATAGGCCCTCAGGCTTAACACATACTTTACTATAGAAGAAAATACTTCAACTAAAAGGGAATAGATTAGTTAGCAGGTGGCTAACCAGCATGATCCCAAACATAACTACAAACATTTCTTCATGTAATTTTCATCTCAATTGTAGCTTTAAATACATTGGAAGTCAAACAAGATGAAATGATTTTATCTTTCATGGGATGGCTATCTGTAGTTCATTACTGTGGCGTTACAAAGCATCAGGAAATGACCTAGGAATGTTATGTATCTTGCCATAGAAATTCTGAAAATTAAATGGTGATTCTGTGATTCCTTAGGGGCCTAATTTACAGTTTCAGAGCCAGGCTAACTTGGCAGTGACTTGTCTTTCATTACCATAGCAGAAATTTATGTGGTAACAGCTGTGGAAGAACCAAAATAAAACAGAAAAGTTTGCAATGAATGCATTTGCACACGTAGGCCCACAAAAGCTTGCACATAAACTATTGCTGCCATCATAATGAGCACTTCAATTACAGAAACGGTCAACATAAAACTAGACCTTCATATGTATCAATCAGTTTTGACCTTTAACTGAGAGCTGGCTAGGAAAGTAAGAATTCTGTTTGGCAGAGTATTTTGTAGTTTTGAACCATAATTTCAATACCCACAGAATGAAGCACTTAGAAAAATGCTAATATACTATATTTAAGCACACTACATTAAAATATAAGTAATGTCATAAGTTCTGTATGTAAATTGTTGTCCTAGATAGATAATCAGGGTAGTGAATGGAAATTTCTATACATTAGAATGTTGTCTACTGTTAAATTTGTATCAGACTGAAAGTATTAAAAACAGCTTCTCAGGCCTGAATATGCAACATGTTAAAGATACTTTTTATCTGGAGATTAAAAAAAAAAAAAAAGTGGGGGTAACTAGATCCAGCTTGATTTATTTTCTAATCTGTTGGTAAAGGCGCTTAAATCAAATCTTTGTTAGTGTTAGCAGTTTGGGATTTAAGCACATAAAGGCATAGGGCACAGAATTCATGGTCCTACCAGTTAACTCTTCAGGAATTTTTGGATAAACTAGCATTAATAGTAAAATACATCTACTAATCCACTGTGTTCCTAAATCTTTGTGGATGCTCAAGATTCAGTTGAAATGAGGCTTGGATGTATGGTCACATATTTTCAACAAATAAACATTTTTTCATACAGCAAACACACCTGCAAATGTTTTCCCAAACTTGCAAAGGATTTGCAGAGTTCTAGAACTTTCTTTAGCTTGCATAAATCCTAGCACAGGTAATCCCACATACCAGCATGAGGCAGGGCTCCACTAACATTAGCAATTCTGTCTCACAGCTATATCAACATGCAGGTGGAACATTTTAGAACAAGATGCTGATAGGAACTAAGTTCATATTATTGTTTAGATGGTACCCTATCATTACTTTTTAAAGATACAATATACAAGACAGAACAAACCACAACAAAATGTGTGAGTAAGCAGATAGGTACAGTAATGTAAATAAGCAAAGTAAGTCCTAGGTAAAATAGAATTTAGGGCCTTTTAAAGTTATATTCAATGTGTAATGGGAAAACAGGTTAAACTGTTTTGGCTTGGATATGTTTCAGGCTTTTCCTTAAAATGTAAGAAGTTCATGTTCGATTCACTCTTTAGGGTAATATGGGAATCTGAAATCTCATTCATTCTCTGAGGTTGCTTTCAGGCAGTACAGCCTAAGTCACAGAATCACAGAATTTTCTAGGTTGGAAGAGACCTCAAGGTCATCGAGTCCAACCTCCAACCTAACGCTAACAGCCCTCCACTAAACCATATCCCTAAGCTCTACATCTAAACGTCTTTTGAAGACTTCCAGGGATGGTGACTCCACCACTTCCCTGGGCAGCCTGTTCCAGTGCCTCACAACCCTTTCAGTGAAGAAGTCAAGGATCTCTAAACAGTTCCTGGAAAACAGGCAGAACTTACTGTGTTTTGTTTGTTAATATACATTTAGGCAGGAAAAGTAAGGCTGGTCTTTAAAGAAGAACGCTTCCTCTCACTTGTATCAGATGAACCAGCTCTCCTGTGAGCATGGTAGGAATTGTCTGGAATTCAGGGTTGGTCTCAGCTGGGGGAGGGCATCCGGGACCACTAAAGATCAACTCTGAATCTTGTTGATTTCCAGGAAATACCTGTACAACTGTTAACTTATGAAGAGTGGAACAGTCAGACTGATTTTTAAGGAACTTGATAAAAATATCCTGTAAAACAATGGTAAAACATGATTTATTAAAACCAAATATTTCAAAGTCATGTAGCTGCACGGAATTATCATCTGTAATAATGATTTAAAAAAAAAAAAAAAAATGCCTGTTTGAAATCCATACCATAATGTACATTAATTACAACATAATGTACAACTTTGTAAACCTTCAAGCACTGAAAAATGGAAAAGATAAAAATTACTGCTACTAGTGTTGTTATGTCTCATAGCAAATGCAGCTAAAATGTTGTAGCTTTTTTATTTTTAATACATAAAATCTACCCCTGTGGTAGGATTTTTTTCATTATAATACAATTTAGGGATATAATTTCTACCACAAGAATACAAACTTACCCATATATTGAAAAGACTCACAAATGCCAAAAGTTAGGACATAATTTAATTATTCAGATTTAGTCTGAAGATGAATGAGCCAAAACCTTTGAGTAATTAAATATATTTAAAACTTAAGTTTTCAACAAGACATAAAACTGAAAAGACATACCAAGCTCTCCCTCCATGCTCCTCTTATTCCCCTGCTTGAAGATGCAAAGACAGCTGCTTGGAATCTGCTCTTTCTAAGGGATACACAGGCTTTTGGCACAGGCAACAAAATAAATTGGAATGATACTACTAATATGAAAAGGGAACAAGCTCTGTTCTCTAACACGTGTCTTACTAGCACACTGTGAACTCACACTAAGATGCCTAGTTTCTTTTGATTTCAATGGGAATGAGGCACAGCATGAAAGTCTGAGGTACAAATGTGAAAGCACTGCCATCTGGCCTGTAAAAGTATTTAATGTATCTTTGACCTTCAAAGGTGAACGTGGTGACAGCTGTGAAAGGAAGAAACTGAAAGGTTTTATGGATTTTGGGGGGACATTAACAATAAGTTAATACTTTATTTAGAGCTATATTAAGTTTACATTATAAGTAAAAGCACTAGTAAAAAATAAAAATAAAATTAAAGGATATAATAAAATTTCCAGGCTTTTCAGCCTGGAAAATAAGAGGCTGCGGGGAGACTTTATTGAAGTCTACAGTTTCCTCATGAGGAGGAATGGAGGGGCCAACCTATTCTCTTTAGTGACCAGTGATAGGACCCGAGAGAATGGTCTCAAGCTGTGACAGGCGAGGTTCAGGCTAGACATCAGGAAGAGGTTCTTCACTGAAAGGGTAGTTGCACACTGGAACAGGCTCCCCAGGGAAATAGTCACTGCACCAAGCCTGTCATTGTTTAAGAAGTGTTTGGACTGTGCTCTTAGTCATATGGTCTGAACTTCTGGGTAGACCTGTGTGGTGCCAGGAGTTGGACTCGATGATCCATATAGGTCCCTTCCAACTCAGGATAATCTATAATTCTATGATGTTACAAAGCTAAGTAATAATACTTTACTAATAGTGTAGATTCCTATCAACAACAGATTCTTGACACATGAAGATGCTTTTATTCCTATAAACTCTGCAAAATTTTATTTTATTTTCTGTCAAATGAGTTTCATAACAGAGAAACATTCATATCTTTCTGCATCTAAAGGGCTCCCTTAAAAAAAAAAAAAAAAAAAAAAAAAAAAAGCTTGTGTGCCTTGCTGCTTCAGAGACTCTACAGAGGCAACACAAAGTTATCAAAATCTGATGCTGCAAATGTGCCCATACACACATAGCACTTGTTATAACCTAATAAAAACATGCTACTGAAAAAAAATATATATTCAAATGTCTGCTATCATCTCTTTTAAAGTCATCATCCTATAAGTATTTTTAGCCTCAAGCTAATGATTTTCATGCCTCAAGCTTTGACACTGTTGGCTAGTCAGGCTAGATGATGTCTCTTTCAGTCTTGCTTCAGAACAACTTGGTGTTGGGCTATTCTTAGATGTTCCTATCTGCCTTTGCTCCAGTTGAAGATCATTCTCTTTCTCCTGGAAGTTCTGAGAAAAGGGTGGAATTCATTTTTGCTGCTCTCTACACTATGCAAGATAGTTTGGTCAGAACTAAACCCTTTGTCATTGTATATTCTAGAATATTTAAAACAACTTGTAATTTTGCTGTCTTGTCCTTCTAAAAGCCGTAGACAGATTAGTAAGTTCTTAAATTAAAAAAAAAAAAGACAGTATTTATAAAAATATTTTCACTGTAGGTATATAGTCCTGTATGGATTCTCATAAAGGTTGGCAGAAAAATGGATGCCCTCAGTTCTTCTAAGTCACAGAACTTGCAACACAGCTTCATGGCAAGTCCAAAAATAAATTGTTGTTGTTGCTTTTCCGTTTGTTATCCATCTGATTTTGTCTTTCATCATTTCTTAAAATATTTTGTAACTCTTCTAGTGAACAATTAAAACACTTTGTTTACTTTATTTAACTTTGTCTTGTTGACAGCTGTCCTTAGTCTTTGCAGAAAATGAACATGAGTTTTTAAAACAAAAACTGAGCTGTTTTTTAAGAGTCAGAATTAGTTTAAGGCATGTAACCAACGTGCCTAATACTTTACAGTCTGCCAGGAGAGTACTCTGGAAAGCAATTCACCCACCATAGTTCTGTCTGGCAGTAACCAACCAGTTTTTTCACCAACCTCAGGTGACTCATCTCCTCTTTTGGAATGCCTCAGTTCAGTGGGATGAATCAGGGTCTGAATAATGTATATGTCCCTTAGAAGCCTAAAAAAGTCCATAAATTTCCTAATGAATTTCAGAGTAGAATGGTAAGGTAAGTTGCCCCATTCCATATCTAGCTTTTACATAACTAGTAAAGAGGCTCGTTTGGTTGTTGTTTTGTTTTCTTTAAAGAACACAAGGTGCTCATGAAAGTCAAGGGCAGGAGAAAAAACAAACCAACCAACCAAACAAACAAACAAAAAACTTGTCTGTTCCTTCTGACAACTAAAGTTACCTTTATGCATGACATGCATAAGATGAAGAAGCTAATGTTATTAGCCGTTTCATTTTGACAGGCAGTACACAGACAATTATATGTGCAGAAAGCCAAGCAGACTATTAGAACTGAATCTACTA
The DNA here is from genome assembly GCF_964211825.1 of Aythya ferina. Classification (NCBI taxonomy): domain Eukaryota; kingdom Metazoa; phylum Chordata; class Aves; order Anseriformes; family Anatidae; genus Aythya; species Aythya ferina. The sequence continues at coordinate 78,855,227 of NC_140297.1, read as the reverse complement.
GACTAAGACATCATCCTCATTCCAAATACTGTCTCCTTAATTCACACTGGGTGTTTAATGGTCACACTTAGTTACAAGTTACCTGCATGGACCAATGAAGATTATTAAATTGCTAAGCAGTGTCGATGCTGCATCACATTAAGCCTTTTGGAAGCTATAGAAAAGCATTAAAAATCCTAGTATCTCATTCCTAGAATAGCTGCTAACTTTATTTTTTCCATTTATTTCACTATTTCAATTTTCTTCACCTCTTTATTCTCTTTAAATTACAAATTTGGAATAACATGTAAAAATGGTAACACAGAGGAGCTAAGAAAAAAAATAATCATGTGAGAACATTTGCGGTAGTATTTTCATTGAATTAGGTGGACTTGAATCCCAATTGATATATAGTAAATGTGAAAAAAAGTACACCAAACTAAACCTGAGGTTATTTTTAACCATGAAAATTGCTGTAACATCTGGGTCAATAGAAACATTAAAACTTTTGGAAGAATGTCTGGGAAGAGGGTTGCACACTTGCTGAACAGATGTAGTGATACTTAGAAAAAAAAAAAAAAGGAAAAAAAAAAACACAAAACCTTGGTGATAAAGTAAGAACATTCACAGGGGGATTCACAGGGGGGAAACTTGTTATTCTAAAATTTTGATTAACTGTTCAGTGCAGAATATATTTCACTATAGTATGCTTTACAGAATACTGCTCTTCAAAATTAACAAGACCTAATCTTTTTATCTGTTTTTAATGTTGTAACATTTACCCTGCACTTATAAGCAAATATGTAATCACAAGAAAGGATGGACTAGTATAATTAGTACAACAGATTCATAGCCTTCCTACTGCAAGAAAAGAAACAGGATTATTTTTTAAGCTTGTTAATTAATATACATGAAAAAGTTTCCACACACATCTCTGCTTTAGTTTTCATTATATTAGCTTAAGTAAGACACTTCTTTCTTAAAACACAGGAAACTTCCAAGTATCCTCTACACTGAGGCTGGAAACTATAGAATATCCTGAATTGGAAGGGACCCACAAAGATCATCAAGTCCAACTCTTGTCTCCACACAGGATGACCCCAAAATCAGACCATACATCTGAGAGTGTTGTCCAAACACTTCCTGAGCCCTGGTAGGCTCGGTGCCGTGACCACTTCCCTGGGGGAGCTTGTCCCAATTGTTTCTCTTGTCTCTCCAGCCAACTGCAGAAGCAACTAATCCTGTACTCACTACATGAGTACTCTTTATATTTCTACCTGCCCCCAGCTATGTTCCTAAACCCTATGTGCCATTTAACCTGGAAATTCTGTAGAAGGGACAGCAGGAGAATGTGCTGCCCTGTGATAGGACAACAGATGTTTGTATTGCATAACCAATATCTGAATTCTTTATTCCTGTATCAGACAGGTCTAGAGAGCCATTAATGGCAGCAAGCAGTGCTTTGATATAAGATTCATCACTGGAACTTCAAAATGGTGTACGTGTTCACTATGCTCAGTGATGTGTGGCATCTATGCAGTAGTAGGATGGCACAGCTGTTTAAACAACAGACCACAGGCATTGGAACAATTTTGCCAAAACCAGAGAAACAAACAAATTAAAACAGCTTAGGTCTATATACGTGGTCTCACAAATCCAGACCAGTATACATATTACCTAATCTCCTGTTCCATAAACGTGATTGAAGCAAATTATATTGTGATGATGACTGCCAGAAGAATGTGTTCTAAACTCCCTCCTAGACTTGCATGTTTTGCTGCTGTTGGCCAGCTATGTCATTACGTTTCCAGTAACAGATTCTAAGGGAAAAGTCTCCTAACTTCTGAAGTAATTCTTTTTTTTTTCTGAATTCTAGTAATGAAGGATTAATCAGGGGTAAGATTTCAAAATCTAATCAATGAAGTCAGTCCTGCTAAGTATCATTTAATTTCTAACAAAAACAACGTAAGAAATATATGTCCCAGTATTACACAATATTACACTTATTAGAGGAAGCTACAGTTAATTGGCAACAGAGGGAAAAGTAGTCAGGTCATATATATTTAGTCCTCAGTGCTTTTCCATAGCACAGCAATACCTATCTCATTCTTCTTCCATTTGGACATCCTTTTTGAGATGGGTATTAATTCCTGTACACACTATTCAAAGGAGATTTGACAAGGGCATTGTCCCTGAGGTCATTATGGCCTTCACGCTCTAAAGCTAGTCAGTCTCCCACACAAAATCTGCCTTTTTCATTCATGACCAATGGGTAACAAGGTGTTTCTGTACTAAAAGAACTAATAAATAAATATAAACTCTCCAATGGTATTTAAAATTATAGTGCTTTTTATTCTGTAATTAAGAAGGGATTTATGATACTAAGATCATAAAGAGGAAGAAATTGTTTCACCTTCTAACACGTAGTAACAACTGACCCCAAAGACATAACAGAGAGGAAAACTATAGCTGCATTTGGAGAATCTACATGGAAAATTGTTTATTTTTAAGTTAGATATTTGAGAGGGACAGAGAAGAGAAGGGAAAAATCTCATGCAGCCTTCAATAATAGAAACAGTTTCCATAATTTCTGATTGTATGTCTGTTTTAGTATTGGAAGCAATAAAAGCAAAGTTACAATATACATAAAAACAAGGCTGAAAATATTAAAATCTAATCATGTGAAAGCTACCAAAGACAAAATAGACATCTGAACCTAAGATCAGTATTCTAGCTCATTGTCCTGTATTTATGTTTGAAAATCAAGCAACCCACTCTGTTCCTCTCACTCCTCCAAGCAAAAAGTTTTATGCAATGCAATGATTGAATTGCTTTATTTTTGCCAATAGAATAAGCCTAGATAGCTTTTAGAAAATGTGCATTTATAATTTTATTTCTCCACAAAAACTGAATGCATATTTATTGCTGGAAATTCTGTTGTGTATCTGAACAGCCACCGCTGCTTCTTGAAGTAAATATATAGTGTTTACCATGTATAAAAATGACATGTTTCATTACACTTTTTTAGACTGTGCCTAGAGTAGAAATCTCTATGATTCCTGTCTCAGGGTAACACCAACATTGTAAATTTAGACAAAGAATTATAGCTTTATATATTTCCATTAACATCATATTTGATAAAAACCGACCAACCAAATGGAAAACCTAAGTGGAACCTTACAAATTTGAGCTCATCACTTGACCTATTAGCATTGAAAAAATAGGTAAAGTTGCCAAGGAAGGAGTCAGTATCCATCTTCAAAATTCATGTGAGGAAACAAATAAGGACTTATCTTTGCATTAGCAGTCATGACAATATTATGCAAAACTGCTGATTTCTGTGGCGATGGCTTAACATGTAAGGTTAATATAATATATGAGTAGAGTTTCTTAGGTTTTAATTTCCTTTCTGTGTTCCTCTAGAACACTAAACACAATTCCAAAAATGGGTGTATGCGTGTATGTGTATATCATTTGTATTGGTAAGGATCACTGGTATTCCATTCCATATTCCATACTAAATTACAGATATGAGATATACAACATTAATAATATATTCTAATGATCATCATAATACATGAACTTCTTCCTTCCTAGTCTGACAGAGGAAAGGAGTAAGGAATGAGAGCATACATTCCTAATTGAAAGGTTTGAGGAGGAGTAGCTAACGTCTTTTTAAACTGTTAGTGCTTTTACCAAATACTGACATACTACTATGTTATGTTTTATCATAGTCATATTGTCAAGGTTTATGTAAAAATCATGACTGGTATTTATTTCTTCAAAAAAATGCACATCACGTAGAGACAGAGAGAGAGTTTTGTGATGGTTTTGATTCCTGCCAGTAGAAAATGTACAAGGAAAAAATGTATACATTAAATACAATAATACAGTCTTGCCACATATCAAAATATGCACTAGTATTTACGACAGGGATATGCAAATAGTCAAATAAAACTTTTGTGTATGGCTTAAATCACCAGAGTTACAAGTCATCTTTCCAACTCATGACAATTACTGATTATTTTTCTTCAAATTAAATATTTAAATATTCTTCATAATTGAAGAGCAATGAGATCATATCGGATTTCACCTACTAAAAATTAAACACACAGTATTACTTGAGAAGGGAAAAAGTTAGGTCTAGTGTAACGTATTTTCTGTTGCCACATCATGGGTTACTTTCCCTAAAAAGTTCCCTAGAAGTGGTTCCTGAGCCTTTCTTCCAAATCTGGATGTGTTGGCATAAGTGTTTAAAACTCAGACATCAGGAATATTTGCTTCTTCTGCAAATTTAGTTTCATAGTTTGCAGTTTCTGTTTTTTTTCACCTGCACATACATACTGATTATAGGTTGGAAAGAAACAAGAGTAGAAAGTAGTCATCATGTTATTTTCAGCCACAAGACAGAAATCTTCAATTTGGTGTGCCAAGACAGAAACATTTAAATTCATTATTTAATGTTCAAAAACATTGCCCAAGAGTGAAACAAACAGTGGAATGTCAGAGGAAATAATGAATAGAGATGAAGCAAAATAGGGACAAAATAGGGGGAGAAAGATCAGAAACTAGAATGCTGTATTTTTCTCATCACTTTCTACAACTACTTTACCAAAACAAACATCCAACAAACAAACACACATCCTTTCCCACTTCTCTATCAGTGCAAAAGCATTTTTAAATGTTTGTACTGGTTCCTTCATTCTCTCTCTCTCTCCTTTTTTTTTTTTTTTTTTTTTTTTTTTTTTTTTTTTAGGTTTCAATTATCTAGAAGTTTCGTCCATTTTCAACATTAATTTCTGTATTTATGATTTCAAAAAAATATATACGTTCCCCAACTTATTTCTTTGAGATATTTTCTTCAGAAATAGTGACCAAATATACATACTTAATTGATGTGTCTTGTGTTCTTAGGGCCTCTAAGGTAATAAATATCACACTGCTTAGCACAACTCTCTTTCCATGAATTTCTGTTAATATCAGTGCCAAGCTATACAGACACACATATATCCCTCTAGAAAATCTAATTGTATTGCTAAAAAGTATGACTGGCAACAGAAAAACTGAAAAAGGGGAAAAATGTCTTTTTTAGTGCTGAATTTTCAGACTGCATTTCATTAATGGATAAAGCATGGCATGTATATGAAGTAGTTTAGCCTTCTTTGAGATGGAAAATGCTATAAAAGTGACAAATATTATTTCCATTAAAAATTAATGTTATTGGAAATAGTGTAAAGCTGCATGAATAAAACATCTTAATGACAGGTGACTCCATTTGTTATCACATTTCAGTGACTCATGAAACACTTTATGCAGAAATATATTAGAAGCTCAAAGTGGTTTCACTTGGGCTAACCTTAAGCCAGGTTAAGTTGACCTGTGTTAGAAGGTCCACGGTAGGAATCTCTGACCCCTTGCAGACGTGTCAACTGCCACTCAAATTAATTTGACAAAAAGACCTAAGTCATGCCAACTTAGTTTAAGGTTTCTCAAGAAAGCTTGTCAAATTGTGTTTCCTTCTTTTAGAAGATCTCCATATACTGTTGAGAAAGTCACTTTCATCAACACCACCCTCACCATTATCAGTTTCTATATTAACTTAAGAAAAATTCAAGAGGCCAACAAACTCAAGCCTGGCTTCAGACTCAAAGTGCCAGCAAATAATTCAATAAAGTGGTAGCCAGTTTATGCAAGACGCTAGTCCTTTAAATTGTTTACTGACCTGAATCCCAGCCAAGAATCTCTACAGTGAGCAACCAAGCTCTTGGAAAGCACTGTTTTAATGGGAATGTTCACTATCTTTTAAGTACAGCATCTTCAGTGAGGCTGCACAAATATTACTTTGACGAATGGTGATTAGCTCTGCATAGATATGGAACTGTTCACCACAAAAATGACCCACTTCTGTAGCTGTAATTCACTGTGTTGACTATTTATATGCTTTTAAGGAATGATTTTTATCAAACCTCATTCTGTTTTGTTAACAAGATCCATTTTGTTGCAAAACAGTCATAATCTGTCAAGCACTGATTGTTTCCTTCCTCAGCCTTTATGCAGTCAGCTGACCAAAAATTAATTTCAGAACTTGGTTGAGAAAATTCAGTCACTATAACTGGTGTTTTAAAGTATCAACCCACTTCCAGAAGAGATATTTGTAAACAAATATATGCATAAGTTATAAAAATGTAGATAATATACAAACCTCACACTCTTTATTCTGTCTGAGTCCTCAGAATGTATGGCCAAGCAGTCTTTATTAGATTATTTGAAAGATATGCTATCAGTCATTTTATTCCATAAATTAAATGACTGTAGTGACCAATGTTATATGGTATACCTCTTGACTTCATCCCACAAATACAATTATTAAAGATCTTTTCCTTAGGTTACAGAATGTTACCTTTCTGTATTGTACATAAAAAAATTTCAGAATATAAGTCAAAACTACTCAGTGGCAATTCCAATTATACTCCCTTGTCCTTCCTGTTGACCACAGCCACAATCTCAGATCTACTCCAGACTTAAATCTTAGAGAAGAGATTTATGGCAGCTGCAAGCTATAGGCAGCAGGGAGACAGGCCCATGGTGATTAATCATAACAGTCTGTCAGCCCCATCTCAGTCCAGGACATAGTCATTTTAGTCAGTCAGTACAAAAGTGAAGCCTAAAATTCAGCTTTCATCTAGCCATGTCTACAAAGTGTAAAAGTGATTTTAACCTGGAGGCCAGTTTCAGTACCAAGCCAAAAGCTTTTATGAATGCCACGTTCAGTTCAAACCTTGTATGTCTTCATTGTTGTCCTCTGCATAAACACTTCTGCTTTATCCAAAAGTCAAGGACACCTACAGCATCATCTCTTTACATTAACAAATAAGTTATGCTGGTGAGAACTTCCCACCTTTTTTTTTTTTTTTTTTTTTCTTCACGTACCTCATTTTGAGTCCATGCTTGAGCAATTATGTTCTCTAGTTGAACCGTATGTCTAGCCCAAATTCGTAGCTTAATCCGGGCTGCAGACTAGAGAACTGAGCCAAGAATGCAGCCAACAAAACTGACAGACCAGAGTCCAGCTACAGCCTCTTCCAGAGTGACATAAACTCTTATTTCCCTCATGAAGTTCTGTGGGCCTGTCCCCTAGCTCAGCTCTTAGATATTGAAGTACAACGTGATTAAGTTGCCTACGCTGACACTACGTTTATGGCTGGGACAAAAAAGGATTTAACAGAATGAGGATTAAAGCAAGTCTTTGGAGTAAATTAAGGGTTGCTGCCTTAATGGCTGTTCTTGGCTCCATTTAAGTCTCCTCTTGCTAAGAGTCAGCTGGTTAACAGAAACACAAGGTGAGGATGACAAGGTAAGCAACATAACAGGCCAAGATCATTTTGTTAGCATGAATCAGGTAGACCTTTGCCTGCTGTTAATGAGGCAAGCATCTACTTCACAGCTCAGGACTGACACCAGTTTAACACTTCATCTCACTAGATGACCCTTTTAACACCACCTTACATTTTAGTGCAAAAGCAGATTCTTCTAAACAGATATCTGTATGATTCCTTCATAATCTAAAGGAAAAATGTGGATTTGCTTATCAAGTTCCAATTAAAAGTAAAAAAAAATCATTGGAAACATGACATGCTAATCCATCACCATCACTGCCCTCAGCCATAAACACAACCTCCTTCATTAAAAAAAAAAAAAAAAAGGCTTCTAGCACAAACTTTTTTGGCTGCTTGGTTGTTTTGTTTGTGAGAAAAGAAGAGGGATTATTTTAGGGGAAGAGCTTTTATCCCATATATAATAAGTATGGAAGAGGCAGATGAGAAGCCAAATTCTGCTGACATTTACATTTTACACTTTGATGAAAAGCAAGTTTTGTTTTGTTTTTGTTATTGTTATTTATAACGAGATTATTAACATTGGTTTCAGCTTCTTCTAAATCAACAGTAACTTTTATGCGTCAATTCATAACAAACAAACAAACAAAAAATCACCCCAACAAATAATCAACGTATAATATTCTCTTGTTTTCTTTGGTAGATAGCAACATGTTCATTCTTACATTTACCTGACAAGGTAAATTGTCAAAAAGCAAGCTGCATCTTGCTTTCACTGGCTAGTTCACAGTCTTCCTCTGCTGGCAGATAGACTGTATTTCTGTCTTTCCTATTTCCACAGGTGATGGCTTAAAATATCCACATCTGACCTGAGGGATACAGAATTGCTTATTTCTTCTAAAAGGAATGAGCTCTCCAAATTCAGATAATTTTCCTTCCCCAGCTAAAGAGGTTTCTGTTCAGGGTATTAGACCTGTCCCTTAAGGCAAAGATAAAAATCATTCATCCAGACAACTAACCTCTTTCCTCAGGTTACTTTCTTTCCCAAATTTAATCTGATCTTCTCAGAATTACTTAACATAACAAATATTGTTGGCTTTGTTTATTTGTTTGTTTGTTTTCAGGCCAGTCCTAAAGATTTATTAGCTATGCCTTGAAGTACAGAAGGTCTTCCTACAGTAGCCCAGTCAAATCATAAACACATGATTACAATTATCCCATCAATGCCTACATAGGAATTTTTATCATGGGGAAATAGCAGAGCATAGGAGAAAGCTTCAATGCCAGAGAAGATATGCAACATCTATAATGTGTTTTTCTTTAACTAGAACCTACAAAGCAAGGGTGTCCCAGTCATGCCCAGGTACATTCATATCTCCATTAAAAAAAAAAAAAAAAAAATATTGAATAGCAGTTGGTGATGCTAAATCATCTGTCTGTTGGACGAAGAAGGCAGATTGGGAGAGAGGGGAGAAGAGGTATATGTGCATATGAAGTTTAGGTAGGAAGACTAATTAAAACAATGACGAATCTTCTGTAAGGTTTGGCCCTCAAAGCTTATCCATGGTCTAAGAACTGCTTAATGTCAGCAACTGAGCAGTCAGTTCTGGGTAACAGTACAGCAGAAATGTATCTATCCTTAAAAATGCTAAGCAGGTTTAAAAATAATTCCTAATAGTTTAAATACTTTAAAAACTATTTCAGCTCACTTCTGATTAACCAATTATTAATCAAATTGTTTAAAATTAATATGTTATAGCACCTTATTCCAACTTTGTACATGGAGAAGTATTCAACAATGACTATATTTATAGACAAGTGTAGAATTTAAAACAATCCTTTTAATAATTTCAATCCTTTCTGACAGATTAGGGAACCTTGTAGTTTACATGTTTGGAAAGTACAGTTATTAATGTTTCATTACATAGGTAAAAATGGCAGTAATTTATGTTCTCAGCTATTCAACTATCAATCCAAAGTCATTTAGGTAACTGTACAGCATCTATTTTATACCACTATACTGTGAAACAAATCTTTGTCAGTATGTCCGAATATGATGTAATAAACCAATACAAGAGATAATAAACCATTTATTCTAACCATAAAACATTTAGCAATGAATAAAACTCTCTGAAGATCCTACCGTCTTACCAAAGGCTTTTTCTTATTTATGTTGGCCTCGGTGGAGCTCCAGATTTTTAGATAGCTAATTCAATGAATATGAACTATTAGCAATTTCTCAGAGGGCAAGGGAAAAAACAGCATTTAGAACTCATATTCTCCCTTAGTCAGAAAACACAACATTAAAGGGGTTTCATTACAATAACTCCCCTACTAACAATGTTAACTGAACAAAACAAAAGGTGAATACTAATGGTAGGATACTACTTTTACTTTCTTCTCCTTGAATCTATGATAACTGCCTTTTAAGCCATCAGAAGAAAGCATTAGGAGAAGAAAAAAGCTTGGCTTTTACCAAATCATTATCTACTCTCTTACATGATGCATTAGTTGACACTTTACACCTTGCCAGGCATAATCTGCAAGATTTGCCCAAAGGCTTAAAATCTTAAAGGATTCTGTGATATGAAAAAAACAATCAGCAGTGAATCACAGTTGAATTGGCACCTTACGACATCCTGGAAATGTGACAAGTCCACAAGTTCTCCATATTGACTTGGAGAACTGCCAGTGTCACAGTTATTGCTCATTGTCAGGAGTTTCATAACAAAGCTCCAATCTTACCACAGGTTTAGAGAGGCACCGAGGAGTTAAAAACACCTTCATGTGAAACTTCAATAATACTGTTTTGACCAATCTAAGTAAGTCATCATATAGTGGTACTGTACAGCTGATGTAGAAATATAGTATCACAATACAAACATTTTTCATTTTTGTAGCAGTTTCCTTTAGAAAAAAAAAAAAAAAAGTCTTTTCATAGGAAAAGAAAAACAGCCACTATGGGAATCCATGGATTCCTTTGAAAAGCACAACACAAAAAGAAATCAAGTCTTGGCTTTAGGGCAAGAAGTTGTACAACTTCTAATGGACTCTGCTGGCTTTAAAACACTGTTACATCTTATGTAAATGCTGATACATGAACTGCAACAGTTTCCTAGGTTCTCAAAATTCTTAGATCTTCTAATTTTTATTTAATCTTTTATCTGCAGAATTAAATTCAATCAGAAGTTTATAGTTCTAAGATCCTATGGAACCTTATAACCAAATGGCTTACATCAGATTAAGGTACCTTAGGAAATATTGGTGCAGACAGTTTCTTGGGAACCGGTAGTAAATCATTGGATTCATTTAATAGAAAGTATGCTGCAGATACTGGCTGTCAGGTAACTGATAGAACAAGTTTTTCAACATTTGCAGAGTTCAAATGAAACTTCTAACAATCAAAAAAAAAAAAAAAAAAAAAAAAAAAAAAAGAAAAAGAAAAAGAAAAGGTTTGAACTTTTTGTTTGTTTGTTTTTCTAGACAAATATAAAACATATAGATTCACCTATTTTGTCTTCAGTTTCAATCCAGTGCATCATTCTTTACTTATCTGAGTAAAATGCTGACATTCTCTTTCATCTACTTTTTTGTATGCCACAATGAAGTCAACCCATGTATTATCATTTCTTCAGATTAACTTGACTGCAGAAATAAGTATAGTTTGGTCTTTCCATTGCAGGCTTTCCTCATGATTGTATATGCATTTTTCTTCTCCCTGGTCTTTTGCTATATCAGATGCCATATCAGAGGTACTGTAATCTACCTTCCCTTCTGAGCACAGGCTTTGAAACATTTTTAACACTGTACTAAAACTCTTTAAATACTTCAGCATCTTCAATAAGCTGAAACAAATTTTGAGAAATTACATTTTTTAGATCTGGTATATGAAAGACTTACAAACATGATTTGTTTTCTTGTGATTTAATTTTCCTAGAAAGCCTCTTTACACTTGTTTCCCTGTGCAAACCATAGAAGAGAAATACTGCATCATTTAAGGGATTTAAAATATTCAAGATATGTTCAAGAAAAATCTTGTCTATGCATTTAGCAGATTATGTCCAGCTTTAGCAACTGTAAGCAAAATAGCTCTGTCAACTAAAAATATTTTTCTATAAATCTACTTTAAATAAGCTCCTTTGAGGTGGCTGCTGTTTAGTGTTTCTGTAATACTAGAGGGGGAAATAGAAAACAAAACAAAATAAATCCCCTCTGTCCCTACAAATCCTTGCAATTTTACAGTTCTATTCACCTAGCAGATTTGATGCCCTTTCTAAAACATATCAAAGAATAACTTGATATCACTGGAATAGAGCCACCATTACAACTAAGCTATAGTCTCCTTATCTGTCCATGCCCAAATCAATGAACAAAGAATACTAAGACTTCTACAACAACATTCAGTTAGTACTAAGTTAATATTGCAAATCACTTATTTAAAGCAGTAAAAGTTGGATCTCTGAATCATCTAGATACTAAAAATCTATTAAATTCAGGAATAAATATATAAATATTATATATTTATATATAATATCATGTTATAAATAGGAAGTACAGGAAATTGGACAAATTCATGCTTTACACAAGTGTTTGATATTGCCATAATTACTTGGCATAATAAAGGGAGCTTACTAGCTTTTGTGCCAATCTCCACTTCTGTTGATGTATAGTTTTACACAGATATCACAAAGCCTATAAATAGAAATATCTTGTCTATTTCATATTAAAATGGTATCCCTTCTAGAAACTTCCTTTTAACACAGCAGAGTTAAGTAACAGAGCTATAACAACCTGATATATATATATTAGTTAGTCAGGGACCTCTGAATATCATCGCTATAATAATTCTCATCATCCTGTGTGTGGGATAGGAACCAGGTCAAGCACTTGGACTTGAGTAGTATCTGGTACAGCCTTATCTTCTCGTTGTAACACAAACGGGTAATACTACCTTAAGTTAGGAATTGCCGATCAATCATTCTTAATCAGTCATGTGAAAAATTTGCTCCTGTTTCACAGAGGATAGAGCCCAGAAAATTGTGGCCCTTCTGTGTCAAGTGGAGTCTTGCCATTGACTTCTTCTCTGTATAGAGACGGGAATGGTTATTGGGAGAAGAGACAGGAGTGGCAGCCTGCAAATACAAAAATAATAAGGAAACCCATGAATCTGTTTTATAGTCTGAATAAAAAATAGTCAATTTTCAAAGACCAATAATGTTATTATTATTATTTTAATATTTATATAAAGGAAAGTGTTTAACGAGTCTAAGCTGCTGAGTCTCTAGCTGAACTAAGCATCTAGACTTGGAAAGTTGGGGTTTCCCAGTCTGTGCTATGATATACTACATCTTAATGCTACTTAATGCATTAAGAACATGCTTAAATTTAGAGCTCAGTTGGCCAAGCTGCTTTTCAGAGACCAATAGCTAATCTTGTTGCGTATGTTTCTTTATCAAGAAAGCAGGAAAATGAACACTATGAATACAGACCAGAATGGAATTAAAACTACTTTCAAATAAATCCTAGTGTATGTAATGGGTTAATATATTTTGAAATGACAGTGCTAATATTTGAAAAGTTGCATTGTAATAATGTTTTATACTTAGCCAAGTTAGAATTGTCTGTATCTTTCTAAATTGGAAAAAAAGAGGATGGATATGCTTTTAAGTACTATTTTCTAGGCTAGCATAAAAAATGAATTAAAAAAAAAAAGTAACTTGTAATGATTATACTTTTTCATAAGATTGTTTTTCAGTGTGGTCTATGTGTCTTATATACTGATACAGGTGGCACATCAGGGAAACAAAAGTCATAGCCCTTAACTGTAGTGTTAACTCCAATAAGTTATCCTTGGTGAGTGGCTTAATTCAAATAAACCAAAAATGTAAACATCGTATAATTTTAATTACATTAAATAAATTAGATTAATAATAAATTACATAAATTAAATTATATTAAAAATAATTAATTAAATTAAATTAAATAAATTAACATCCTGAACTTCACCGCAAGATAAAGACTCTCTTAATTAGGTAAGGAAAAATTTTAAGGGATTTTTACGTCTTTCCCTCAATCTCTCAATTTTAAATCATTTTGTGTCATTCTGTACTAAAATGAAAAAAACAATAAAAAAACAAAAAACAAAACAACTTTAAATTCCTGAATACATACATACATTACATATAGATTTATATATATATATATTACATACATATATATATATAAAGAAACATACCTCTAAACTTATCAGCTAAATATTAATGGAGTTTTTAGGGAAAAAAATCTCCCTTCCATGTGGCGACTTATTCCATTTTGGTTTCCCAGTAGAAGATGTCATGTCCTTTCATGTGAAACATCTGTCACTAAGAATAGTGTGATGGATTTGACAGATATTAACAACATCAATATTTCAGAGTAACGATGCATTATGCATTACACATATGCATAACACAATGATGTTACTAACTAATTTCTATAGTTGCTGTCTCTTATAAAGAATTCAGAGAGAGAAATTTCATAATCATATGGGTTCACAATGCCTTTCTACTAATGG